>NC_135697.1:13537853-13837853 GCF_964276395.1 Gasterosteus aculeatus | reverse complement strand
TATCTTTCTCTGAGCCTGCGTGGGACCACATGCTTCATTTACATGACGTGTGTGTGTGTGTGTGTATTATGGAATAAAGTGGTTAACCTTTTAAATTGGTGCTGTTGATACTTCAGGGCAGAGAATGATGCTCCTCCAGCTCCCCTACAGCTCTCACCTTTGCTCTCTGCGGGGTTGGGGCGGGTAGGTAGGTAAAGGCCTGTATTGGATGTATAAGTGAGAATGGGTGACACAAGCACACGAGGAGCAGGTGTGTTGTGTCTTTTATAACTCAATTATGAGGTCTGTTGTTGTGGATCGTGCCCTCGAGTCACAGTCTTGCTTTCT
Source organism: Gasterosteus aculeatus (assembly GCF_964276395.1). Classification (NCBI taxonomy): domain Eukaryota; kingdom Metazoa; phylum Chordata; class Actinopteri; order Perciformes; family Gasterosteidae; genus Gasterosteus; species Gasterosteus aculeatus. Next base: position 13,837,526 of record NC_135697.1, on the reverse strand, counting down.
GCTGTTCTTTTCTTTTTTGTTAAGGCTCATCACACCAAAGCTGTGAAGTGCATTTAGAGCTTGTTTAATAAAAAAATAACTGTGCCACATGAAGTCATTTTGCTGAATTAATACTGACATCTTGAATCCAGTCTGGATCCACCTGCAAAATAGCTAATAGGATTCATTGATTAAATGAAAACTAACACATACAAATGTTTGATAATTGTTTTAAGTTGTTTGTGAACTGAAGGATCAAGGAAGTAAAAAAAAAAAGAAGAAAATGTACCTTCAAGAATGAATATAATTCTTTATTTTGATCCAAACTGATTTGGGGTTTAGTGAGATCAAACTGGTTTGGGGCAATTGTTTACTCTTTTCAGAGACATTGGAAAGAACAGAAAGCCCGACAACGAACATCCTACTTAGTGAAGAAAAAGTACATTATTTTCCGACGGCAAAAATAAATGGTCGAAAAATAACTTTTCAGCTCTTTAGCTAAATGCATACGTGCCGATTTTTAAACTGTATCCATCCAGTATTTTCTGCCCATGTGATGCCTACTTGGACGCTCGCTGGCGTACTTAGTGGTATGGCTGTAGAAAAAGGACCAACTGTTCTCGGCCTGGTCCTCTTCCAAAACTGAACGAGTACAAATGAACAATCCCGGACGCCTCTCGGTCCCGGCGCTCATTTGTCTCTTTCAGCAGAGCCCCAAAACGTGTTAAAGAGGAATCCAAAGTTTACTGCGCTGCTGTAACGTGTTAATACTCCATTTCAATGCAGTCTGTGATTCAGATTATGACCAAGCATGTTTTCCTCTAGCCCAGTGTGTGGTTGTGTGTGTGTGTGTGTGTGTGTGTGTGTGTGTGTGTCTATGACGTCAGTGTCAGAGTTTTGACTGCGACCATGAGGCAGCCAGTGACCCAGCCAGGTCCTTAAGTGGCTTCGCCTCATTCAGCAGCCAGGGTATTTTTGGCATAGCAGTGAGTGACACACTTATCGTAATGGGTCGTCCAGGGTGCCAGCGGTCAGCCTGAATAAGCATCCTCTCCGCTGCTGCCGGCGCCGCCAGCCAGGGCCTCGGCAACGTGACGTAGCGGATCCACGGGACGCCGGCCCGCTTGCCCGCCGAGGGTCACGGGCGGCTGTTTTCCCTCCGCGAGCTGAAGCGCCGGTGTCACCGGAGCGGCGCGCCGGCCTCCTGGCGCTGTGCGAACGTTTGTGGCCTTTCAATAAAGCCACAGTGCGGTTTTATTACGGGACGGTAGCCGGCCGTAACTGTAAACACTCTCCGCAGAGGTAATGCCTTTCAGCGGCTTGGCTGAGGCGTGTTAAAGGATCCCGATACGACTGAGGAGGAGGAGGAAGTGAAACACCTGTACCTGTCATCCCTCCAGGTTGCAATACTATAAATGAGATTTGTTGCAAATACAGATCAAGAAATTAAACAAGAAATGGTGCAATGTCATCCTGCAAGGCAACGTCTGGTCGGTCTTGCATGCCGTACCCTCTCGGGCCCTCCAATCTGAGCTCCGGGTCCAATCCCCCGCCCCCTCCGTCCCCCCTTTCTCCCTCCTGGGAATCAGCCACTGTCACCTGGAAATAGAAGTAGGGCCTGACAGGTTGACAGCCGGCAGCCATGGCGGATGTTCCCTCTCTTGTACCGCCAACCTGAACATCACACTGACAGGTCAGGCAGCAGCAGACAGCCCTTTTTGGGGGGGGTGGGGTATTTATTTTCTATATCAAGCAACAACTGGACGGTCCCAGGCAAGCTGCTCTGATTTTTCTCCGACAGGAGATTTTTTTTATTTTTTATTCTCTGAACAGACCGGGCTTGTCAGTCCTAGAATCCAGTTAACACGGATGTTGTTATTCATCAGTAAACGTTTGCTCTCATGTTCTAATCCCCGCCGTCAGTTTGGTACCATTCAATTCAGGAAAAGAATTATTATTCATGCACATCTTAACTGAAATACATGTGCTGGTCTAAATGCATTTTAATCCTTCAACAGCGTGTTACTTTATGTCCAAAAACTAAAACTACTACATCATGAATGTTTATTTTCTCTTTTTGGTATTTTTCTCCCACACGGACGATCTGGATTTACTGAAGCTGATGTTGGCCTTTCGGTATCCGTGACAACGGGGCCGATCTATACATTCACTGCCACAACTACGTGTGACTGTATGTGCGTGTGCCACGTCTGGCTGCGTGGCTGAGGGAGCTAACAACAAACATGTTAGCTGCTTGGATGTTTTTTATAGAAAGAGAAACGGAGAGAGTGAGAGAGAGAGAGAGCGAGCGCAATCTCTCTAGCAAATCAAAACTACTGATGTCAAGATAGTCTGACATTTGGCATTGTGGGTCAAATGTGCACGTGGTGTGAGCAGGAAAGCTGGTTGCTCCCCGTGGATGCTGCATTCAGGCGGAGAGTTCACCGTCTCCCTTTTCAACTTGAACCACCAGCGTTGTTGTGCGTTTCTGCTCTGCTGACTGATGTCAGTGGAAAAACCAGTCCACTTGTCCTCAAATGGTTTGTAAGCTTCCTCTGCCATCAACTTAATCCAGCCAGATGTATGAACATCTGTAGTCTATGTGGCAGCCACCTTTCGTCTGCTTGTTGGCAGGAGTACGATGGCCAGAATTGCGAGGGTCCTTTTCATCAGGTAGCAGGTTGTGTTGCTAACGCGCTCGGCGTTGGCGTGCTCCTCGCTGACCTCAGACCTCCCTGCGTTCTCTCGCCCTCGTCTCTCGGAGATGTGAGAGGCAGTTTTGTCATCCAAGTGAGCGAGTTCCCTTCTTCCGCTCCTCCCTGAACATCTTTTTTTTTTTTTTTTAATTCCTCTGAACAGCTGGGTGAACATCTGGGTGAGTAGGTTGCCGTTTCTTCGGCGTGGATGATAGCACCACCAGGCGAAGGAGGCCCCACTTTCATCCAGAGTCATGCAGGTGGTCAGCTGCAAGGTGCACGTCCTCACAGTGATGCAGTCAGATGAATTGCTTAATTGACAATATGGCCTCAAAGCGTCGTGGTTTCTCGTTTACCCTCCTGACCTCTGGTACTGTAGTACAACTCTTTCACCAGCAAAAGCCGATTCCAGGTATCCGGTACCTGGAGTGTAATGAGGAAGCATGGGACCAAAGAATAAGTAAAAGGACCAGAAGAATTGGCAAACATGTCAAAATCATCAATGCAGTTGTACAGTGAGTGACTGGTCTTACTGCTCGGCAACATGAAGTTCCCTCCCCTGTCCCTCGCCGTGTAGGACGTCCTGTCCCTCTTTGACGTGGGGTCTGTGTGCGAGGGCGCGTTCGCGGCACTGTGTTGCGTGTCAAGGGGCTTTAGCGCTGAACAATGTCGCGCAAATGCGCCACGGCCGCATGGCTGATTAAATTAGTTGTTTACCCCCCCCCACAGCCCCCACAGTCCATCTGCTCTGCCCGTGCACTTCAGTACTGGTCTCAGGCGCTGCTCCACAGACCACATCCCACCCTCCCCGACCCACTACAAATCCCCATGTCTCTCTCACACACACACACACACACAGTTTTGAATAGTTGCAATATCCAGCAGCAGCCCAATCACGACTCGGTTCAACCTCCTGCCAAGAGGGCTCTGGCTTCCCTCTATGCAGATTAGCCATGTGCTAATTGTGGTTATTTATTTATTTATCTATTTTATGGAGGGGAAAAAAAAGAAAGGAAAGAGTTTCCTCCAGAAATTGATTAGATGACGGGGCAGAAAGCGAGTGCGGCGAGGTGAGCTGCCGACCAGCGTGCACATTTGAGATTTCGGCTGCCGTCGGTCTGATATTTGTTTACATGTTGGAAGGTTGGTGATCCATAAATTGATCCCCAGTGAAATGTTTCTGAATCGATCTGTGTCTGCATGGTGCCACCCTCCGCTTTAATGATTAAATGAAGTTTCTTCGTTTAAGTTCTAAATCATTTGATATTATCTCTAAAAATATACCACTAACCTTTTGGATTGAAGATCGGCCTCTCAGCTGAGACGCTTTCAGAAAGAAACTGAGTGGGTTGTTGCACATGTTTTTTTTTCACATGCCCTTTGATGTGTGTTTCAGGGATTCTCCCTACACATTATAACTAGACCCTTTTTATCAATCACATGCATTTTAAAATTCTACTATAGAAGCGATATTGATTTTCTGGAAATATTTATATCATGTAGGCCACAGTGTTGTTGATGACAAATAACTGCAACCTCATCAATGCATGTTGAAAAAGCATGTTTATTACAATGCATCAGAGGCTCCACATAGTATGACTGCATGCTTGTTCAGATATTAGTGCACATATTTAGTTTAATCAAAGAACAAGATAAGCGATTTATACATCAAAACTACACCAGATATTTTTAACGTAGAGCGAAACCATAAACTTCTCAAAATAGCTTAGAGTTGTGTGGATGGAGGATCATATCAGGAGAGACGAGGCAGAGCGATGACGTCTGCTTCATATCTACTAAGAGAAGAAACACAACCTGCATATTTCTGAATGTTTTACTCATCTATAGATCCAAAATCGTGGGTGCTTGTCCCATTAAGCATTTTTGCGCCGTTTTTTTCTCTGCAGAAGCTAACGTTAGCCAGGCTGCTAACTAGCCGTAATGCTAACGATCTATGAGCAACCGCGTGGGTCTTAAAATTAAAACCAGCAGACAGAAGATCACCTGCGATCGTTTACCGCTTGTCTTTGCCGCAACAAAAATACTACTTGGTTGTGCGTCGGCGATGTGAGGAAACCGCTGGTAAACAGATCAATGGAGGCCGAGGAGGACAGATTAAGACCTCCGGTGCAGGTTTAACACCCTACAGGGTTTTGTTTTGGGGGGATTCTCCGGGTGGGCTCCGGGAGCTGGAAACCCGGATTATATTCCGGTTGTACCTCTTTAGGGCGCTCTGCCTGCTGAAGGTACGAGGGGAAAGGCAGGTACGCGGGCCGGTGAAGACGTATCCGTCTGGCTGGCGGAAAATATCCACCGAAAAAAAGCCTCGATAGTTTTGTCTGGATGAGGGACAGATTTTTACCTTTTGGCGTTGTTTGTTTCGCTCACTGGGCATTTTTAGATTTAGACCTCAGCCGAGCACTTTGCCGAAGACGCTTCGTTTGGGGCGACGGGACGGTTTTATTATCATTGATATTTACAGACGGTGCCGGCTTCACCGGTCAGCATCTTTGGCAAAAGAGGCGCGTTGGCGAATGGACTCGTGTGGCGGGACGGTTTGGTGGAGGTTGATGTCCTTCCTTGCAGACTGGGGTTAAAAGTGCATTAGAGGTCACACGAGAGCCCCCCCCCCCCCCCCCTCCCCAACGGCGCTCCGGTTGGTAATGACCCTAGGGAACGTAGTAACACCACCCCCCCCACCCTCCCCATCTGTATTTCCCTCCACACACAGAGAACATAACACACATACCTTCCTGAACCTGGAGGAGCTCAGGGGAGTGTGGCCTGGGGCAGGCTAGAGGGAAAACCTGGAATGGAATATGATAGCGTGGATAATGTTGGTTGACCGCTTTGACAGCCTGTTGACCTCCCCTCTCCCCCACTGGCCCCCACCGACTGTCAACACCAGTCTACCCACACACACACATAGACATGTAGTGTGTGTGTGTGTGTGTGTATATATATATATATTTTTTTTTTTCACACACACACACACAACTCCTGCCGAGCCGCCCCCACATGACCTCCCCCGCTCTTATTGCAGCACTGTCATTCATAGAGTGCCAAAAGCCTGCTGCTTTATTAAAGCCCAGGAAGAGCACGGCCTGGCCCGGGTTCAAACAGCAGTGCAGCTGGGACCTGTTACATATTCGGCAGACTGCCCTCTCCGTCTCGCTGGCTATAAATAGCCCCGGTGGTTGTCTCCCTTCACCAAGGAAGATTTTTTTTTTATTTTTTATGGAGGGGCAGGAGGGAGGGAGGGAGGGAGGAACCACACACACAGATTAATAACCGTGGGAAGCGATGAAAGCTTTGTGCCTGCTGCCCGAGGTCAGCAGGCCAGGAGGTGTTGCTACTTCAAAGACCCCATTGTGGCGCGTACTTTCAGACGCCACCGCGCCGGGTTTGATGGGAACACGCAGGCTGCCAGCGGCGGGATGGGCCGACGGCATCACATCGTGCCCACCGGGCAGAATATTATTGTATACATTGTGGGGCTCCCTCATTGTCCCGCCCTCTCCATTTCTTATCCACGGCTCCCCCGAGCCAGAAAGTCCGTCCGGCCCAGTAACATTTCCTGCCCAGGACTGCGTGCCCTCCCCATCCCAGCAGCACCACCACCCCGGCTAGCACCATCCGCTTCAGACACTTCCACTTCTTTAAGCTTATTTTCATAGAAACGTTTCTGCCGTAACCGTATCCGCCCACTGGCACAATGATCCTGGGCAGGGAACCGCTGCTGGCGGATAAAGTGGGCTCATTCATTCGTTCATTCATTCATGGCCAATTCCTTTCCCTTCCTAGGCGGAAATTAAATCCACTACTGTTTTTTTGCCCCCCCTCCATTTGTACTTTTTTGTTCCATATTTGCGTCATTTTCCTGTGACTGGCTGACGAGACGATGCTTCGTTTGTGTTCGTTGCTGAGTAATGACTTTTCAAGAAAGGAAAACGCAAACCACTTAAGGTTCCAAAGTAACTTTGTCCTATTTTTTCCTGGTGAATCAATGTATTCTCAACAGCAACTTTTACGTCATACTACAGTATTTTTTCACAGCTTATTAGGATGTGACTACAGTTTTCACCAGCGCTGTAGACCCCAAATCAATACTTCTAAAGTCCGCCCCTCCTTGGTTTTATCTGACACCATGTCTGTGTCCTACAGCCTCCTAGCCCAATGGACCAGGTCGGGAAGATGCGCGGGCAGTCGTACGGGGGACCCAACCCTTACTCACAGCAGCAGCAAGGGACCCCCACAGGGCCCGGACCCCAGCAGGCGGGCCCTTACCCGGGCCAGGGCTACGGACCTCCGGGCCCTCAGAGGTATCCCATGGCCATGCAGAACCGAACACCTGGCGCTATGGGCGGCATGCAGTACGGCCAGCAGGTCAGTGATCGTACATCTACACCCTCCCCATTTTTAAAGCGCTACAAGCCACATTTACTTTGATATGAAAATCTGATGAAACCAGTAGGTTATGAAAAGTGAAAGTAGAGGACATTGAGTGTGAGATCCTCGGCCCTGATGCAGAGCACGGTTCCAGTCCAGCCCACCAGTTAATAAGTCTTTTTATATTCCTGTTAGTTGGGGCAGTGGAGCGTTTGTTTGGTCAGTGACGTGCTGCTACAGGAATGGCGGATGTGGTCATTTTCAATAGATTTAGTGATTCAAAGGAACCCAACTCGTACTAGGTTTTGCACGGCGAAGTCTGCACTAAATAGTTCTCAGTAAGGGCTTCGCATCCTCATTTGTCGGGGTGGGATCAGTTGTTTTGTGTGAAACTTTCTTCAGAACTTCAGCAAGAAGGAAAATGGGGGATTGTCCCTGCAAGTCGCTGGGCAGAACGCGCAGAAGGAAATGTTTGCATAAAGAGCAAATTACAAGAGCGTACATGTTAATAAATGACGACAACAACACGTCGACAACGCAATTTCAAGTGTCTGCGGTTACGTCTTAATTGCTAACCGATTGGTCGGATTTCCTCTTGAAATTTAAATCTGCAGCACTTTTTTTTCATAACGTGGGGCCGAGCACACAGGTCACAGCATGTTTAAAAAAAAAATGGACGACGAAAGGTTTCCGGTAGCGTAACTTGTGTTTCATCGAACAACGAGTCCGGACTCGTTCGCGGATGCAGTTATCAGTGTTTTAATCGATTTATCCATCCTGAACTTTATTGTGACACCAGGCATTAAGTCAAATTGCCTTTTTTCCCCCCGTAAATTCACACTAACATTATTCAAATAACACGGACTCTGAAGAGAGCGAGCTCTCAGCGTTTTTTCCCCACCGGGTTGATTTTCTCTCTCAAAACACTAAAAACTTTCTGACGGGTTGTTCGCCCCAATTTGCAAGCGGCTCGCCCCGCGCTTTGAACGAGACCCTTGAACTCCCTCCGTCGGCTCAGTCCGTTCTTAACGAGACAAATGCATGCTGGGAGTCCCGTGGAGCGAAGCCTTTTCTTCCCCCCGTCGGCCGTCTGCGGTCTCGTGCCCATTGTGTGCTGTGATTATCTCGTAGCAGCCCGCCTGGTGTCCTGACCGGGGACTCGATAAGTGGCCTGCGGAGAAGACAAACGGCTTCCCTCCTTTTGTCAGACGGATACAACACAGCCACCCCACGTTGTTTAAAATGTGTGGCGGTTCTTTGACGCCTCGGAGTTTCTTTTGAATTGTCGAGTGGCAGAGAACACCCCCCCCTCCCCCTTCCCCCCCCTACCCCAGAAAAATAAAATAACACGTGGATTTTCTTTTCTCGCTCTTCTCCTTTCTTTCGTTTTTTTCCTCCCTCATAATTCTCAGTTTCCTCACAAGGTCAGCTCTCTTTCTCCTTCCGCGCTCCTCGAGGGTAATGAAACAAAATCGCCGTATTGAAAGGCTCTCCGCGCGCAGAATTGGGCAGAATATGAAAAGCCTCATATTGAAGTTCAAGGAGATGAAGTCCAAACTCTTTTCACAGCTGTAATTTGAAGCGATACACGGCCGACTTCCAGCGCTTTGACTGATCGGGTTATTGCGAGGAACGCGCTCGCGTCTCGCTGACCGAGCACTTGTCTCTCGCTGTTAGTCTGTGTGTAGGATGAAGGGATGCTCCGATGGTACAAAGAGAATCTAAGAAGTTACCGGGGTATTGGGGTATTTTTATACGTTTTGACTGTTGAACAGGATCCTCAGGGTGGTAAACCTGTCGGAAAGGTGTTTGTGTTCAGAGGTCTGTGTTGTATTTACTCTCGTACGCCTGCTTACACTTTCTGTTTCCACGTTTAGATGTCAGCTTATGGACAACAGGGGCCTGGTGGCTACAGCCAGCAAGGCCAGGGCTACTATGGCCAGCACGGAGCCCCCCCCCACCCTGGCCAGCAACAGCCTCCGTACTCGGGGCAACCCCAGGGCACCTCCGGAGCGCCCTATCCCCAGCAGGGCCACCCCTCACAGCCGTCCGGCCAACACGGGCAGCCGGGACCCCCCTACCAACAGTCCCAAGGTCCACACGGTCCTCCTGCGGGTCAGCCCCCCTACAGCCAGTCCCCACAGTCTCAGCCGGGGCAGCCGCCCTACGCCCCTCCCCAGCAGCAGCAGCAGCAGCAGCAGCCGCCTCAACAGCAGCAGCAGCAGGGGCCGGGTCCCCAAAGTCAGCAGGGCCCTCAAGGCCAGCCAGGCTACCAACAACCCCCTGGACCGGGGCAGCCCCCGCAGCAGCAAACCCCGCAGCAGCAGCAGCAGCAGCAGCAGCAGCAGCAGCAACAGCCGCAGCAAGGACCCCCACAACAACAACAACAACAACAGCAGCAGCAGCAGCAACAACAGCAACAGCAGCAGCAGCCAGGAGGTCCACCTCCTCAAGCCCAGCAACCTCCGGGTCACGGCCAGCAGGGCCAACCGTCACCGTACTCCCAGACACCCCCCCTGCAGCAGCAGCAGCAGCAGCCGCCGCCACAACAACAACAACAACAACAACAACAACCACCGCAGCAACAGTCACCATATCAGAGGTTCCCGCCTCCACCACAGGTAATAATAAAGTCCCCCAGGCCTCCGCTACAACGGCGATGCAAATCGCGAACTGTCCTTTTTTGTTTATATTTGCCTTGTCGTGTAGTGGACCGTTGAGCTGGTTATGCACGTAGTCGTTCATAACATAACCGGTCCAGAAAGGGTTTGAATATGCGGCGTGAGTGAGCACAGGAGGATCACACGGGAGAGAAGCTTCGCGCTTTTGTTTTTAGGTTGTTGGTGGGATAACGTGAAGATGAAGTGCACAGGCAGATAGCCTTAACAATGTCATCCTTCATATGTATATTTTTTTCAAACGTTGTCTTATCTGCTTCTTGTCCTCGTAATCAGGAACTCTCCCAGGATTCCTTTAGCTCCCAGTCCAGCGCTCCTCCTTCCAACCAGCCCATGGCTTCCAACAAGAGCAGTCAAGAAGACAGCATGCAGGGCCGGCCCTCCAGTCTGCCGGTGAGCCCCCCCCCCCCCGTCTCTTCAGCTAACCTCTGACTTGTGCTCCTTGTCGCTGGGTTTCATGGTGCACTGACCACCTTGCTGTTAATGTGTCTTTAATGTGTTTTTTAATGTTGACCTGTCGGTAATGGAGTTGTCATTCAGCCAAGGCCAGAAAAGGCAATAATTGCTAATAGAGTACTGTGTCTGCAAGTGGCTTTATTTTCTTTTTTTAAATGAAAGCGGGCGAGCTTAAAGCTGGAGGAGCTTTTTGTTTCTTTAAAAAAAACTCGTGCAGGGTTCCACTCTACGGTGTAAGCCTACATCGAAGGACCCCCCCCCACACACACACACACACACACACACACTAGTGATGCTAGTAATTGGACTGATGCTGATTCCGGTTGCCGCCGTCTTTTTTATTTCTTTTTATTTCCCCTTTTGTGAAAAGAGAACAAAGAAACTTACAGATTCAGACCAGCACTCCACTCTCTTAAAATAAGCACAAACAAATTCATCCAAATTTACAAAACAGCCTTATGTGACACTTTTTCAGAACTCGCGTAGCCCAACAAACACATTGTTTTATGTGAACTCATTCAAATAATTAAATAACTATGATCAACAACTATAAACCAGGACCTTCTTTCACCTCTTGTATTAAGCACACGCTAGACTGCAACACGGACGGAGCTCTTTAGCAAACGGGAATCGGCCTCCTTTCAGTAAGACGCCTGGTTTTCTTTAAGCAGATAAGCATCTGTGGCTCCTTGCTGCTCTTTGACGTCGTGGCCGATTCTTGAGGAGCCGGTATTCAGCTTTGTTCACCGTGTCTGTTGGCACTTCTGCTAAATCGAAATGTTTTTGACTCAATATCTGGATATTGGTCGCAGCAATGACTTCAATTCGCCCCCCCCCCTTCCCCCACACCCCTCTCATCCCTCCCTGCTGCCTCAGACTCCAGCACACACACAACAAGCCGATGGTGGAGCGAGTAAAGCGTGTTGAAGCAGGGAAGGTTTTTCTTTTAGAAAAAAAGAAGAAAAAAAACATTTCTGCCAGGAAAGGGATTGTTGGAAGTGAAGTAAATCTGCTGTCTGATTGCCCTCTGGCTAAGATAAAGGTGAGAGAAGTCCCCCCCCCCTCCCCCGCAATCCTCCCCGTTAAAGAGGTGTCTCGCTATAACACGTTGCAGTTTCCATGGCAGTGTTTATAGGTCAGACTTCGCAGCTAACCTCATTCTGGGCCTCGGGGAAGGAGAGTGAGAAATGAGATCATTAATGAGGGAGAATGAAAGTGAGAGAGCAGATTCGGCAGCGGTGAGGTTTGGAGGAGGAGGGGGGGGGAGGCGGCGCAGTGCAGGAGGGAGGGAGTGCAGGCAAATAACTTCAAATAGTGTGAGTGATCGGTCGTAGAGGGAGACGGAGGGAGGGAGGGAGGGAGGGATGAGAGGCGGCAGTGTCTCATGCCAGCAGGGGATGCCCTCAGGATGTGTTTCCCTCCTCATTTATTTATTTATCTTATTTATTTATACATCTCCCTGTGGGCTCAGCCATTGGCCGAGCGGCCCAGACCCGGGCTATTTTTATTTATTCCCCCCGACTTGTCGGGGATTCCCTACTGGAGCTTTGTGATTGGCTGTGAGATTAGTCCGGTCATGGTGGAGATGAAGCAATCGCCTCCTCGTCTCCTTCCTCCCATAGCCCCCCACCCCCCCGTGGAGCGCCCGTAACACCCCGTTGAGATTAGGCCACGGGTGCGACCCCGACAGCCAGTGTCAAAGCGGCTGAATGGACTCTCACAGGTCCTACGAGGAGATGCGAATCAGTGGCATCTCCCGGGCTGCTAATAAGCTGCTTTGCGCTGCACAAAATGTAAGAAATAAATAAATAAAGTGTTTGTGGGAGAGTCGGACGTTGCTCTTTGCTCGTTAAGAAGAGGATCCGTGGCGGTGAAAGCTTCATTGAGCCTAATCCGGTGGTAGTAGCAGTCGAGCTTATTGTGGCATCCCGTCTCCTCTGTGGTACCGTCTAAGACTGTCGATAATCATAAGTAGGCATCGGTTGTGTGACCGCTTGCTCACCCCAAATTTGCAAAGATCCTCAACTGCCTAACTTATTCATCTAGGACCCCCCAAGATCTTTCCCCGAGCCTCAAAGCACTTTAAGTGTCGGTTGTCCATGCAGAGTAACCTATTGCTAGGTAATATTTCCATAATTGCAGATAAATCCAAATGACGATAATCCTAGATTGCTCGGATTGGGCAAAGCAATTGGACCATTTTGTTTGTTTTTTGGAGTAAGTAAACATGCTTTTTTCATTTTTTTGCTAAATACAAAGGATTGCGTTGGGGAGAATGCACTTTAAATGTAAAAAGTTTCACTCAATCCTTTTGGTATCGGCTTTAAGCGTTACATTACAATACAGTACATAGTTGTGACCAATCATTGGTGGAGTGATGAGCACAATAGATGCAGTGATTGCTCGTGAGTAGAGGAACCTCTACGTTGGGTAGTCCCGCCCTTCAGTTCGGTCACATTTTGCAAAGCAGCCCGTTTTTCCAAACAACCCGACAGGATGAGTCTGACAGATCCACAGGTTTAACCCACCGGAGCGACGGCATTTTCAATCCGCAAGCACCTGCAGCGATTTGTAGAGAGGCGTTTCGTTTTGATCTGCCTTTAGAACACGCTTTGAATTCGGCTACTTTCAGCCAGCCAGACGCAGGCGGCAGCAGCAGCGCCTCATCCGGAGCACAGATGGGTCTCGTTGAGCCAGGTGCTTAAAAGCCAGCGTCTGCTGGGCCGCCGCCGCCGGGGCGGGAGTAAGGAGCACTGGAGGCCCGGCGCAGGTAGGAAAGCAACAGTCAGCTCGGGGAACGGGCCGTGGATAATAGGTGGAGGTGGGGTGCAGGCAGCCGCGGTGGAACTAGCCGAGCAGGTTGAGCCGGTTCCTGGCGCTCAAGACACAAATGCAGTTTAACTGCTGAGTATTTAGCACACTGTCAGTTCCCCGGAGCTGTTGTTGTCTCCGTGGGAGAACCTCTTTGCACTCGGCTGGCTGTGACGCGGCGGATGCTGATCGAGGGGGAAGCTTAACAGGAGTACGGAGCAATAAGCAGGCGGGATCAGAAAGTGCAAGTCTTAAAATGCATAACTAGCGACAATAATGTCATTGGCGGAGGGGGAAATGAATGAAGAGCCTTGAGGGAATTTTCCTGTGTACCTTTTGGCTCTCCGATATGTGACATTGAGTGTTAAATGAATAACTATAGTTGCTGATTAAAGAAGCCCTCAGCTAATTTCACACGTGAATGAATTTACTCTGCAGGAGGAGTTCTGATTCTGACAACTTGACAACAACATTCATCTAAAGAAGCGCAAGGCATTTGTAATTGTGTGTGTGTCATTTATGAATCCACACATATGTACGTGCATTCACGGTGGGCTCCGAACTAAAATCCTAAAATAACTAACGTCTGTCTACTGGCCTGATAGCAAAAAAACAAAGTACTTGAACTTTGTTAGTTTGTTGGTATTCTTCTGTATCTCTTGGGGGGGAGAAAAAGTAACCCGGATGATGTCACCACGGTAATCTCAGTTTGGTTTAGAGAGTTTAAGAGACTACAGGAGATCTCATCAAATAAACTCAAGTTGCATGATGGGAAAATGCAGGATCCTCTGTTGGCATTTGACACAGCTGATGTTTACATTTTTACCATGTTTTTTGAAAATGTTGATGTGTATATACACAGTATCTGTCCCTCACAATGTGCAATGCTTAGCTGATCCCACTCTTGTTTTGAGGAAACACCGGCGTGTCCCTGCTCGATTGGTATCCTCCAGTCCAGTGAGCATTATTTTGAAAGAGAATCGTATCCCATGGCGGCATGGCGGCTCTTTGCAGCACCGCCTCTTCCATCGTGGCCCCAGCAGGGGTAAAGCCGGCCCGGGTCTTCCGCCGTCCCTGTCCAGCTTTCATACGGCGTGGAAGTGCCACTTCCTCTCCATGTCGAGGCCCTCGTGGGAGCGAGAAGGGGGAGAAAAAGCTCCCGGACCACCACCACCGACCTCCCTCCCACCTTCCCTCGTCTCTTAAGAGGGGAAAAAAAGAAAAATCTCCTTGTCCTTTGCCAGGTCTTTTGTACCCCCTTTTCTCCGCTGTGGGGCTAATCCCACTCAGAACCGCCCACTGGTTGTGATGCTGCGGGTTTCTGATGTGACTGAATGGGCTCCAGACAGAGAGAAAACGTCACGTGCTGTTCTCACACACACACACACACACACTCACGCCCGAGTTTGTTTCTCTGTCATGTTCCTCTTGCCCATGTAAATGAGAGACTTCATCTGGAGTGGTTTTTATCTTTTAAGGAGGGGCCAAAGGTTTACAATTGGCTACTTTTCTCTCGCTGATAGAGATCAGCGGTAAAACAGAGTTCTGATCAGGACCGTTTCATTCCACCTATGTATTCTACACCTTTTAAAAAATATATCTATTTATATATATATATATAGCTGCCTATCAGGGCCCCACCCTCGCATGAATCCAGTCTTGTGATCGCAAAGCTAAGGGACCACCCACATCACAACAACAGACCCCTCCCTCCCTTTAATGACCTTTAATGTTATGTACCAAGCCTCCTGATCTGGAACCGAGGGATCTTCCAGTCTTGGTGCCGATCAACTCTGAGCCCGTCCTCCCCCCATCTCGCCCCAACCACCCTCCTGCAATCCCCCTTCCCAGCCCAGCCCAGCTCTGCTCTCCTGCTGCAGCTAAGCTTGTTTTTGCGACATAGCTCTGGAGCAATCAGCCTGACAAGGCCGGCCCACTTCCTCTCCCCTCCTCCCCGGCCCAACCCCCTCCCCGCCGTTCTCAGTATACCACACCGTGTTTCTTTTGCTGCATTTCTCTCCTTTTTCTCTTTATACATATATACACGTACGTGTATGTATGTTTCACACTCCGCCTTTCCTCTCGTTCCTCTTTCTGCCTGTATTCTCCTTTTTTCTCTTTCCATCGCCTGCACCCTCCTCCTCCTCCTCCTCCTCCCTTCCTCGTTCTCTCTCCTCTCAGTAAATCAGCTTTCATAACGCTGTGCAGCGCAGCCTTGTTTTGCGAGCCACTGACGCCATTCAGAGTCCGGGGCCAGTTTCCTGTTGCTATTCTGGGGCCCTTGCTTCCTGTGTGTGCGCATGTCTCATTCAGGGGCCGGGGCGCCGCTCGCTCTCACCCCTCCCTCCCCCGAGCTCGTCTGTTTCTCTCCCCTGCTCCCTCTCCGTCTCACCCGTTTTCTTTCCTCCGTGTGATTTTTAATTAATGTACTCGAGAAAATTCAATCTGCTGACAAAGTGTTGTTTTGCATTTGCTTCAGTGAATTGTTCCTCAGCCTCCTAAAACCCGAACCCTGTTTAGCTCTTGTGAGCTTGCACAAGCAAGCAAGCGCGCACACACACACACACACACACACACACACTCTCCCCCTCTCCCTTTTGCTCTCTCTGCTCAAACTCACTCCACTCTCACACACACACACACACGCGCTTGCTCACTCTCCCATGCCCCTCCCCTCTGCCTCCATTTCTGCTGGGCTGAGCTAGTTTTGCAGCACAAAGACTGTGGCTGACTGCAGCACAGTTTGTCCTCTGCTTTCTCTCGCTCTCGCCGGAGCGAGCTGCTGAGCCCGGATGGATGAAACCGGCAGCCACAATGAAATTAACTCTCACTCTATGAAATAACCTCTATATTAGTTTCCCCCCCCCCCCCACCCTACACACACACTCACACACACACACCCCACAAACGCACACATCTCCTCAGTTAATCCACTGCTGGTGTCGGTTGCTTTGGTAGCGCCCCCTAGACGCGTCATTAGTGTGACAGTGGGAGGGGAGGGGAGGGGCGGCGCTGCCTCTGGAAAGCGGGGCAGACCGGCTGTAGGGGCCGCTAAACCCCCACCCCACCCCCGCACCGCTCTCCTCCAGCCGCCTCGCCCTCCGTATCCCCCGCGCCCCTCACCTCGGGCCGGCCACCTGCCTGCCTCACTTGGGCATCTGTGCGCTGCCCTGGGACTCCCTGCTACTATTGTGGTTTCTACAAAAGCCCCCTCACACACACACACACACATACACACACACCCTATCTCCGTTCATCTACTGTGCGTCAGCCACACGCACACAGACTGCTGCGGTGTTTGTGTGTTACCCCCACAGAGAAGCTCAATTAGGCAAATGTGGAGCGTTTAAAGAAGAACTCCCCACGTATTGATTAAGATTCATAGCGGGCCTTTATTTTCTTATAAAGGCTGCCAGCCTGTATCACACAGCAGCGTTAAAGCAGCGGGGGTATTGATCCCTGTCAAACAACCTATTTCCAGTGTCTTAGCAGCGCAAACCTCTTTTCCCTAATTCAGCCGGTTCACTCATTTCGTCTTGTACTCCCCCCCCTCGTCTGTTATTATCCTTCCCACGTGGCTGCTGTGGGATGAAGTAGCAGTGTAATGCTGGCCTCTGGGGAGGGGGAGCTAGTAGACGTCGTGCCCGTGGCACTGATACTCCAAGCAGGATGTCTAACCCTCCCCCAACCCCCACCCGGGTGCTCCCCGGGCTCCGAGCGTTTGTGTCACCCGGCTGGCTCGGTAAGCGTCCGCGTTTGCCCGCATTCAGGAGAAATGGGAGAACGCAGCTCAAGAGATGTGGATCGCATCCACCGAAGGAGTCTTTGAGCCGCCATCGCGTGGAGCGCCTCCGAGTTGACGGTGCAGAGAGTCGCTGTGTGTGGAGCCCTGTAATGGCTGCTGCTGCTGCTGTATGAGGTAGGGGCCTGCCTGGCTTCTCCTCCTCTTCTCCACTTCTTCCCTCATAGTGGGATGGGAGTGCCCCCTTATGGTTGAGCTCAGCCCTGCAAACCTGGAGCCGGGGGGCCTGAGCCGCCTCCCTCCAAGCCGTCTGCGGCCTCCCCAGAATCTCCCCGTGCTCCTGGGTGCAGGTGTGCGCCCCTTCTGCAGGTGTCCGAGGCGTCACGCCACTGTCTCGTCTTCTTGTCCGACCCCTGGACACGTCAGTTCCCTGCGCGCTCGTTTGGGGAAAACGAGGAGACAAACTCCTCTGGTAACCGCGCAGGAGACATGGCTTGATCTTCGGCTTTAAAGATAAGCGATGGCTTTCTCCCATGACCTCGTTTGGGTATCAGGAGCCCACGTTCGCCCCGAGCGATCGGCCAATGTGCAGCGCCGGAGTGTTTCCAGCATCAAGGCCGTCTGCGTGTAAACATAAACATCTGGGACAAGACGGCGAGGAAGTTAAAGATTCCGCTGGTTTGTGTTTGTCCACTCTGTGTAGCCTGAGTGTGTGTGTGTGTGTGTGTCTGTCAGCTCTCCTCTGTGCATAAGGCCGGGAGGAGTGTGTAATTAAAGTGGTGGTGGAGCAGAAGCGGGGGTGGTGGGGGTGGAGGGGATGGGGGGGCTTTGGTGCGTCTGCGTTTCCTGTAACAATGACGGGCTGCTTCTTTTGTAGTAGCTGACTGCACCGTGACCCTGCCAGGCACACAGGGAGGCCGAGAGAGAGAGAGGGGGAGAGAGAGAGAGAGAGGGAGACTGGAAGATAGACGGAGGCATGGCAGCAACAGGGGGGAGGGACTGTGTCTGCTCTAATGTGTCAACCACGTGGATCACAGTAACCATGGCAGCACTCGGGATGCAGCCATTTCTTCCAATTCAGACCCCCCCCCCCCCCTCTCCCTCCCCCTCTCCTACCCACCTCACCACAGAGGAGATGTGAGCAAGCCAGTCAAGACCGAGTGGGCTTTTTCTCTCCTTTTTTTTTTCGTTTCTTTTTTGACTGTTTATGGTGTTTAGCATCTGCAGGCCTGAGAATGAGGAAGCCTGTGAAGAGGCTAAAACCCTGAGGTCTGAGAATGACCGAGGAGAGTGTGTGACTGAGGGATGAACCCCCCCCCACCCACAAACATCCTCTCCCTCCTCACCAGCACCAGATCTGGTTACACTACTTGCCGGGGTCACACATTCCTGATCTGTTTCATCATCTCAGGGCTGCTAAGCAACCTCTCTTCTTCCACTTTCTGTTTCTCATAACCTACAAAAAAAGAAAAGGAGAAATGGGCCGGCTTGGCAGACTAATGGCCCTGGTTGGGCTTGATTGATTCAGTGAAGTAATCTGCAAATGGAATACATTAGGACGGCGTGGAGAAGATGACTCTGAGGCAGCCAGGGCGCACGCCGAGGAGAAGTGGAGAGAATGTAGGAATTATGGAAACAGGGAAGACGTCTTTGCATTGGAAGATATGCTTTTGAATATTTGAATATATATATATTTTTATTATTATAGAATTTTCCACCCTGCGATTTCTTTTTTTTCTTTTTTTCTTTGCCTCCCTTCCACCCTCCAACGTGGTGAACACGGTCCTGCAGTCCTCAGCTCTGAAGTTCCATGTTAGGCAGTGCTGGGAAAAACACAAAATGGCTGCCATAGAGAGGAGCTTGAAGCTCCACGGGAAGAGCTGCATCCCTCTCCTTCTCCCCACAAACCAGCCTGCGCATCTTAACCCTTTTCCTGCGAGGAGAGAAATCCCCCCAACCCCCATCCCCCCTTCGTACTCTATCCACTGTAATTGGCTTGGGGTGATACCGCGGCCGTCTTCACCGCGAGCTCGCCGAAGCATCAGCCTCCAACTCGGCCAAGCCGCCGTCGCTCAACTCCTCCTCGTGCCTGATCCGTGTCCCCTTCATCATCTGCCTCCTGATAATGAGCGTGTTGAATAGCCCAGCCACACAGCATCAGTATCACCAACCTCCTCCCCCCCCCTCCCTCTCTCCCGCTCTCCTCCCCTCGCTGTCCGGCTTGTGCAGTCAGCAGAACAGGCTGGTGCTGTGCAGTATTGAGCCGAGAAAAATCAATGACTGCAGAGTGGGAGTGGGTAGAAGCTTGTGTGTGTGTGTGTGTGTGTGTGTTGTGAGTGACTGGAGCTGTCAGATATTAACAGAATGGTAATAAAGCGCTCGCTCTGTGTGCTGCATGGGACAATGTGTGAATGTTTCTGTAGATTTACATTGGATTTGTTTTTTTGTAATTATACATTTGACTTTTTAATGGGAAACATCTTTGAGGAATATTTATTTATTACTGTTATTGTTGGTCTGGTTAAAAAAAAGAGCATGATTGCAGTTTTCTGTATATGAGCTGGAACGTAATTGTTCTGTCAGCATGATTCTGAATTCACGATGCTTTCAAATCCCTTATTGAATACTTTTAGGTTCTATAAGTAAAACGCAATAAAAAGGACCTCGTCCCAGAGTCAATGCACAGGATTACTTATTTGAGGAAAGTTTAAATGCCAGTTTGTGGCACTTGACATTTTTTGATACTTTATATATCAAAGCGCCCCACAAATTAAATTGGCTGAGGGGCGTGAGGCACGAGGCGAATCCATCTTTTTTTTTTTCGAGAACTGACACCCGTGTGCAGGCTTTGAAGTATTGCTGGCGGTGACTCGGATCTGCTGTGCGCACGGGTCCCTTCACCTATTGGCTCTATTTTGAGTTGCTCTCTAAACGTCGCTGGTCTTGATGGAACGTATTCCGCGTGCTCGCTCCGGCCTCGATGGCAATCAAACAGCGGATGCCCCCCCCCCCCCCCCCCCGCTTGTTGACCTGCGCTGTTCATGTCAGTTATCCACGCAGGAAGCAGGCGGTTTGGGTGCCGGTTGCCTCGGATACGGTACAAAACCACCTCTGGCAACCGGTGGTTTGGGCTCACGCCGGACCGCCATCACTCGTTAATACTTCCCTTGGCCCTCTTTCCGTTGCGAGTGAAGCGTGCACGTCGTGTGCAGAGTGACTGTGGGGGAGGGGGGGGGGGGGGTTGCTGTGGGAGCAGAAGCAACGATGTGGTCATTGTAGCCGCTGGCCGTGGCCCTTCACGCTGAGCCCCGTGTCGGATGACCAGTCTTGTGATGTCTGAGCATGGGTGGTGGGTGGGTCGGGGGGCTTGGTGCTGGTTGGGATGTGGGGGGGGTCATGTGTCGATGCTGGCTGCTGAGGGGGGAGGATCCCGCCACGGTTGTTTAAGCAAGGAATGTGGCGCCGTTTGATCGCTGCTCTACCCCAGAGCGGTGAGCCCCCCCCCAACCCCTCCGCCTTCTGAACCCTTTTTACTTTTCCCAAAAATGAATTTGACCCCTCGCGGTGAGTTCTGTGCCAATTTATACGCGCCAGTTTTCCCATGCGGGTCAGAAAGGCCTTGGTTTGTGCAGTCACTGAAAAGAGTGGAAAGGGGGGGGGTCAGGTGGGGGATTCTGAATCAGCGTTCTCCTCGTGTCACTCCCTCTGGGGTTCCTCCATCAGGTCATTCCCAAAAATAGCAACGGGCGCTGTTACAAGTGCAAAACCGCCGGCTTCGGGGCTGCAGCCAGCCTGCGAGTGTGAGATTTCTATGGGAATAGTTGGCCACCGTCCAATGAGCAAGTGTGTGTGTGTGTGTGTGTGTGTGTGTGTGTGTGTGTGTGTGTGTGTGTTTTTTCTTTTTTTCTTTTCCCCTCCTCCTCCCTCCCATTTTTTTTTTTTTCCTTGCTCCCTCCTCCGGTGTGACTGGCAGATGAGCTTGCATTTCTGAGGAAGCACATGGGCTCCACGTGAGCGGCCGGCGTGTAAACATTAACCTTTCCCACAAACACGATGGCCGGCGGCTGCCGCGCTGCCTCCGCTCCCTGCCTGGCCGTCTTTGTGTCGCAGCCAGCGCGGCTCAACAACAACGCCACATGGCACCGCGGTCGGTGCCCAGCACCAATTATTTCAACTGCCTCCTGAGACGACTTGCTTCAAAGTCATTTTTAAATTTTTTTTTTTTTTTTTTTCAAACACCGTTCCGCTCGCCAAGATGGGTCATTAACAGCATTATGGGAGTGATGTAGAGTATTTTTAAAAATTGGGGCGGGCGGGGCTCCGGCATGGCACAAAGTTTGTGCCATGTTAGTGCCGGCAGCCTAAGAGATAAAAAAGACGCGGCCAGGTTAAGGAGAAGATTCGCTCGTGACTCTGAAATAAAATGCTCACGCGCATGAAAACACCTGATTATGATTTACATTCCGTCCAACGTGTCAATTTAGTTCTTTAGCTTTTAGAGTGTGAGCCAAGCTGAGCTCCATCCCTACTGACACGCTGCATCGTGCCGGTTTGTGTTTTCTCAAAGCTGTAGACGTGTTTGTTTGATCGTGTTGGGGATGGGATGACAAACAAAGCAAAATGGTGTCACTCCATGTTCACTTCACTTACCCTTTAAACGGTTCCTCTTGTCCCAGGATCTGTCCGGCTCCATCGACGACCTGCCCACCGGGACGGAGGGCGCCCTGAGCCCCGGCGTCAGCACCTCAGGGGTCTCCAGCAGTCAGGGGGAGCAGAGCAATCCGGCCCAGTCGCCCTTCTCGCCGCACACTTCGCCCCACTTGCCGGGCATCCGCGGACCCTCGCCATCACCCGTGGGCTCCCCCGCCAGCGTCACCCCCTCCCGCACCGGGCCGCTGTCCCCTGCTGCTGTGCCAGGTAAAGACTAAAGACCAACTGGGTGACATGCTGAGAATAAAGCTGCATCAGATAATGACGGGATGAGGTCTCATGTGGAATCAGTTGGACAAAAACCACAAATATAAAAGGTTTTGGCTGCAGGAGAATGCTGGAAATGTTCAATACAGACATTTGTCAAAAGACTGAATTATAAAAGTTGAGTGAAAACCTTTTTGACAAAAAGTAAGTTAAAATCCACTAAAACTGAACTGAACCTTTTTTGAGTTCCTGGATAAAAATGACTAAATGTCACTAAAACGAATGAGCATAAACTCTGCTAACCAGGAAAACCTTAAATACATTTTTCATATCAAGAGTTGGATGCTGTGAAACATCTGGTGAAGGAACAGTCGACAGCTTTAGAGATCTAATTCCACACATGCTCACTCACAAATGCATTGAACGCCATTTGTTACTCATGAAGGGAATTGCCAGATGGGAACATTTTCTCCCAACATGACGCTAGTAAACCATCCAGACGGCACCGAAACACAAGTTCTGATGCCACCAACAACTCGTGGTGGAGAGCGATTTACCAGGCCGCCAATAGGACGCTGTCATAGTCCTCCTTTTATTGTATTTTATCGGCTAACAGGCCTTTTGACGGCCAATATTGTGGAGTTTAACCAGGCAAAGGCAACTAAGGCATGAAGACTCAACCCCCCCCCCACCTCCCCCGTGTTGTTTCTGTCCTCCAGGCAATCAGATGCCTCCGCGGCCGCCCAGCGTCCAGTCAGACACCATCATGCACTCGTCTATGAACCAGTCCGCCATGGGCCAGGAGAGGGGTGAGTGTTGACACCCGCCTCAAACGGAAAGCAGCTACAGAGAAATGGGCGAGAACGTGTGCCCAGCCGCTCGTGGGGGTGTCGGTTTGCATTCGAAAGCCTTCCGTCCTCCTGTAAACACGCCGCACCCCAGGGTGCATCCTTACATAAGAATGAGCCTGTCGTCTACTTGCCGGGTCAGATGAGGGCAACCAGAGACGGAAGCAATTAAGTGGTTTGTGTGTGTTTGTGAGGAAGTGAAGAGTGTGGGACTTTTTTTTTAAAAGGGTATCACACCTTTCATATGGATTTTAATTGTAAATTCAGAAGCTTTTTTTGTGTTTTCTTGCTCAGCTGGATGTACCAGAATGCATTGCGCGTCGGGGAAACGGGACACAGTGAACCGCTGTTGGTGTCGAGGTGGCACAAAATCAGTTTATACGTTGACTTATAATTTGAGGAGTCTCCTCACTCGTAGCCAGGATGTTTACCAACGACCTGCAGATTGATTTGATGACACGGCCCTTTTCCCCTTGTATCTTTCTGCCCCGGGCAAAGTGGAGAAGCCTCAGTGAAACTAATCCATCGTCCCCGCAGGTCAATGATCGTGCTCCAGCTGCTGAGCGCATTGATGTGACATTGTGCTCCTGCGCTACTTGAGCCTGCTACAATAAAAATCCAAGCTTTAATGATTTGTAGTTTTACCTTGCCTCCTCTTACGTCACTGTCATGGCGAATGGCGGCGGCGAAAGAACCACGCCACAAATCACTCACGTCTTCTGGGGCTCCATTGGAAGTCCACATGAAAAGTGCTGAATTTGTGATATCACCCTTTTAGGTGATAAATTGTGTATCTGACGACAGTCTCTCGCTCTCGCCCCCAGTGTACATGCGTAACCCTCAGATGGCTCCCTACGGGTCGCCTGGTCAACCTGGCTCCGCCTTATCTCCACGCCAGTCTTCGGGAGGCCAGATGCATGCTGGGATGGGACCATATCCCCAGAACAACTCCATGGGGAACTACGGGCCTCAGGGCGGGCAGTATGGTCCGCAAGGTGAGGCCTCAGGGTGTAGCTTCAACAGGCCTTCATTCATTTATTCATTCATGTACTTTTTCCTCTAAAAATATTCTGAATGAGTTTACAGCCCCCACAGTTTCATAGATAGCCCCGATAGAAGTTTCCTCTCACTTCATATACTTTTGAAACTATCACTCAACTTTGAAGTCTTAGATGGTTTCTGTCGGCTTTGAAGACGTTTTTTTTTTTTTTTCTTTTTCCTGTGAGTCATAGCAGCGATCGGCGAGGGCCAGAAAAAGCCCCCTTCATCACGCTGCAGCTTGTCAGAACAGGCAGCGCCGGGGTAAATTTAGAGCCGGCCGTGGCTGAAACTCTTAATCTGGTCACAGCGCGTTGAGCGCGTCCGCACGCGGATGGGTGAGTTTTGAGAACCGGGCTAAAGATCTACACTCCTGTCCATTTGTGATCCTTCCAGGTTACCCCAGGCAGCCCGCTTACACCGGGATGCCCAATGCCAACTACCCCACCGGTCCGGCCGGCATGAGCGGCTCCATGAACCCCATACCGGGTCAGGGCAGCGGGGCTCCGTACGGGGGCATCCCGCCCGGCAGAATAGGCCCGACGCAGATGGGTCCTCGGCCCTTCGGTCCCGCCATGGCCGCAAACATGGCCGGCATGCCTCCCCAGGTGGCGTCCGGGATGTGTCCCCCTCCGGCCATGAACAGGAAGGAGGGCGGCCCCTCCATGCACCACGGGCCCACCAACTCCGTACACAACAGGTGGGTGTTTCGGGGCGTCTGAGCGGGACGCGAGGCAGCAGTTGGATGTGGAATGGCGCTATCGCGACTATCCGTCCGTCCTTCCTCGTATGTGCCGATTTTGTGTGACCAAGGAAAAAAACGAAACGATTGTCATCCTCCCACGTGCAAGCCGGTCTGCCGCGTGTCGCGCTGCCCGAGTGTGCCGCAGAGCCGATGGCGGTCGGCCAGACCGTTTGTCTCCGAGAGAAAGTGGATGGAGTGAGAAAGCGTTCCCTGGGACCGGTGAATCATATCTTTCACCGGCGTAAGACGCCAGCTCAGCCTACAGAGAGACACTCGTGGGCTCGGCAATCGCTAGCGTCATGTGACGTCGGAAATGTTTTCCCACAGAATAAGCCAAACATGAGATAGCGAAGGTGTATAAAGTGTTGCAGCGTCACAGAAAGAACGATTCTGATATTCCTCTGAGTTTCTTTGCGTCAGCTGGTTGTGTGTTTCTTTCTAAACGAGCCTTCTTCTCTCCAGGCCTCCCGGCTACCCGAACATGGCTCAGGGGATGATGGGAACGGGCTCTCCGTACGGCCCTGGCATGAACAGCATGCACGGCATGATGAACCAGGGAGCGCCGGGGCCTTACCCAATGGGAGCAAATCTAGCCAACAACACTCCTGGTGAGTGGAGGCCACGCTGAGCCCTGATAGGTGGTATACGGTGCCCACGCTAGACGGTTACAGGGAATCTTTTGTCTCATTAGGAATGGCTCCCAGTTCGGAGTTTGGCGTGGAAAAAATGAACCCGACCCAGAAGATAAACAACAAAATGGAGGGAACTCCCAAGCCCGAATCCAAAAAGGTAAGAGTTCCAACGCTACGTGGTAACCTTTCCGACGCTTTGTTCTTTTCTCGCAATCTCACGACACCCTCCCGTCGTCCGTCCCGTAGAAGTCGAGCTCCTCCACCATCACCAATGAGAAGATCACTCGTCTCTACGAGCTCGGCCCGGAGCCGGAGCGGAAGATGTGGGTGGATCGGTTCCTGGCCTTCGCCGAGGAGAAGGCCATGGGCATGAACAACCTGCCCGCCGTCGGACGCAAGCCCCTCGATCTCTTCCGGCTCTACGTGTCCGTCAAGGAGATCGGCGGCCTCACACAGGTACGCTGGGATGTTTTTTGCACAGGGGGGAAAAAACAAAAAACAAACACACATCGTTGGCGTGCCGCTTTCTAAGCCCCTCTTTCCTCGTCTCTCCCACCAGGTGAACAAGAACAAGAAGTGGAGGGAGCTGGCCACCAACCTGAACGTAGGCACGTCGAGCAGCGCGGCCAGCTCGCTAAAGAAACAGTACATCCAGTGTCTGTACGCCTTCGAGTGCAAGATCGAGCGCGGCGAGGACCCGCCCGCCGACTTCTTCAACACGGACACCAAAAAGAACCAGCCGAAGATCCAGCCTCCCAGCCCAGGTGAGCCCCCCCCACCCTCCTCCCGTCTGCGTTCCCGTGGGTGCAGTGTGGATTCCCTGCAATTCATCACGTCCTCATCGCTCTATTTGCCGCGCATCGCCTGCCCTATAGGCTGCCGTGCTTTATTGTGTCCTATTAACTGTTAAAGAGGCGATTTCAGGCCGCCGTCTGTTATATTCTGGACTTTCCCCCATAAATCGATGGCATTTTGGCGTCCGCATCCGAGGGGTTGTAAATAGCGCCGCTGTAGCTATAAGTCACAGAAGTGCGCCGTGTCGTCTGGACAGTTCCACGAACACATCCCATGGGAGGGGGGGGGGGCGCTCCATGGCATTTGCACAGGACACGGCGAAGGACTAGAATGCCAAAACTTTCAATGAAGCGTGTGTGTGTGTGTGTGTGTATACAGGCCAGAGTCAGAGGTTAAGAGCGGCACGGGGTCATGTGACACTGTGTCGCCTGGAAGCTGTTTGTTTTGGGTGGCGCTCCGGTTTCAGCTGCCAGGAGCGACCACGTGGCGCTCCAGTGTGGCTGAGAGCCACGCCGTGAGACACGGGGCCCCGGGTGTGTGCCGGGAGGCGGTTGCAGGAGACGTCAGGGCGCCTCTCAGTGCTCAGAGAGGGCGATGGCGATGGACCGTCATCGCCGCATCCTCACTGCCTGCTGCCCGGCTCGGGGCAACGGCGGCATGGGAGCGCTCTCTGGGGATTAGTACTGAGCCAGAAAAGATGAATGGGGGGGTGAGGCGTGTGTGTGTAAAAGTCATGCATCTCTCTCTCTCTTGCTATTTTTTCCTTCCTCATGAGATCCTCCCCCTCCCCTTTCCTCTCTTCATCTTTAGTGAAGGGAAATCCCTGCCCAGAGGGAGGAGGGGGAGGGGAAGCCCGTTTGGGGGAAGGGGGGTGTGTGTGTATGTGAGGGAACTGAGAGGGTGATGTGAGAAAATGTGAATAAATGTGACCTGTCAGTGACCCTGATGTGTGTGTGTGTGTGTGTGTGTGTGTGTGTGTGTGTGTGTGTGCCACTTTAATGAATGGGACCGGGCTAATAGTGAGAAGTCCTCAGCTGGCGTTATGGATGAACACTGTCCCATCGCCACCTCGCGCCGACTGTACAAACAATAACTCACTCTCGTGCACGCTTACGCTACTCGCCGTCTCCTGCCTCCGCGGGTCAGGGAGTAATCGGTCGGAGTCAGGGTTCACATCGTTGTATCCGGGAGACTCTGGTGGTGGTGGTGGTGGTGAAGGAGGAGGGTGACGGAGGCAGCGATGCGTCGGGCGCGAAAAATAAAAAAAATTTGCTGCGTGTGTCTGTTTTTCTCTTCGCAGCACTTTGAAATTTCTTAATGGGATTTTAGGATTGCCAAAAGCAGCATGTGTGCCTGAAAAAGCCCCCAGCGGGGCTCCGTCTATCCACAACATTATCCCCCCACACCATCAACTATCCGCTATCAACTCCAGCTTTTATTCCTCCGGTGAAGAGAGGAGGAGGGCCTGTTCCTTCCACTTCTTTGGAGGCTTTTTTTCTTCTTCTTTTAACCCAGAGGACTTTTGTCGTTTACAAACACTTCTGTGTGTATCGTTGTTTTGCAGCTGGTTCTGGATCCCTGCAAGGACCGCAGACGCCCCAGTCCACCAGTAGTTCCATGGCAGAAAGTGGAGACCTGAAGCCCCCGACCCCAGCCTCCACCCCACACACGCAAATGCCTCCAATGCCTGGCGCCAGGTACGAGTTAGAAGCCATGATATCGAGTTTTCTATGATCACAAGGTGAAAGTGATCCCTGGTAGATCATTGCAGCGGGAAATGGAGTACAACAGTCAGGAGAAAGTTCTGTACTGTTGAGATATACACACCACCAACCTGTGAACAATTTTGTGATTTGGAAAAGCAGTTAAAAAAAAATGGATCGGATTTAGATGTTCTGGTTAAATGTGTTTAGACTCATGGTGACGATCATTCCTGATACTTCGGTGCATTAATCTCAAAAGAGAAATCTATATCTGAAAATCGCCTCCTTCCCTCCAGCAGGAGTAGCGTCAACCTGCAGGACCCGTTTGCGGATGGCGTTGACCCGGCCTTTTCCAGAAGGAACGCCATGACTCCCAACTCACAGGGCTACCAGCCCGGCATGGGGGGCCCGGAGATGATCGCTCGAATGGGTCCCTACGAGTCCAACAAGGACCCCTTCGGTGGCATGAGGAAAGGTGAGCAACGGCCCCGCCAGAGATCCGGATGCCGTTAGGGTCTCGTCAGCTTCTAAAACTAACAAGCCTCTTTTTATTTCTTCTCTTAAGCTGGAGAGCAGTTCATGCAGCCGGGTCCCAACAGTGGGATGGGAGAACAGTACAACCGAGGTCCACCAGGCCCTATGGGTAACATGCAGATGGGCCAGAGGCAACAGTACCCATACGGATACGACAGACGGTAAACAACGTGCATCCTTCTCCCTGTGTGTGTGTGTGTGTGTGTGTGTGTGTGTGTGTGTGTGTGTGTGTGTGTGTGTGTGTAAAACATGCATTGGGACCAGCCCGCGTATTGTTTATACGTCCAATTGACCCGACGCTGTGTCTCACAGGCCGGAGCCCGGCATGGGCCCTGACGGCAGCATGGGACCAGGAGGCCCTCAGCCCAACATGATGCCGTCCGGTGCCGAGACGGGGATGTACTCGCCCAGCCGCCCTCCACCACAGCAACGGTCAGTGGCCGCTCGGAACCGGTCGGCGCGGGAGGAGAAACGCGCTGCCGTCGTTGTTGAATGACTTGTTGGATTCACCGCGGAGAAGTCATGTGGATTTGTAATGGTGTGAACTTTTGTTATTGTTTTTTTTTGAAGGCATGAATCCTTCAGCAATCAGTACCCTGGCCAAGGAGCTCCCCCTGGTGGCCCATACCCAAATCCACAGCCAGGAATGTATCCACAGCAGCAACCGGTAAGGACATTTTGTTCGGCGTGTGCAGTGCTCTCATTAGAGCTCGATTCTGTGTCCTTCTTTTTACCGTACATGTGTAGCAGGAACAATGATCGGTCTGTGCTGGAAGTCTATGAAAGAGACACAGTTGGATGCTTAATTAAGTCTGATGTGAATTTTTGTCTTCTGACAGAACTACAAGCGTCCCGTGGATGGAGGGTATGGTCCTCCTGCCAAGCGCCACGAGGGGGAAATGTACAATGTCTCCTACAGTGGTCAGCAGCAGCCTGGACCCCAGCCCTCGGGGCCCCAGGGCCAACAGGAGATATATAACCAGTATAATGCGTATCCTGGAGGGGACCGCAGACCACCAGGTCCACAGAACCAGTTCCCCTTCCCCTTTGGCCGGGACAGGGTGCCGCCATCGGCGGGGCCCAACTCCCAGGCTCCGATGCCTCCCCAAATGATGTCGAGCCCCATGCCCTCGGGTCCCGATGCCTCCCAGGGCCCAATGTGGCAGGGTCGCAATGAGATGGGGTACCCCAACTATCCAAACAGACCAGGACCTCCCGTGCCAGGTCAGGGCCCCGGCTACCACGGCATGAACCGCTCAGAGGAGATGATGCCCTCGGACCAACGCATGAACCACGAGGGTCAGTGGCCCGGCCACGTCAACCAGCGCCAGCCCCCGTTTGGCCCCGGTGGTTCCGGACCGCCCATGACCAGACCCCTGCCGTCCACCTACCAGACTTCGCAGAACCACATTCCTCAGGTGTCGAGCCCAACCCCGATGCCCCGGCCCATGGAGAGCAGGACGTCGCCCAGCAAGTCCTCCTACATGCATCCGGGGATCAAGGTGCAGAAAGCCGGACCCCCGGTACCCGCCTCCCACATCGGCCAGGCCCCGGTGCAGCAGCCCATGATCAGGCGAGATGTGGCCTTCCCTCCCGGCTCGGTGGAGGCCTCCCCACCCCACCTGAAGCCTCGCAGACGGCTCACCATGAAAGACATTGGTACAGAACCGTTACTCGGTTGTTTCAGTAGAGACGCATGTGTACTGACCATTTCATGTAACGCCCAATACTCAAAAACACGCTTACTGAGAGAGACTGCGACGGATCGTGTTTGACCGCTTCGGTGCTGATCCGTACCGGATATCTGAATGTCCGCCTGCGAGCCTGACCTTGATTAAAATCCATGCGAAGCAGAGGGAAAGCTTATTTTGGATCGTTAGAACAGATGAAAGCTGCTTATTTTGAATTGGGGAAGTTAGGAGATAAATGCTAATCCCGATCAGATCAGATCAGTGAACCGCTTCGTTTTCGTTCACAGCCGGAATACTTGATCATTATCGCCACGGCTCGTATTCACTCAGGTTCTGTCTTCTCTAACAGGCACTCCCGAGGCTTGGAGAGTGATGATGTCGCTGAAGTCGGGCCTCCTCGCCGAGAGCACCTGGGCCTTGGACACCATTAACATCTTACTGTATGACGACAATAGCATTACTACTTTCAACTTGTGCCAGGTAAGCGCCACGCACAACAGTCTTGTTAGATTTGCACTCGCGCTGTTTGCTGGATCGTTTCGATGAACTTCCTCCTTTGGTTTCTCAGCTGCCTGGTTTCCTGGAGCTGGTGGTGGAGTACTTCAGACGCTGCCTCATCGAGATCTTCGGCATCTTAAAGGAGTACGAAGTGGGAGACCCCGGCCAGCGCACCCTCATAGACCCCGACGCGGCCGAGGATCTCGAGGACGAACCCCCCTTGACCGAGGGCGAGGACATGGACGTGGACGAAGAGGACGATGAGGACGAGGAGCCGGAGGAAACCAAGGCCAGTCCCGACACCCCCTCGCTGGTCCAGGTGAAGCAGGAGGAGGAGAGCGCTCACAAGCGCACCACTTCAGAGGACGAGGACGAGGAGAAGGAATGGGAGTCTTCTACCAAGGAACCCACCACCTCTACCTCCGGGTCCTCCCAGGACCCAAACCTCCACCCGGAGAAGCCCAGGCAGGCCAGCAAGTTCGACAAGCTCCCCATCAAGGTGGTGCGGAAGAAGAACCCCTTCCTGGTGAACCTCTCGTCCAAGCTGGGGCAACGGCAGAGCTTCGACAGCGGCCTGACACACTGGAGCATCGGCGGCGGCGACACCACCGAACACATTCAGACCCACTTTGAGAGCCGGAGGGACCTCCTCAAGCAGCGCAAATGCAAGCCGACGGCGGGCGCGGGCCGCAAGAAGTTCCAGGCGTCCGAGGCCGCGACGGAAACCGCGGAGAAGTCCAACGGGGAGAGTAAACCTCGGGGGCAGCCGTCCGAGTCTTCGGACCCTCGGAGGTCCTCGGCGGAGAAAAGCGCGCCTCCTCCCCTCCCCATCGGCGCGCCGGTCACCGCCACCATCGACGACGTGCTGTCGGCCCGCCCGGGCTCGGTCACGGAGGAGGTGGTCCGCGGCGGCGCGGAGGAGCAGAAGGAGAACGGCAAGTACCTGTTCAGCATCAACCCCGACCTGCAGAGCCGACGCAACATCAAGATCCTGGAGGACGAGCCGCACAGCAAGGACGAGACGCCGCTCAGCACCCTGTCGGAGTGGCAGGACTCGCTGGCCCGGCGCTGCGTCTGCGTCTCCAACATCGTGCGCAGCCTCTCGTTCGTCCCGGGCAACGACCTGGAGATGTCGAAGCACCCGGGCCTCCTGCTGCTGCTGGGCCGCCTGGTGCTGCTCCACCACAGGCACCCCGAGCGCAAGCAGGCGCCGGTCACCTACGAGAAGGAGGAGGAGGAGGACGAGGGCGTCAGCTGCGAGAGGGACGAGTGGTGGTGGGATTGCCTCGAGGTGCTGAGGGAAAACTGCCTCGTCACTCTGGCGAACATCTCAGGCCAGCTGGACCTTTCCATCTACCCGGAGAGCATATGCCTGCCGCTGCTGGACGGCCTGCTCCACTGGGCGGTCTGCCCCTCGGCGGAGGCCCTGGACCCCTTCCCCACGCTGGGGCCCCACGGCTCGCTTTCCCCCCAGAGACTGGTCCTCGAGACCCTCAGCAAGCTCAGCATCCAGGACAACAACGTGGACCTCATACTGGCGACGCCGCCGTTCAGCCGCTTGGAGAAGCTGTACGGCTCGCTGGTGCGCTTGGTCGGCGAGCGCAAGGTGGCCGTCTGCCGGGAAATGGCCGTGGTCCTACTGGCCAACTTGGCGCAGGGCGACGGCCTGGCGGCGCGGGCCATCGCCGTGCAGAAGGGCAGCGTGGGTAACCTGCTGGGCTTCCTGGAGGACAGCCTAGCGGCCACGCAGTACCAGCAGGGCCAGAGCTCCCTGCTGCAGATGCAGGGCGGACCTCAGTTCGAGCCCACCAGCGTGGACATGATGCGGCGGGCGGCCCGCGCCCTGCACGCCCTGGCCAAGGTGGAGGAGAACCACTCCGAGTTCACTTTGTACGAGTCGCGGCTACTGGACATCTCGGTGTCCCCACTTATGAACTCTCTGGTGTCCCAAGTGATCTGTGACGTACTGTTTCTGATTGGCCAGTCATGACAGCCGTGGGGAGGTTTCAGCTCCGCCTCTTTCCGTTCCCTCCCCCCCTCAGCCCTTTTCTTTGTGTGCGTGCGTGTGTCTGTCGCGTGTGAGTGAAAAGAGCAAATACTGACTTGTCCTTTTTTTTTTTTTTTTAATTCTTTATTTTCTTTTTGTTTTATTTATGCAAAATCACCTCGGATTCCACTGTCTTTCTACCCCTGCTTCTCACTAAAGGAAGGAATATCATGAAGTAGCTGTGGATTTTAAACGTCTGAGATGGAAAGATACTGACACAGAGGAGCAGATTGGGACCCAGGCATAGGACAGAGCGCGCTGCCCTGCGGGGGGGAAAAAAAGGACTTGTTTTTTAATGAAAAGAAAAATCTCCAGGAAAAAAAAAAAAAAAAGAAGAAGAAACTGTAACCAAAGTTGCTGTCTCGTTTACAGTGAGTTTG
Organism: Gasterosteus aculeatus; assembly: GCF_964276395.1. NCBI lineage: Eukaryota > Metazoa > Chordata > Actinopteri > Perciformes > Gasterosteidae > Gasterosteus > Gasterosteus aculeatus. The sequence continues at coordinate 13,804,947 of NC_135697.1, read as the reverse complement.
GGGGATACGTGAGCTCGCTTTCTCCCTCCGGGGGGGGGGGGGGGGGAGGTGGAAAGTGGGGGTGTCGGGGTTGGCAGGGGGAAGAGGGCACGGACTAAACAATATTATGGTTCATGTTTGGAGGCTACATAGACTCCCGGACTGTGGTGTGGTATAGTTGCTGTAACTTTGGATGCTATATACTCGGCCCCACAGGAACCACACTATTGGCTGTGAACGGACCGTTGTCATGGGAGGCCTGTGCAGTAGATTGTAGGACTTTTTTTCTGTACTGTACACCTTAAAAAACTGTAAACATACTGTAATAATACTGTTTCACACTGAGATACGCTGGCTTGGCAGCAAACTGTAGTTTTTAAAAACAGTTTTAGTTAATGTCGAGAGAGAAAACGGCTTTCCCCCCAAAGTATGGTGAACCTACAACACCCCGACCTCTTCTCTTTGTCCCTTGATTGTATGACTTGACCCTTATATTAAAAAGTCACCTCCTTAGGACTGGTCCTCAACTCTAGATGCAGTCCAAGCTGCAGTGTATATATGATGTTGTACATTACACTTTCTCTCTCTTTCTCAACTTCTGTTGCTCGTCACCATTTTTAATCTTTGACGATTACAAGATCCCCCCCACCCGCCCCACCCGCCATCCCCCCTCCAGCATCAAGTAGGCCATGTGATTACTTGACGCCTCCCTCTCCGTTACCCAGGCGCCTCGCCCTGCTCGTGTCGCTCTCCGGGGGTGTTCAGCTGCTGTCCAACGCCACCCCCAACAAACACAACTTCAAGTTTCAGTTTGTCTCCAGTCCGGGTGTAGAGAATATAACAAAGATCATTGAGCTCCTTCATAAATGACAAACTAGACCTTGATGAAGAAACCCATTTTTATTTTGTTTATTTTTTTTTTTTTTCCAGTGATGCGGATTCTGCATATTTGTATTTCAGATGATGTAGCTAAAAACTTGATGTAAATTCCTCTTTTTTCCTTTTTTTGGCTTAATGAATATCATTTATTCAGTATGAAATCTTTATACTATATGTTCCACGTGTTAAGAATAAATGTACATTAAATCTTCGTAAGACGTTTGCTGTGTATTTTTTCAAATTCTTTATGATAACCCTCGTACGTCGTTGAAACAGCAATAAATAGAATCACGACATTTTCATTAGGTTCACATTTTGCTGGTTTTCCACCCTACAAAGCATGTGGGGGTCTGTCATTTTTATCATACTCTTCAAATGTGAGTGACGGAATCTAAAACAAATCCAGAAAATCACATTGCAAAATACCCCTACGTGGTTTCGGCAGGTATGGAAGTAAAATCCAGGACTGACCGGCGGAGTCATGCATCCAAATGGAGGTTATTGTAGTTTTTGATATATTCCTTTTATTTTATTTTCTCCCTAATCATCTGAATATTGCCTCTGAATTGAATTTGTGATATTGTGATGGAAGCTCTATTTGCTTCATTTCGAGCAGTGGGAGAGGTACTAATTCGGGAGGCATAAAACATCCGTTTCACCCCCAGGAGGTTGCATGAGAAAGTTTTATAGTCCTCAGTGAAGAGACAAAATAGCCAGCATGTCTAAATGTGGCACCAAAAACTTTCAAACACAGCTTGATGTGGCTTCACGCCGCTGAGCTTTATTTATTCCGGAAGTCTCGCTGAGATTAAGATCTCTTTTGTAAATGTAAGATGAAAACTAATAAACTATGACGTCAAGTTGATGACGGCGTTCCTATACACTTCTTCACTCCTGAAAGAAGCCTTCTTGCATTGTTGAGATTACGGTTAGAAACATGCATTCATATAGTACCTTTTTATTTTGACCTTATGGCAACATGTTGATCAGGTACAACGGGTAGCGTGTTAGCATGCTAACAGTTGGCACAAAGTTCACTATATGGCTTTATTGGCATTAAAGTTTCAGAAAACTAAATGTTGCCAAAGCATCAAAATAGAACAAGGTACATTTCACCTTTTCTCTTTTCACTTCAACATTTAGAAATATAAAATCTTGTGAGTAGCCGGTTAGTGCCATTAGCCCTTAGTGTAGCATGTTTACCGGTCAAAGTCAAATGTTGGCCAAATACAGAGACTGATTTTTGTGATACATAAGTGAACATAAAGGTCTACTACATTTTATGCGAATCCATCAGATAGTTGAGATATTTCAGTCTGGACCAAAGTAACGTACCATCGCTAAAGAACTGTTACGAGTACAGTCACAAGTAGGATAGAAAAATGTAGATAACTCAATTGTATCGTAGTGGTAAAAACAGATTCTGTGTAGAAACACAGCTAAAAACAGTAAAATGCTTTTAGCCGAATCTTAAATAATCCAGCATCAAGGACACAGTTTAAACTTTCTGTCCATAAATGCAGAAACATTTCATAGTTTTTATAAAAGTAAAAGAATGTGGCAGGCAGCCTGGCTTTCATGTCATTTGAATATTGTCTATGAAATATTTGCTTTCTGCTCATATGTGAGGCCTCTCTGAGGGGATTTTCACTCTGAATACTCTGGAGGATATTTGGGGGGGCTCTGCTATCGAATAGATTTTTGTTAGAAGGATTATTCCACTACAAGCACTCGAATGCTTCTCCTTCTAATTGGCTTCTGACATTGGGACTTTAGTGAGCGCGCATTCAGCCCCCGTGCAGCTGCATCTAGAAATGATCAGTGGAATCTACCTGCCACGTCTGCTCCGCACAGGTGCTGTAGAACCCCCCCTCCCAGTTTCACTTTCATTGACCCCCCTACAAGTTGTTTCCAATATCCATTCAATCGAACATTGTTAATACACGGTAAGTTCCCATATTGATTTCTGCTCAAGCCACAGTGGGTGATCACTGAGATTTGCCTCATTAGGTTGTGAAATTAGTCGTGCGTCACATGACAATGTCTATACAACCATAAGCAGCGTACAGCACATACATAATTATAGTAATTGACTGAGCGCATGGGCCCAGGAAATGTATTCCTCTATGTTTCCATGTATACTCTGTTATGCAATATTAATTATATTAACAAATGAATTGTATGTAAATAGTTTCAACTTGTTCTGAAGAAGGTTCTTTTTTTTTGCTGTGAACAAATGGCGCTCTCGTCTGGTCAGAACATCTCATTACAGCGGGTCCATGCAGGGCTTAGACTTTTTATTGAAGCTGAATTATTAAATTTCTTTCATCATACAATACCAACATTAGTTGAATTCATTAGTTTTTTATGACATTTTCCAACTACATTTTTAAAATATTTTTTTTCCATGGCATTTCTTATATAAATATTAAATATTTTGGCCCACTTTTATGCAATTTTGGCATCACTTTTTTGACTTTTTATTCCATGAAAATTTGCCACCCATGTTTTTTCAATCAACATGTTTTTTCTTTTTTCCATGACATTTTTATTCACAAGTCTCTGTGCCAATAGCAGCCCCGATGTCTTTCCCTCAAAGTTCAACAGCCAATGAGAGTCCGCACTGTGCAGAAGGTGCCTGCCCTTTTTCTTTCGTAAAAAGACAGTTGCAAACGAATGTGCTGGTGACTGACACTTCATATAACCAATGAAGTTCTGAATAACGCAAAGCACCTTTTTCAATAAAAAAAGAATAAAGTAAAATATTGACTGCATCACTTTTAGTTTGTTAGTTTAGTTTCTAGCGCAAGAAAATGATTGAAATGAATTAATCATATATATGTCATCACGTGATACATTTTCAGGAAATTCAGTGAACACAAAGATACTTAGGTGTTCCGAAACATGGACTCATGTGTCAGCATTTGTGAGCTGCCCCCCCTCCCCTCCACCCCCACTGCCTCTACCTGTGGTGTGGACTGCTACCGGACACATGTCACTTGACAGCAAGCCTCTTGCTTATGTTCCTCGGCTTTGGGCATTCTTTATGATTTCTCGTAAACCCAGTGAATCTTCCCCCACTACCGTACTTTGTACTGCCTCCTGAAAAATTGGCATCAACATCCAGTCTTGCGTGGATGATTTACAACGCTATCCATGACATTTTTCCACCTAACAAATTTTAACTTTTTTTCCCATGAATTATTTTAAACCAATAACATGTTCTACCCTTCATCCGTTCACCTGAATTAACAATCTCGACAGAGAAACACAGATCATGTGAGTAACCGTTTGCCACTTTGGCAACAAATACTATGAACCTGGTTGTGTGTTTCATCTGCATGTCTCAGCACTGTAACAACACATGAAGGCATCGAAGATGCTTCCTTGTAGTCCATCTGTAATTTTGTCATTAAAAGTATTATTAACATCTTTTATCTGAGGGGTGAGTTTTGACTACTCTAATGGACCGCTACCGGACGCATGTCACCTGACAGCCTGCCTTTTGCCTTCCTTGACTTTGGGCATTCTTTATGATTTCTCATAAACCCAGTGAATCCCCCCCACTCCCGTACTTTATACTTCCTACGTGGATGATTTACAATCTTGCAGAGAACACGGGCTTACTTACCCAAGCTATTTTATTACGAACTCTTTGTCTTTGCTCCATAGCCTTTATTTAAGGTTGTTTCGCTCAGCTGATTAGCAAACGAGGGAGACAAATTGACGGCACTCCGAAGACTCGGGTGCCATGCCTTGTCCTTGGACCCAAAAGGACGGTGCGTGCATTTAAAAATGACAAAGCCAATAATTAAAGAACTTGTTAAATACCAATTCAACCAAATAGTCAAGTGTGTCATGTATGACAAACATGCATCAGCTGTCAGCTGCCTTTACATTACATTACATTACATTACATGTCATTGAGTTGACGCTTTTATCCAAAGCGACTTACAATAAGTGCATTCAACCATAGGGGTACAAACTCAGAAGAACAAGAAACAAGAAAGTGCAATTTCCTCAAATAAGCCAATTTACAATTTGCTATAGATGTGTGTCGTTATAAGTACAATCTAAGTGCTGCAATTTGTTATTCTTTTAGTCGAGGTAGAGTCTGAAGAGGTGTGTCTTTAGTTTGTGGCGGAAGATGTGAAGGCTCTCTGCGGTCCTAGTGTCTTCAGAGAGCTTGTTTCTTTACTGAACAGGAGCTGCTAAACTGTAAATACAACCATGTCATCTTCCAATCTGAGAAACTGGCCAAATTATCCATCAGATTAACTGTAAATGTCAGTAAATACGCACAACAATAATTGGACGGATCAGTGGACAGAAAAGATGAAACCAAATGTTATACTTCAAGATTTAATGTTGTTACATGGTATGCTTATAGATACACTGTAAAAAAAGTATGTAGATTTTACGGTAATAAACTGTTAAATCGCAACAGTAAAAGACTGTTGATTAAAAATAGGTCATCTTCTGTTTCTATCACATTGAAATACTGTATATGTATATATCAGCGCAAGCCGTCTATCTATTTCTTGTAAGAAATACATTTTCTCACTGTTAATTGTACTAAACAGTGTACCGATAACGGAAATACACTGTTATACATTATGAAACACACTCTGTACCGTAATTTTTACATTCATAACTTAAAAAAAATACAATCTGTCCCTGTTAAATGTACGGACTACTGTGCTGACAATCGAAATATAACATATTTTCAATGTAACAGCCAGCCCTGTTATTTTTGCATTTATTATTTGTAAAGGATACAGTTGGTCATTGTTAATTGCACTAAAAATTGTACTAGTGATGGTAATACACCGTAATATGAACACTCAATACCGTAGTGTTACTATATTACTATTTAAAAATACATTTTGTTACTGTTAAATGTACGGACTATTTTGCTGCAAATGGAAATATAACGTATTATGGCATTCACAGCAGGTCCTGTATTCTTTGTATTTATTATTTGTGCAAAATACAGTTTAGAACTGTTAATTGCACAAAAGATTGTACTGAATATATATAACAGGCAATACTGCAATGTTTGCAAGATTATCTGTAAAAAAACTATTAAGTCAAGGTTACATTTTCCACTGTGCTGATTACAGAAATACTCTAATATAAATACAGTCACCACTGTAAGTGTATTAACCATTGTGCTAATAACAGAAATATACCGTGGAAAAGTTAACATGGGTAACATGCGTATATTAATGGGTATATTAATCATTCAGATTTTTGTGGAAAGACAGTTTGAGAGATACAGAGACAGAGAGACAGATTGAGAGAGAGACAGACGGAGAAAGGGAGACAGATTGAGGGATATAGAGAGAGACAGAAGGAAAGAGACAGACATGAGAGAAGGGCAGAAGTGTGGCAGTGTTAAAAAAAACACAACGTTAGAAGATTGAACTTTTCAACTCCACTTCAGCGCCATTTCTACGCACTCTGCATTGCTGGAACGGCCAGACGGACTCCGGGGTACATTTCTTCTTGAGGTAACTTGCCTACATACATCATCTAAGCTATATTTTAATGTGATGCTATGTTTTCCATAATTTTGCATCACCGTTATTTGTAATAACGTGATGTAATGTTAGGTTATGGGTTTCTGCACTGAACGTTAGCTAGCTAGCTAGCATTAGTTTACCAAACATTGGCTAGCGGAATGTTTCAATGTAATTACTTTGGCAGGTCGGTTAAAACACAGAGGGGTTATGTGCTTCATTTCAAACTTCATAGAAATAAACCACGTTGTTTGTTTAAGCGCGTTGAAGCTGGTCGCAAAGAGACCTTTGTTCGACATGGAGCATTTAAGGCTCATTTCTACCGGACACATATCGTTAACTTATCAGCTTCTGTGAACGTTACTGTAAGGACAGCTCTCAAATGCGGTGTGGCGATATGTGAACGTCACTGTCAAAATACAAAACAGCTAATGGCTCATTTGAAGGAGCATCTCTTGGAAGGACGCGTGAGTTGTCGAGTAAGTGGATGTAAAAACGTTTTCTTGGTCAAATCCTCATTCACCGCTAACATGTCACACAAAATGTATACAAAATGTATAATTGATGGGATTAATTATATGTTCAGTTATCCTGGTTGTTAAAAAATGAACCACATAAAACATGAAGCTAAGTCTTGATTGAGTCTTAAGAGTGAATGTCATGCTGTCAGTCCAGCAGGTCCCCCTGTGTGTGTTTGCTTTGCCTGTGTGTCCCCTGTCTCTGCAAGGAGGTGTGGTCTTCCCCTGTTCGTCCCGAAGGGCGTGGCTGGAACAGCTGACGGCAATCAGCCATCAGGGGACTCTCCTACATCAACCCGGGTCTTCCTGCCATTCAGCGCCAGATCGTTCTGTTATCAGAGTGGTAACTACGTATTCATGCCATTTGGCTATTAGACGCTGTCTTTGTTCACATGGTCCTGTTTTTTGCCACGTTGATGTCTATGTGCTAAAATGAGTCCTCTTTTAACATTCAGCCTGACTGGTATTAATTTTGATTAACTATAAAGTGGAATTATATTCAGAGTGTTTGTTTGTTCTAGGTCATTGAAGCTCAGTTAAACACAAGTAGGCAGTGAATGTGTCTCTGCTCAAGCAGTGCATCAACCTAACGTTGCCTTTGTTTCTGTTTTTGGGCTACAGAGAGGATCCTCCCAATCCGCAGTGAACACCTGAGGATACAAGTCCTCAAGCAGAAGTCCCGAACCGCTCCGCTTTCTGGATCTTGATTTACAATAAGCTTTATTTAATATTTCCTGATGTTGACTGAAATATATGCCAACCAATTGTAATACAGTATGCCTTATTTTTTTGCAATGGAATTCTGGAAAATACAGTTGCTGGCAATTTGCTGTAACTGTAATAAAATACCGTAACTCAAACAGTTGTACTGTGTTTATCTCTGAGAAGAGCTTCAATTAGGTTCACAGAATAAATGCTGTTTTTAAAAAACATACCGTATTGTCTTATACAAACAAAACGATAATTTACCGTATAGTTCACGGATTTCTTTTTATGGTGTATCCGTTTTTTTAATAGTGGTTTTCCCTAAACAAAACGGTTCTCAACTGGGATTTTTACGGGGGCAAAAAAACATACCGTAATGTCTTATACGGTGTAACTTTTTTTTTTACGGTAAACTTCTGGCAACCACAGCTGCCAGTAATTTACCGTATATTTTACGGATTATTTTTTGCAGTGTACCACTGTCCAAATGAAACATGGAGACTCATCAATCAACAATTGTACTGAGCTGAGAACTGACTGTACAATCTTTTATCTCGGAATGTGAATGTGAATGGGCACGGCTTGTTTGGTTTTCTCTCCGTGTCACGTCTGCTTGCCCTTTGGTCAGACGGTTTCAACGAACGTGTTTACTTCCTGCACCAAAACAGCCAAAGCCGTCTTTTCATTGAGGTCCTCAACAAAGGCAAGATTTCTCATTCATACATCTATAATAAGAACATTTAAGCAAAAACAGATCATTTTAAAAAAGTATTTATTTCCGTCTTTCCATTTGCCCAGGATAATTTATGCAAGGTGGTCCGACTTGTGTTGTAACTACAACGGAATGAAAGAAGATGAGCTGTAGACCGTTACGTTGGTGGAGCTGCGTCAGGACATATTAATAACTCAGCCTTTCTCTCAATACACATTTTTGCTGGTGTGAAACGGCTTCGGGTATTTTATCAACTGCTCGGTGTGTTCGTTTAAAGGTGAGAAAATACTCAGCAGAGAGGAAAGTCAAGATAACAACATGCCGGGATGGTCCATCCCTTTGAATGTGGACTTTATACGAGGTACACCCAAGCCAACAAATTGCGATACACCACCTTCTTACATGAGAAAAAGTCAGTTTATTGCACCCATAAATTTGTTTTTATAGACGCTGGAAATACTTTTACAGATCACCATCAATGAGTGAAAAAAGCATCAGTCCACTCTGCAGCCTCACCTGTTGTGGCCACATGGACGACAAAGATCCTCAGATTTAAAAACCAGATTAGGCCTCAATTCTAAATATTATTACACTGTGTAGAAAAGTATCAGATCAATAAATACCAAACTAGACCTCACCTCATCCATAAGATATTTAACTAGCTGGACTTAAACAATTAAACAAGGAGGTCATGACGTCACTTAGACTTAAAGATAATTTGTATGTAAATACCTTCACAGAATTATTCTCAGCCATAACACGAGGTAAATAAAATGCTGAGTTTAATGTATTTTGACTCAGAAAGGTCTCTCTGGAACTGAAAGGAAGCTTGAGATCTCTTTTGTTCAGCAGCATTGTCACATTTCTCACGCTGTCCGGTTCTTCTGCTCCTGCGGTTCAACCTCAAAGCCGTCATTGCAGTAAGGATTTAGGTCAGTGGGCGCAGAGGAATTCCTGATCCTGGAGCAGATGAGTCTGTAGAGTGCCACCAGAGGGATGGGAATCACAGGTAGAACACTCAGGAGGATGATTATGGAAAACACCCAGTCAGGATATTGCTTTTGTTCAGCTAGGGGAAATTGATCCTGGGGGAAAAAAAGTCAAATGCGTGAGTAATGTAACAGTGAGAGAATTGTGTTATTGTTTGAACTTTTCAAAAATGATTCCTTTATCTGTACATGTAAATAAAGGTACACTGAGCAAACAATGAGCGTAGCTTAACCAGACCTCACTTAACTTCAGAACATATCTCAGATGTAGTAACTTCTCGACGTCTCAGTGTGAATACGGCCAAATTGCTTACATGGGCCGGGTTCCACGCGGAATACGAGGGGCGTGTCTGTGCCTGGATGGCCACGTAGGCAACCAACACCACCAGAAGCATTAAGGGACTGATCACCATCCAGCACGCCTTCCAGTATAAGTTGGGTCTCTTCCCGGTCATGAAACAGATGTCTTCACTGAACCTGCGAGAGAAATCGGTTCACGCACCTGGATGCCAATCAACACAAACCTGCAGACTAACGCTACGAACGGTATCAAAGTTTACTTTTTCATTCCACGGCCATAAACAACTGCAGTGATCTCGAAGAAGGCAATAACGAGCAGAGGTACGGAGCCCACGTAGCTGTCAAAGATCGCCACCCAGTAGTTCCCCGAACCGAGGGTGAAGATGAGAGCCGTTAAGAAGGACGCCAAGCAGAGGCCCGCTAGAGGGAGTGAGGGGAAGTTTTTTTAGTTAAATTTTAAAGCGGAAAGCCGGCATCCCGTTGACTGTAGAAAAACCTAAGCTTATTTGCGTGTACCTGTTATGAGTTCTTTAGGGATCCACCTGGGGAACAGTTTGAGGTCGTGAATGGGCGTGAGGACTCCCTCTATCAGGCCAAACATGGAGGACAGGCCCAGGCTGAAGAGCATGACGAAGAACAGGATGGCCCATATCTGTGAGCCCGGCATACTGACCACGGCCTCGGTGAACACAATAAATACCAGGCCGGTACCTGATGCGCTCTGGCGGAGATGGAGATGAAAGGCAGGCACAAAAGTAATGAGTTTGCATGAACGGAGTGTACATGTTTGACCGGTACATGATGTGCCGCATTCCAGGGAGAGAAAGGGGAGGCAAAATCACGATACCTCGTCGAGGAATGTCTGCAGGTCACATTGTCTCAGGTCCAAACTGGCCACCTCACTTGGAGACGTGCGATTCAGATACTCCACCCAGTTGACGTAGTTGTCTGCTGTTATGTTCTGGTCGGAAAACTCAAACTTGTTGGTCAGAGCCAAGATGTTTCTGTAGATGGAGTACCAAACGAAGTAAGCCTCATTAGCGGGCTAAAACAATGTATTTATATAGTAATAACAGGTGTGCGTACGTACTCCATCCGGCACGAGTTGAAAGCGGTGTTAGCTTTAAAGCCCAGAATGGAGAAGATGGGAATGCAGGAGTAGATGGAGGTGGCACTATTTATTACTCCTACTAGAACAGCGTCCCTCTCACAGTTGTTCCTAATTGACACGGAGCACAATAGAAAGTCTCACAAATTCATCCAATTTTTTTGAACTAGGGAGTGCAGGAGCTTTAGTCCGTACTTCTCTGCGTTGTAGCTGGAGAAAGCTATGAGACCTCCAACGCCCAAGGAGAGCGAGAAGAAGATCTGGGTGGCAGCGTCCAACCACACCTGAGGGTTCTTCAGTATCTCCCACTGCAACACACACACACACACACACACACACACACACACACACACACACACACATCATCAGGTCATCGTGTCCTCTGACATTGCGCAGTCAAGTGGTCGAACTCACATTCGGGGTGAAGAGGTACACCAGCCCATCAGTTGCTCCGGGAAGAGTGAGGCCGCGGATCAGGAAAATAGTCAGCACCAGGTAAGGGAACGTGGACGTCACGTACACAGCCTGAAGCACAGGACGCAGCCTGTGTTAGCTAGTTACTTCTCACCGTGAACGACAAATAGGGCTTTTTCACGAGGTCATTCCCCAGATACAACAAACCTTTCCGATGGAGGAAATGCCTTTGATGAAGCAGATGTAGACCACACACCAAGCGCTGGCCAGACAGATGACCAGCCACCAATTCAGGGAGCCGCTGGTCTCGATGTTGTCTGTGATTTTCAGGGTCTCGCGGTACCAGAAGTAGTTTGATGGAGTGCTCTTCACACATTCCACGTTATAGCCTATATGGATGTATACCAGAGGTGAAAAAAAAACATGAAATGCTAAAAGGGTTTAAAACTTTGCGTTAACTTTATTTGAGTTCAAATATAGTATAGGGACGTGTTTATGCCGTGTTTACTGTCCACTATCCGTCACCAAGCAAAAGCATTCTCTCCAAATTCTATGTTGTGCTGCAATAAAACAGTTAAAAAAAATCACAAGATCTCCTATTAAATGTGACCTGAAATGCCACTTATAGCCTGATAGTCCGCTTGCATTTTGTAACTTTATCATAATTTATCATTTAGTAAATTCTCGAATCAAATCGGGAAGACTCTTACGCATCCTATTAAATGCAAAACGGTGCCGCTATGGTAGAAGTAAAGGCTGTGTGACAGAAGTGAGCGGCCAGAATGGCGAGCAGGCCCTCTAGTTACCTGTGAGGTTAGCGTCCAGTGGACACTGGCTCCACGGCAGGGGGTTTTGGAACGAGTGGAATAAGTACCAGAAGACCCAGGCAAGAATGGTGTTGTAGAAAAGGCTCACCAGGAACGACACCAACATGGAGGCAATTCCTGCAGGCGTTTTCCAGACCAGAAGAAGGAAGAAGAAATCAGCTGCAGAAGATCTGACAAACACAAATGCTTATGTATCTTTCCTGATAATTTTGGGGCACACACCGACTCCTCCCAGTAGAGGAGAGATGGAGTTCCAGACCCCGATGCTGCCCATGCGCAGCCTCTGTCCTACAGCCATCTCCAGGTAGAGCAGGGGGATGCCCTCGAACACCAGCGCTATGACGTACGGGATGAGGAATGCGCCTGAAGGCAACAGTTAATAAGTGCTGAGGGTTTTCTAAATGTTCTGAGACAAGTTGATGTAAACTGTTAATAAGAAAATCATATTAAAACCTCCGTTGCTCTACACGTCTAAAAGCACTAAACAAAAGGCGTCAGTAAGTCGGGGTCAAAAAAAGTGTCAGCGTGAGACCTTTTACTGCCTGCGGGAATCAGGAATCCAAAAATCAATATGTAAAGTTGATAGACGTATGTACATTTAACAGACTTGCTGTTTACCCGACCTGAGCCTGAACCAGGTCCTCTAGGACTCTTTGGGTTATGGGAACAGGGGCTCACAGAGGATTATGAGAAAAATACAGGAATTGCTGAATTTAAGTACAAACAATTTCTGACGTTCAAACATTCACCAGTCCATTTGTTAATGACTAATTCAAACAAGGCAAAAAAATAATCTACAATATAGTTAAAATTGAATCCAGCATCTCATGATAGGATGAAATAGTGTGAAACGTGTTAGAATAACTGATGAAACAAATAATTCTCAAATATCAACTGTATACATCCTTAACGGCTAACTAAATTCAACTATAAGTCAACATCATGTGAAAGCATCTCACCTCCTCCGTAGATCTGGCAGAGGTACGGAAACCGCCAGACGTTTCCGAGACCCACTGCGAAGCCGATGCATGTTAACAAGTACTGAGCCTTGTTGTCCCATTTGGGTCTCTCCACTCTGGGCTCTTTGGTTTCTTCCATTCTCAGCCAAATCACAATCCAGTTATGTTGCAAAGATGCAACACCCCTAATGGTTCACTAAAAGTCAGCTTTTTATTTGAATTCACTCCTTGATTCTGTAATGTTTCTCAGCTTGGTGTGTGTCAAAGTGATGTGCAGAGCTCCCCTCTCGTCTCCTTAGTGGGCTGTCCTTGTCCAATCAGTTTGCAGCTCTGAGTCAGGAAAACAGATGTGTTCTTTTTTTATGAGCAAATCAAGCTACCAGGAAGAGAGTTAATGTTATTCCTACACCTCCCTGTTTTTAGTTGTTTTACCTGGAGGGTGCTGAGCCTCCAATAATGGATAACCATGTTTCAATGTCACAGTAGGCTAAGGCGATCGGTAATAAGGAAACCATGACAGCTGTATTATGATAAAGCCATTATTGTTTTTTAAGAATCTTTTCTTCAAAAGTGCTATTTGTACATTCAAGTTAATGACGGACTGGTTTGCAGTGAGTGGAGAGACTCGCGTGGCCATCTGAGGTAAAACAAGTGGGTTAAATTGTCACCTATTTTAATTATAGAAAAACCTATCGAAATGATTTGATTCAAATTGTATCAATAGTTCCATAATAACTTGAAGCAATCAGCATGTTAAAAATAGGACGGGCAAAGTGGCAGCGTTGTTTTCAGTTCCATCTTTTCACCCAACAAACAAACGGACCTTTAAAGAATGCCTGCAAAGAAATGTACTCCTTAATAAATCAGTGATACTGACAGAAATCCATGATCATCATTCGACATAATACTCTTCTTGTCAAAGTGAACCCGACAGTTTGATGTAAGGTCAGGTCTGCCACCTACTGGTGTTTAGCTTACTAAACCAACCAGCTAAAGTGTAGTGCAGAAATTCTGCACCTCCTCAACAAATCAACCAGCAAGTATTTTGTGTCCACCTGCACAACATCTCCCTTTGTTCCTTGGCCAGACGGAGCTGTCCTCACCCCCGGGCTTCTGGGTGGTTGTGGGCTCACTTTTAGTCTTCGCCTCGTGTGTTGTGATGTGGGCAGATGTTGTCATGATGACACTGCTCTGCAGCAGCACACTGGTTTTCCATTTGTTGCCGATCTCTAACTCCAACTCTGCATTGTCTGAGGTCGCCCTCTTTTGGCTAATTTGGTGCTTTACATCTCATATCTACATGCGTAAAGGTAAGTTTAGATGGTTACACATGTTTGGTGCATGTGGAGTCAAATGTTCTCTTTTCTGGGTCATTTCATGACCGGGATATATTGGCAAAAGTGTAATGTATTAGAAACCAGTGTGTTCCCTTTAGGGATTTAGTATTAAATAAAGTAAAACTGGTCCCTTTGAACTACCCTTTGAAGAAAAAATGAACAGAAATATGTTTTTATGGAGCAGTAAAGAGGATGAGTTGAGTTGAGGTCTGCACTGTTGCACTTTCTACTTTGATCCAAAAGACACAAAAAGGAGAAATTGAGATGAAAGTTTTGAGTGTAGTATGTTTACGTTGGCCGGACAAGTGCACGTATTTGATTGGATAAGGAGATGCAGCTCAGATCGTTGATGGCGACAAAGATGTATCAAAATGATTTGGGTTAGTGCAGTACATGTGCTGGAGTTTTTTAAATGTATTTTAAAGCATGTATGCAATATGTCTGATTTAAATAATAGTATAACAGGAAGCAACCTAACTTATTAAAGAATTATTTATTTATTTAAATTCTGAAATGTATGACAGTATAATCCCTTTAGCTGCCTGGGAAAACTCCGATGTATTTTATTTTTTCTTGCAGTAAACAAAGACCAACCTACATAATGCATACACAGGAACTGCCAGACTTGGGACCCCCGCTAAAAGAAAGACCACCGCATTGATCCATGACGGGTACGGCACCGACGCCAGAGCTGGAAACTCCTCCTGTAGACCACAAAACCGTCAAATGTGTCACCACCAAGTCAACGACTTTTACCATCAGAATGTTTATCTTGAGACATTATTAAGTAAAGAGGCAAACGACATGACGTAGATTATAGCATGAGTTTGTGTGCTTACAGATTCGGAATCCCAGACTAAGTAGGTGAGCTCTTTTTGGGTTTGTGTCACCATGTAGAATATTAGAATAACCAGAACGATCAGTGGACTAATGAACCTCCATGTGACCTGCCAGAAGATGCCGGGCTTATAGCCGACCATGAACACCAAGTCCTCATTGAACCTACAACACAAGAAAGTTTTCATTACATTTGCATAAAGATTTGCTTAGCAACAGAATGATGGAGGGTTATTTTGCTAAAAATATCAAGATGAAAAATAACAAAACCACAGGTGAACATTGTGTTGCTATAATAATATCTTAGTAAGCACTAACCTGTCAATGCCGTAGATGTAAACAACAGCAATCATCTCAAACAATCCAATAGTGAGAAGTGGAACTGACCCAGCAAAATTGTCAAAGAGAGTTACCCAATAAATCCCAGAATTCTGTGCAAACAGGATACAGATGATGAAGGCAACAGCACAAGTCACTCCTGAAAAACACAGGAACAAAAAAAGAAGGAATTGGACAATCAATTAATCCAAGGTCGCAAAGCCAAAGTGTAGATGGATTTAACTATAAAAGCCAATACCAGTCAGTGCTTCTTGGGGCCATTTTTGCGGTAGCAATTTCAGATCTTTGAGTGGAACCACCACTCCCTCTATGTTGCCAAACAGGGTCGAGATTCCCAAGCAGAGAAGCATGATGAAGAAGAGAACAGACCAGACCGGAGATCCAGGCATCTTGGTTATTGCCTCTGTGAACACGATGAAGGCCAGGCCGGTTCCCTCCACTCCCTGCAATTACACAGGTTAGAAACAAAGCACATAAGAGTAAGAAAAGTGAATAACTTGAATACATTGATCCAATGTATTCATCGACGTAGTCACCTCACTGAGAAGTGTCTGCATGTCACAAGTTTTAATGTCCAATCCAAAAACAGTCTCCGGAGAGGAGCTGTTGAGTTGATTGAAGGCCGCCTCGTAGTTGCTCGCAGTGATGTTGTCCTCAGGAAGGTTAAATGCATTTAACAGCGTGATTATGTTCCTGGGGAGATCATATTTCATTGATTAGGAACTCTGAATAACTGAAATTCAAATGTGCTCATTTTGATTCAACACTATTACAGGTACATTGAACTTAGAAAGTGTTCCCTAGTGTTACCTTGTTGCTAAACATGCATTAAACGTAGCTCGTGGTGCTTTGGTGGCAATGACTACTCACTCACTGATACAGTTGTCAAATTTCTCTGTGGCTCTGAAGCCGATGATGGAGTAGGTGACAGTGGCAGCGTAGATTGAGGTGAAGCCAGTTATCGCTGTCAGGATCACAGCATCTTGCACACAATTGTTGCTTGAGAAACAGGAAAAAGGAACGATTCAGGACAAATATATTTGAGAATGGGAGCTATCTAGTGACAGGGCGTCTTTTAATGTCTCTTACTGAACAGGGTTGTAGCTTGAGAAGGAGATGAGCCCCCCCCAAGCTAGGCTAAAGGCATAAAAGACCTGTGCACCTGCATCCAGCCAAGTCGTTGGTTCAATCAACTCGTCCACCTGCAGGAGCGAGGTACTGTATGAAATGTGACGTGTCTTTGAGCAGCGAGACATTACTTTCCCGTAAATATTTGAAACGTACGTCTGGTGTGAAGAGGAACTTTATTCCACTCAAAGAGCCTTTAAGAGTCAGTCCTCGGATCAGGAAGATGGCCAGCACGATGTACGGCAGAATGGCAGTGACGTACACCGCCTGAGGCCACGATAGGGAAAAAATTACATTAAAGTATTTATTAAAATGGAATCAAGAATACAAATTGTTCTTGTGGAGGTTCGACACACCTTGCCTGAAGTGCCGATCCCCCGAATGTAACAGACACACATGACAGACCAGGCCGTTAGCAGGCAGAGTACTATGGGCCAGTGGATCCCCCCAGAGTCGCCTATGGAGGCCGAACTGTTCAGAGTCACTCGGTAAAAGTAGTAATCCACAGTAGAGCTCCGTTGACACTCTGGTACAAATCCTGAAGGGGCAAGAAACAGTCACCAGCATGTGCACAAGTCTACATCCACATATTGGTACCGTTTTCACTGGCCAGTGAGAGTATCTGCTTGTAAATCAAAATACCTGTCCCATTGTCATTGAGAGGACACTGGGTCCAAGGCAGTGGGGATTGAAAGGAATTAAAGAGATACCACAGGATCCAGGCTATTAAGGTGTTGTAGTAAAGTCCAACCAATAAGGAAACCAGCATGGATGCTACACCTGAGTAAAATACAGACATTATCTAATGTTATCATTTAAATCTGCTTTGAACTATTTGTTTTAGAGCCTAGTTTACTTACCGATACCAGTCAGATACGGGTTGATGGCTCTCCACACTCCTACGCTGCCCTTCCTGAGACGCTGCCCGATGGCAAACTCCAACAGCAGGAGAGGCATTCCCTCCAACACCAGCAGAATCATGTAGGGAATCAGAAAGGCTCCTGCAAAAGTATGATCAGAAGCACAATCCCAAATCTGAGGACAGTGTCGCATGAACGACAGTTACTGACCTTTGCACCTTGCCATGAAAATGCAATTAATACAATGCTTGAGTATAACAGTTTGGGCTTCTTCCTTCATTTATCTTGCAGGTAGTTAGATTAATCTGTCTGTGCGTCCGATATCTGTAGTGAGTCTGTAAGGATATCACATTGGACTGTGCGCACAGAGCAGATACAACTTTGTGCAAACAGATACATAGTCCTTCAAGTCCTTCAAGGAAAATTTTATTTGAAAGGTATAAAAATACCCAAAAGCACGTTTCTATCCAAACCATGATTTGAAAAACAGACCTGAATCCAAAGGTTTCCCTTTCTCGTTTTGATGTGAGCTTACCTCCTCCATGCGTTTGACACAAGTAAGGGAATCGCCAGACGTTGCCGATCCCGATGCAGAAGCCCACACAGGTTAGAATGTACTGGGCTTTGTTGTCCCACTTGGGCCTGTCCCCGTCCTCCTCCTTCTCCATCCTGTCCAGGTCTTCATGAGAAAGGATCCTGTCATCCAGTCCCGGGTTGGGAAATACAAGCCTCATGGCGACCGTGCTGAAGCTGAGAAGTTACGCGGCCGTTCATGGAAGTCAAAGTGATCTCTTGTGGTGTGTAAACTGCAATTTACGAACAACTTTACGATCTTGCACTTTATTCTGGTGCAATTCTCAGATAAGCCAACGCGAACATCCCATTTATGTTTCTACACGACTGTTTGGTTAATCAATGTAATAGTATTACAAAAATACTGCCACTGTTTACTGGAAAGGTAGTTGAACCGTCCCCTCAGGCACGAAGGCGCAGGGTTTGAATCCACTGATCAGGTACCCTTTGCCCAGTGTCAAACTCTCCCATGGTCATATTATTAAGTGGCAGCGAGACTGATAACGAAGCAGATAACCACTTTACACTGAGTTACAGGCACCGCTGAGGACGTCGACAGTGGAGCCACGCTCACAGTTGGTGCTTTTAACAATATTACAAAGGTTGAGTGATAAGTGTTAAACTGAGAGTTTCCATAATTGCCTCGAATTGCACAGCTGGCCGTCATAGATCTGCACCTGGAGAAAGTGATGAGACACCCCAGGGGGAAGTTGGCCGCGTGCAGCTGCCTCTAACCACGTGACTGGATGTCTGAAACTGACAGGGCTAATTGGGCGACTGAGCCACAGTCCCAGAACTCCGGATACACTCAAAACAGTTCTGTGTCGACTGGTTGTTTAAGTGTATTTGTTACTTTGTTTGTAGTTCGGCATTAAAAAATGATGAAATATCTGAGCTGACGAGGGCATTGAGGGAAGAGGCCGTTTCATTATCTGAACTCGAGGTCCAATCTTCAATGGGGTCTTTATTCGATGCCAGTTTCAGACGTTAATTATTGAATTATTTTGTGCATTCACGTTGTGGATTAAAAATTCAACATGTTTCAGCAACCAAGAGAAGAGAAAGTCAAGAGAAACAATGTGCGTGAGTTTATCGCTCGTGTTGATGATCTTCACGTCGACCCAGACGTGTTTTCAAAAAACAGGCAGCAGACTTTATTCAGATAATTGTTGGGGAAAAAGGATTTTATTGTGACTTCCTTTGGGAACACTGTGACCTCTTGTGAACTCTGTGACCTTTCATTGACTTTGCGACCTCTCCTTTACTCATCACTGAGGCGGGGGGCTCAAAGTGTGCATTCCTTCACACCTGTGTGTCCTGCTCCAGTTACTTTGTGCAGGAGTGTCCCTCTGAGTGGACAACAGGGACCTCGCTTCTCTTCCTCCATGAAGCTTTGTCAGAATGTTCCTCAAGATAATTGTAATTTAAAGAACATTATCCACTAATTTCCACTACCTCCTTAAACTGTGGATTTCAAAGGTGACAAAAAATCATTATTTATTGCATTGCATTTTTTGTGTCAATGCCCAGAAAATATTATAGCTGCACCCAGTAATTATCAAACAGATACTCAGTGCTTCTAAACAAGGTTTATTTCTAAGTCCTGATATACAATTGTTTAAAAAAAACCGATTAGCTCCATTCGTTGTATTTCCAACTTCTGAAAGCACCAAAGATGTTTTGACTGAACCATTTATAAGCGTAAGAAACACACCATCTCTTTGTAAATGTGGACAGCCACGGTGAACCAAGCTGGCTGGACAATCATTAAAGGGTAATACTCAAATAGGCAAAGTTCACTCAGAATGGAAAATACATCAATAAAACGTCTGCAATTATTGTTAATATTTTATCAAAATAGTTATTGTTAGTCGTCACACCATTTAGTATGCAATGTCAAGAGTAAAAACATTATTCCATTGCAGCTTGTAATACAATAACAGCATAGTATACATTTATACTTTTGAATTGTTTCAATCGGTTGGATTTAATGAACTATAACTGTGGTTCCACAAGGGATTTATTATTCTAGTGACAGTGAACTAGTTAAGGTACTGATACCAGAGATGGTACTTTTTTGTTGTATTCTGAAATGTATAATTCTAAGGAATAGTTAAGGAATTAATTTACCCCGTAGTTTTCTTGCAGCGAAGGAAAATCAGCCTACATAATGCATAAACAGGCACCGCAAGACTTGGGACCCCCGCCAGGAGAAAAATGACCAAGTTGATCCATGCGGGGTACGGTACTGATGCCAGAGACGGGAATTCATCCTGTAGACCAGAAGACAGTATGATTACTACATTTGGTATGAAAACGCTGTCCCAACGCTGTTGGACTGGTTGTCTTCTTGTATGCTGTTCCATGATTAAGGGGCCATATATGTTGTATTTTACAGAGAACACATATGGCAACACATAGGCAGGATACTTGTATTAATCACAGAGTTTGTGTGCTTACAGATTTTGGATCCCAGACCAAGTAGGTGAGCTCTTTTTGGACTTGAGTCACCAGATAGAAAATCAAAATAACCAGAACAATGAGAGGACTGATGAACCTCCACGTAATCTGCCAGAAGATGGAGGGCTTATGTCCCACCATGAACTCCACATCCTCGTTGAACCTACAACACAAAAGGGTTTTGATCAGCTTCGAAGTTTCCCACTGGACCTAAAGGTTGTTCTTAATGCTGTGAAACCGGGAAGATTATTTGCAGCAAATATGATGAAGAATTGCACCAGAAACACAAACAGACAATGCGCTGCTAAATTACAGAACTAACCTGTCTATGCCGTAGATGTACACAACAGCTATCATCTCAAACAATCCAATGGTCAGGAGTGGAACTGATCCAGCAAAATTGTCAAAGAGTGTTACCCAATAAATCCCTGAATGCAGCGCAAACAGGAAACAGATGAAGAAGGCGGCAATACATGTTATCCCTGAAAAATAAAGCCACTAGCGTTAAAGTCAGACACCAACAGAGAGGTTTCACTGGGGGAAGAAAAATCGTCAAAACTTATTGAGGTTTTTATTAAACCAAATTACCAGTGAGTATTTCATGAGGCCACTTTTTAGGGAATACATTCAGATCTTTGAGTGGAACCACCACTCCCTCTATGTTGCCAAACAGGGTCGAGAGTCCCAAGCAGAGAAGCATGATGAAGAAGAGAACAGACCAGACCGGAGATCCAGGCATCTTGGTTATTGCCTCTGTGAAGACGATGAAGGCCAGGCCGGTTCCCTCCACTCCCTGCACATGCACAGATTAGAAACAAAGCACATAAGAGTAGAAAAACGAATAACACCTTAATGTGGTGCATATCCATCGACGTAGTCACCTCACTGAGAAGTGTCTGCATGTCACAGGTTTTAATGTCCAATCCAAGAACAGTCTCCGGAGAAGAGCTATTGAGTTGATTGAAGGCCGCCTCGTAGTTGCTCACAGTGATGTTGTCCTCAGGAAGCTCAAATGTATTTAATAATTTGATGATGTTACTGGGTAGAAAATATGTCACAGATTAGTAAGTAAACATCACTTTACTAACATTTACACTGCCCGTCGTGCATTTAGACCTGTCAATCATCCTCGCTGAGCACGGCACATGTAACTCGGATCTGTTATGATGTGGCTAATGGGTTCTCCTGACCCTCACCACTCAATGCCTGACCCACCGTATCCGCCTCAATCAGCTACACAGGGAGGATTTTACCAAAGGGAGCCGGCGGATTCATTATAGACCTAGACGGACTCCGGTCTGAGGTGAAAGGAAATTTTAATTCATCATTTTAAAGGTTTTGCTTCTGAGCAACTTTCATACAAACGACTATAGGGGCCACACCTCAAACACTTCTCTTCATACATCCATCATTTATCCTGCTGTGGCTGGTTAACGCCTCTGATTCAGACTCTACCTCGACTAAAAGACTAACAAATTGTAGCACTTAAATTGTACTGAGTTTGTGCACCTCGACACCTTCTTGCTGGCGGAAAGCTTGACAGAGAACACACAGGGAGAGTGTGGCTAAACTTCGGGTGGCTGGTAGAAATGATGGATTAAACCTGTTTGTGTACTAGTTTAATGGTACTACACCAGCTTGTTCTTCAACATTCTGACAAATAAAGAGGGCCTCTTAACTTTGTCAAAACCTGATATGCAAAGGAGGACTTGCAGGACTCTGAAATCAACTGCTGTGAACACTCACTCATTCATGCAGATGTCATATTTCTCCGTGGCCCTGAAGCCGATGATGGAGTAGGTGACTGTAGCAGCGTAGATTGAGGTGAGGCCAGTTATGACTGACAGAATCACGGCATCTTGTATGCAGTTGTTGCTTGGAAAAAGAAGGAAAAAAGACAGAGAAGCATGTCGAGTTTGGGTCTTTTCAATGGAAGTCAGCAGCGTGACGGGACCACGCATGTCTCTTACTGGACGGGGTTGTAGCTTGAGAAGGAGATGAGGCCTCCCCACCCCAAACCAAACGCGTAGAAGACCTGGGCGCCGGCATCCAGCCAAGTTGTTGGTTTAATCAACTCGTCCACCTGCAGGAGCGAGGTACTGTATGAAATGTGACGTGTCTTTGAGCAGCGAGACATTACTTTCCCGTAAATATTTGAAACGTACGTCTGGTGTGAAGAGGAACTTTATTCCACTCAGGGAGCCTTTAAGAGTCAGTCCTCGGATCAGGAAGATGGCCAGCACGATGTACGGCAGAATGGCAGTGACGTACACCGCCTGAGGCCACGACAGGGAAACGGGGAATCGGAGACAATGATGATCAGTTTTTTTTTTCAATGATCTATAAATTGTCTATTTGCTAAAACCCAAATAGCACCGTTCCAATCACAATTCATTAACCGGAAGCAAGTGCAGAGCTGTCGAGCTTTGGATTTCCCTGCAAGTGCATTGAGATGTGCAATTACCGAGGTTAGAAGGTGGGTTGTTGTTTTACTCAAATGCAAGATCATCTTGAGGAATGAATCCAACAGTTTGTTTATCTGCTCTAACCAACATCAACTTCAAACATTCACACACATCTTACTTACCTTACCTTACTGCCTAGAGAAGTAGCTTAGCATAACAATGGTCCCATGCCTTTTGGGCGAGGGACAATTTTCATCAGCCATTAGATGGAAGCCCAAATATCAATGCTTGGTTCAAGAAATATCCTTGATAAGATGTGTAACTTGAAGTGTTGTAATGTGTCTTCTTGTAACTGTTTAATGCATTGCTCCACCCTGGGATTAAATTGTGCATGAAACAGAAACCCCAAATAGTTGCGTCTATTTTTGGCATTACGAAATACAATAGGACCCTTTGTTTTTAAAATGACGAGCCTGCATCTGGAGAGGAGAGGCTTAGCAAATGGTCAACTTAGTGAAAGTTCAACACACCTTGCCTGAAGTGCCAATGCCCCTTATGCAACAGATTGCAACGACAGTCCAGGCGGCCAGCAGGCAGAGTACTATGGGCCAGTGGATCCCCCCAGAGTCGCCTATGGAGGCCGAACTATTTAAAGTCACCCTGTAAAAATAGTAATCCACAGTGGAGCTCCGTTGACAGTCTGACACAAAACCTGTGTGGGGGAATAATGAATACCGATTCAATTCGGGTGCTTCGGTGTGCATGTATGAGCTGAATATATGTGTTTATTTACCTGTCCCGTTGTCATTGAGAGGACACTGGGTCCAAGGCAGTGGGTCTTGAAAGGAATTAAAGAGATACCACAGGATCCAGGCTACTAAGGTGTTGTAGTAAAGTCCAACCAATAAGGAAACCAGCATGGATGCTACACCTGAGTAAGACACAAACATTATCTAATGTTAATATTTTTCTTCTGCTTTGGACAATTTATTGCAGAGCCTATCTCACTCACCAATACCAGTCAGATACGGGTTGATGGCTCTCCACACTCCTACGCTGCCCTTCCTGAGACGCTGGCCGATGGCAAACTCCAACAGCAGGAGAGGCATTCCCTCCACCACCAGCAGAATCAGGTAGGGAATCATGAAGGCCCCTGCAGAACGTAAGTCATTAAGGGCTTGAAAGTTAAAAGTGTCACTCACATCACTATCAAATGTTTTCTGAGACGTTTGTATGATGAAGTGATGATGGGGACATTGGGGTATAATGTTTAATAGCGGCTAAAATACAGATTTGTTGTCATATACTTGTGTGATAGGTAAGGTTATTATGGAAGTTTTAATACAATTAGGAGATTTGATTTTATCCACAAAAAAAAAAACTTTAGACCAAAATGTAACGTTTTGGTTGTTTTGTATGCATCAGCATATTGTCACTCCCGACCTGGACGGTGAACACGTATGGGCTTAGTTAACAATCCTAATAACCGGTTGTGCTTTCACACTTTGCCTGCCTTTGAAACCTGCACCTCTTCCTGTGGCTCCATCAAAATGACCCACTAAACACACACTTTGGAAAGGACCACAACAACACACGCACACACACACACACACACACACACACACACACACACACACACACACACACACACACACACACACACACACACAGACACGCAAATATGCAGCGTGAGTGAATTCTTTGCATTCCTTTTTAACCTAAACAAATTTACACATCTGTCTGCAGCTCAGCTGTCAGGTTAGTCATTTTTACTTCTTGAGAATCATTAATTTAAGTCAAAGAGGATTTCATGACGAGGCAGCCTTGAATGAGTGATGTATTTAACGTACCTTTAGCCTCGCAGTTACTCAACAGGAATTTGATTTAAAATGAATAGATATTTACCCCGCAGCATTGCATATATTTTTAAAAAAGATCGCTAAAATGCACCACAATCATTTGTCAAAACCTCAAGACATTTTGACTCACCTCCTCCGTGACTTTGACACAAGTAAGGGAATCGCCACACGTTACCGAGTCCAATGCAGAAACCCACACAGGTCAGAATGTACTGGGCTTTGTTGTCCCACTTGGGCCGGCCGTCCGCTTCTTCTTTATCCATCCTCTCCAGATCCTCATAGTTGGGGATCCGGAGGTCCAGTCCTGGGTTGGGAAGCACCAGTCTCATGGTGACCACCTGCGCTGGAGCAGAGAAAAAAACTGTCTACGCCAGTCGAACTATTGTGTGTGATATCCTCGAGTAGCACTGAGTGGTCCTTAAAGGACTTTATGATCTTTTACTTTATCTGTTGCAGGCCATATATTAGTCAAAGAGCACACGTGCAGCAATTTAACCGCTAAATTAAACATGTACATTTTATAAATACTATGTCATATACCGCCAAATACTATGACTGTCATTCAAATCTGCTTTTAAACTGTAAAAGTCATTTTTAAGTTTGATCACGGGATAAATGTTTTGTTTTTAAGGGGTTTATTCAATGATTTGATAGTGAAATGTTAAGACCGGGGATGTAGTGGATTGGATCCAGAGTTGGAGGCGGGGCTTCAATGCTTAGTGGCCGAGACAGATGGCCGGCAGGTCATTCATAAAACAACTGCCCAGATGCTCCGGTAATCTTCAGCAACCAGGAAGCAAACCTTCAAGCACTTTATTTATCCCCGCCCCCAGGGCATGTTCTCATTCACGTGAACTGAGGTGAAAAGATAAATCATATTATATTTCATCAAACCTTTGGGATACATCAAGGTAAATTAGGATGTTAAATTGCACATACGTGGATTTACCTCCATAAAGAAAGAAAAAAGATGTCTGTTATGGAAGAAAGTTTTGTTTTGATGTGACAGACTTCAGAAGTTTTAATTCCACCGTTTGGTCGCAATGTAAAAAGTCCTGGGAGCTTGTGAAAGACAAATCATTAAACCAGGGATTATATTCAATACAATTCCGTGTCTTGTTGCTTTTCAGGGTTTTCCAGAGTAAATCCTACGTTTGTTCAGATAGTAACCACCCCATTATGTAGTAAGGTCTAAACTTGTCAGATGATTATTACAAGTTTCTGTAATATACTCACACATAAAAGGGAACCTCACAATAGCGCTCCACAATATACCCAATACACAAGTGTTTAAAAATGTACCAATGACATGAGTTTAATCGCATTATTGTTCAAAAAGAAATCTACAAATTGCTGTACGTCAAAACTAATGATCATAAAACAATATTAGCTTCACATGACTTTGGTATCTCACGGGGATAAATATCAACATATATATATATGTGCAGTCGGCCATTTTTAGATTTGGCGGGAAACTGGGAAGCGGCTCGGCTCACCTGCACATTGTGATTTAACTCCTTTGATTGTTCTGTTACGGTTGAGATGAATGCAATATCGCTGTATAGAGGTGCTGGTGGAAGTTTTTTATTTGCCGAGCTAAGCTAATCAGTTGCTGGCTGAAGCTTTATATCAAGTCCACTGACACATGCGATGGATCATCTACCAAAAAGTCCAACTTTTAATTTAATGTACAACATGTGAACTATGACACAACAAAAATACAATATCACAACTGTATGAAATCAATACAGCACAAATGAATTATCTTCTGCTGAGATACATGATTCTTTTCTGTACTCACTACTGTGCTGTTATTGTTTAAGCCATACAAAACACGATAAGACAAGACAACGTCCATTTTGTTTTTAAATATGAGAATAAATCTAAAACTTCCTTTTGTCACTCATTTGTATTTGGGCAGAGATCGTGTCCACTGAGTCGACTCTTAAGTCATCCTGCTTGCAGCATTTGATCTGGATGAATTTGTAGAGGGCGACCACTGGGATGGATAAACTGGGAATTCCGGCCAGAATGAAGATGATGATGTTGATCCAGGAAGGGTATGGACGTGGTTCAAGGGTGGGAAAGTTCTCCTGTAGTTAAGGAATTGCAAAGATTTACACCAATGAACAAGTGGTATAACTCTACCAATCTAAACATTTTTACACCTAAACTATTGTGGTGAGCAGACTTACCGCCTCTTGGTCCCAAACCAAATAAGTGAGATTGTTGGTGATTTGGGTGACAAAGTAGAAAACCAAGATGACGACCATAATGACTGGACTGACAAACCTCCACGTCACCTGCCAGAATATATTGGGCTTGTGACCAATCATGAACTCGATGTCCTCGTTAAACCTGTTTGGGACCAATAAAAGAGGGGATGTAATGTCATTTTTTACAGTGTGTATAAAAGCATCCATAAAGGACAACCGTGTGGTTTTACAAGATACAGTAAATGAAGTAACCTCAATATAAAGACTAAACAGCATTTAGCGTTCTTATAAGTAGCGTTTTTACCTCTTTCATCTAATAAACACCGTAGATGCTACACGACACACTGTGCTCCTCTGACGACGTGAAGGCTCAGATCACAATAATCGGTATCCTACTTTCAACTGCGTTGCTCACTGATATTCAGACACTCTTATCGGCCTACTTTATGAAATATTCCTTTATTAGTCCCACAGTGGGGAAAAGCCATGACCTCGTACTCACCTATCTACGCCATAAATGTACATGACACCAAACATTTCACAAAAGCCGATGACCAGAAGAGGGATGGAGCCAGCGAAGTTATCGAAGAGAGCCAGCCAGTAGTTCCCGGAGCGCAGGGTGAAGATGATGCCAAGAGCCAGAGAGACCAGGCAAGTGAGACCTGAACAAACAAAGTGGTTGAACTCGTACATCTAGATCAATGTACTCACATTAAAAAAATACTTTTCATCCAAAAGATTACCACAGAGAACTTCCTTGGTCCAAGATCGAGGCAGCAAATTGAGGTCCTGCAAAGGAACCACGACTCCCTCTATGTTCCCGAACATGGTGGAGAGGCCGAGGCAGAAAAGCATGACGAAGAAGAGGACGGCCCACAGAGGAGAAATCGGCATTTTGATGATGGCCTCCGTGAACACAATGAAGGCCAGACCTGTTCCCTCCACACCCTGAAGAAGTGCACACCAAATCTGTCAACCGCTCACTACTTTGTTTAGATAATATATATATATATATATATATATATATATATATATATATATATATATATATATATATATATATATATATATATATATATATATATATATATGTATATTCTAGTGCAATCTGCTCACCTGACTGAGAAAAGCCTGCAAGTCACAGGTCTGTAATTGCAATCCTTGAATGATGTCTGGATTTGTCTGGTTGAGATGCGACAGAACAACATCGTAGTTGCTTTCGGTGATGTTGTTTTCGGCATAGTTGAAGGCATTCATCAGCTTGAGGATATTGCTAAAAAAAAAAGAGAAGAAAAGCAGTTAAGTCTTAATGCGTTAATCCAAACTATCGCTCTAAAGGCTTCTTGTGAGATTCGACACTCACTCTCCTGTGCAGTCGTCAAACTTCTCCGTGGCCCTGAAGCCGATGATGGAGTAGATCACCGTCGCCGAGTACACCGACGTGCAGCCGTTGATGATAGAGATGAGAACGGCATCCTGCTCGCAGTTGTTGCTAAAAAAAACCCCACAATTACAATCATGTGTGGCAAAATGTTTACAAGACCGGCTCGTTACATATCTGTGCATTTGAGGCAATAACTCACTGAACAGAGTTGTAACTGGAGAAAGAGATGAGACCTCCGAAGGCCAAAGAGAAGGAATAGAAAACTTGAGCGCCTGCATCCAACCAGGTTGTTGGATTCATTAACTCATTTACCTAAAAGTGAAGAAAACAGTTTCTGCTTTTCAGAGGTGTCAGTAAAACACTCCTGCTAACCTACTGTTAACAATTCATACGCGTTACACCTTATTTCTTTTTAGATGATTGTAAATCACACGAACAAGGGTTTAAAATAGTGCTCACGTCTGGTGTGAACAGGAACTTGATTCCATCGAAGGATCCTTTCAGGGTCAGACCTCGGATGAAGAAGATGGTGAGGACAAGGTACGGCAGGGTGGAGGTCACATACACAGCCTGGGAGAAAACACAACCATATCCGTATATTTTTCACCGAACGCAGGCAGGCATCACGCTTGCATTAGATAATTCAGATGTGACGGGACATTTCGACCTTTCCGGTGGTCTCGATGCCGCGGATGCAGCAGACGTAGAGCAGAGTCCAGGCAGCCACCAGGGACAACACCATCCACCACTGTGGACTCCCAGAATCATCAATAGCTGTGGAGGTGTTCAGCGTCTCTCTGTACCAGAAGTAGTCGACGGTGCTGCTCCGAGCGCATTCCTCCACCTGGCCTGGAAGGAGGAGGAGAAGGAGGAAGCAACTTGGGGGACTCTCCACAGTCAGTCCACAGCAAACGTTTGACTGTTGTTTCGATGTCTGAGGCCGTACCTGTCCCGTTTGCATTGAGGGGGCATTGACTCCAGGGCAGGGGATTTTGAAAGGAGTTGAAGAGGTACCACATGATCCAGGCCATGATGGTGTTGTAGTACATACCCACCAGAAATGACACAAGCATGGATGCAATACCTGCAACCAAATGAACAATTAGTCTTTTTTTCCCCTTCTTCTTAACGATACAAGAAGACATTTCTAGCGGCTCTGTTTCGCTGCGCTCGCAGCAGTGCTTTGAGCTAAACGCTAACGTCGACATGCTAACAAGCTCACACTTGCAAAACTAACATGCTTATATTAAGAGCTGCGATGTGGTAGCGCAAATAACGCACGAACATGCTTTGATCGAGTTTCCATACCGAAACTGTGATCGACGCAAGATAAACCCCAGTGACGCACTTTGCTTCTGCAAAAAAAAAAGTATATAAGCCAAGATGCTTTAACACATGTAGGCGCCTACTTCTTGTTTCTTGCTCACACACGAAGACGGAGAATCCAGCTCTTTTAACCTTTAGGGTTTGAACAATATAACTGCTTTTATTGTTTTTCTATCCATTTTTTGTAAACCTTTTCGCTTTTTTATATAAATAAAAATTCTCCTTTTTGGGGAACAAAAGACCATTTGTTTCCGGGGGATTCCTTTCCACCGAGGGGCCTCCTCCAAGGGGCTGAATGACAAGAACACCGCTTCGAAACCTGCAGACACCGGTGAGTGCCCTTATCTTGATACATAGAGGTACCAGTCATCCCCCAAGGGCATTAGGGACCTAATCGGTATGTAAGGACGAGCTCACTCGACGGAGGGGTTACAGGTCAAAAATATACGTAGGTCCCTGGTGAGAACTTAATCAAAAGGTTCCTTAAACTCAAGTGTTCGAGTGTCACGAATGTATCGTCTTAACAACCAACTTCACCATCATCCGCGTTAGATATTGGGGGGAAGATAAGCAATACTGTGCGTACCGAACAAATACGAGTCAGCTAAAAAAACCTCAAGGAATATGATCGATATTAGAACTTACTCCCTAATAACGATGAGATACACAGTGACTAAAAAGTAGTTCCGCTGCTGGCAAAAACATAAAACGCACGACTTAAGAAATACGCATTATACGACTCGCCCTTGAGCTGTAAGCCCTACTCGTAAGGAAGTTGTCTTCCTCACTCAAACTACTATAGCTCGTCGCAACACAACGCTATTCCAATAAAGCAACAAGTAGTGAGATCAGTACAATTTATCATACGGGGACCATGGATGCCTAAATGCCATGTTAATCCATTAAATAATTGTATGTATACTTCAGTTGGGACCACGAGACTGACGTCCAGAGAGAAATGTGGACCTTGGACTCAACAAACCCAAATGCTTGCTAATGCTTCTTTTTTACACACCGACTCCAGTCATGTATGGACTGACGGAGCTCCAGACTCCCACGCTGCCCTTTCTCAGGCGCTGACCGATGGCAAACTCCAGGTGCAGAAGTGGGATTCCCTCCAGTACCAGCAGGATGAGGAATGGGATCATGAACGCACCTGGAAGTACAACAGTCATATTGTCATACTGAGTCAACTTCAAATGAGGGGCAAGTTAATATTCAACGACTCCATTCACAAAACTGGTCCCATAAAGATGAATTGTAAAAAGTGCACAAGTTGCTGTGCAAATCCTGAGTGACGCTCGCACATGCTGTTCAACATGTCACTACAGTTTCAGAAAGTAAAGTGAAAGCATACAATACCAGTAGTTTCAATATGTTCCGCATAATGATTATTTGATCATTTCCTAATTTGATTGGTTTTCTTTCAGTCCCAGTCCAAGAAAATAAGCATTTTCTTTAACTTTTTAGCGTTACTGCTACTGTCTCTCTCTGTAAATGTATCATAGCACCTTTTTTAATAGATTCAAACACTCAGCGCTAATGTGATGCAATCCACTGAAGTTGCAGATGTTTCCTCTTAATCTGTATGTATAAATGTTTCCTGATGCTTTAAGACAAAATTTAAGTTTTGGAAAAATCTCTCCTCAGTTACTTCAACCTGGTAAACACACATTCAGATCGTTTTAATCACGCTCATTTATTTGGGCTCATCCCAGCCTACCTCCCCCGTGGCTCTGACACAGGTAAGGGAACCTCCACACGTTGCCAAGTCCCACACAGAAGCCCACGCAGGTGAGCAGATACTGGGCTTTGTTGTCCCATTTCGGCCTGTCCCCCGCCTCCTCCGTCTCCATCCTCTCCAGTTCCATGTGAGAAGGGATCCGGTCATCCAGTCCCGGGTTTGGCAGCTTCAGCTTCAGCTTCATGGTGGCTGCGGACTTTGCTGGACTCAGAAAGTGTAAAATTCCAGCAGCTGTTTGAGTCTGAGTCTCCCCTCGGGTAAACAGGAGTTTGTCTCCTGTGAGCGGCGGGAAGCGTCCTCTCTCCTGCGGTCTCCTGCGTGGACTATGTCTCTCCGAGCGCTTCACCCCCACTGTATGTCCTGGGAAATGGCACTGAGGTATTTCCTGTGACCTATGATACCTGAACCGAGGTTATCAGTACTTCATTACTGTCTGTATTATGAAATGTCAGCAAGGTCAAGCGGTAAAGGGTGCGACCTCCTTGATAATGGTTAATACATCACATGAGCGTCCGCCACACACACTTTTCCCCTGAAAGATGAGTTGAGAGTTTTTTTGTGAGTTTGTGTAGTAAGTGGGGCATTCTATTGGCTCTATTTATCATGTCACCCCTCATAAGACCACAAAGTGTCACGGTGTGGTTCACTTCCTGTCTTATTTTGTAGTTTTCTGCCACTCGTGTCCCCGGGTAACTTCACTTCCTGCCTTGTCTCGTCATCCCCTGTGTTCGTCTAATAGTTTCCACCTGTGTTCCAATCACCTGCACCTCCCTTGTGTATTTAAGCCATGTGTCTCCTGTGTCACTTGTCGCGTCATTGTCTTTAGCCACGCATGTCCTGTCTTTCGTCTTGGATCGCCGTAGTTTCTCGTCTGTGTGCTTTTGCCCCGGTTCCTGTGTTTTTTGAGCTTTGACTATTAAAGTCCTTTGTGTTCCTGTTGAACTCTGCGTCTGAGTCCTGCCTTCCACCCAGCAACCTTGACAGAATGACGCGACCAAGAAAGGACTCAGCAGAGTTTTTTCCCTTGGACGAGTTCAGGGGAACCCGTCTGGCAATGGGCGGTCCACGGAGTCTCCAGCGGGCTGCCCGTAGTGGGGGAACGGTCCTCCCGGGGGTTCCAGCTGGGTACTTGTACTACTCCGTCTCCCCATCTGGAGCCCTCAGTAGGCATCTGGGTCACCATCCGCCGCCCCCCACATGGTCCCCAGAGGAGGAGACCATTTCGTGGTCGTCTGGCGGCGATTCGCACTGGGAGCGGGTAATGGACCTTGCGGTCCGACTACAGGCCACCTATGCTCCCCACGCTCGGCCGCAGCGCACTATGTCCAGCGCTGGGCCGCAGCGACGTCCCGACCCCGCTCGGTCGCAGCGCAAGATGTCCAGCGCTGGGCCGCAGCGACGTCCCGACCCCGCTCGGTCGCAGCGCAAGATGTCCCGCGCTGGGCCGCAGCAGATTCCCGTCCCGGCCTCCCGACCCAAGCCCATGACCCCCGAGCCAGTGCCACGATCCATGCCCCCGACCCCCGAGCCAGTGCCACGATCCATGCCCCCGACCCCCGAGCCAGTGCCACAATCCATGCCCCCGACCCCCGAGCCAGCGCCACGATCCATGCCCCCGACCCCCGAGCCAGCGCCACGATCCATGCCCCCGGTACCAGCACCACGTTCCATGCCCCCGACCCGACCAGTTCCGGCGCCACGTTCCATGCCCCCGACCCGACCAGTTCCGGCGCCACGTTCCATGCCCCCGACCCGACCAGTTCCGGCGCCACGTTCCATGCCCCCGACCCGACCAGTACCGGCCCCACGTTCCATGCCCCCGACCCGACCAGTACCGGCCCCACGTTCCATGCCCCCGACTCGACCAGTACCGGCCCCACGTTCCATGCCCCCGACTCGACCAGTACCGGCCCCACGCTCCATGCCCCCGACTCGGCCAGTACCGGCCCCACGTTCCATGCCCCCAACTCAGCCAGTCCCCGCTCCGAGACTCTCAGCCATGACCCCGACGCCCCCAGTCCCCGCTCTGAGACTCAGGCTCCCTCCCTCCCATCCCATGGTCCTCTCCCACCCTCCCGTTGGTGATTTGAGGGCCGTCTGGGATCCGGCCCTTGAGGGGGGGGCTATGGGGTGGGTTATGGGGGGGGCTGAGCCGCCGCCGACTGCGGAGGTGTTCCGTGTCCCCGAGCTGGAGCCGACTGCGGAGGTGTTCCCTGTCCCCGAGCTGGAGCCGACTGCGGAGGTGTTCCCTGTCCCCGAGCCGGAGCCGACTGCGGAGGTGTTCCCTGTCCCCGAGCCGGAGCCGACTGCGGAGGTGTTCCCTGTCCCCGAGCCGGAGCCGACTGCGGAGGTGTTCCCTGTCCCCGAGCCGGAGCCGACTACGGAGGTGTTCCCTGTCCCCGAGCCGGAGCCGACTACGGAGGTGTTCCCTGTCCCCGAGCCGGAGCCGACTACGGAGGTGTTCCCTGTCCCCGAGCCGGAGCCGACTACGGAGGTGTTCCCTGTCCCCGAGCCGGAGCCGACTACGGAGGTGTTCCCTGTCCCCGAGCCGCCGCCGACTACGGAGGTGTTCCCTGTCCCCGAGCCGCCGCCGCCGACAAGCGCGGAGGTGTTCCGTGTCCCCGAGCCGCCGCCGCCGACAACCGCGGAGGTGTTCCGTGTCCCCGAGCCGCCGCCGCCGACAACCGCGGAGGTGTTCCGTGTCCCCGAGCCGCCGCCGCCGACAACCGCGGAGGTGTTCCGTGTCCCCGAGCCGCCGCCGCCGACAACCGCGGAGGTGTTCCGTGTCCCCGAGCTGCCGCCGCCGACCCCGGAGGTTTCCCGTGTCCCCGAACCTGCCATTATAGAGACGTTCTGTGCCCTGCAGTCGCCGCTCCGGAGCCGGCTTGGTGACCGCCCGCCGGGCCGACCCCCAGAGGCTCCCCGCTCGTCTGGCCACCCGCCGGGCCGCCCGCCAGAGTTTCCCGGGTGGTCCGACCAACGTCTCTGGTTTCCCTGCCCCCCCACCCCTTGTTTTGCTCTAGTGTGAGCCGCCTGGAAGTCGGTCCTTGAGGGGGGGGTACTGTCACGGTGTGGTTCACTTCCTGTCTTATTTTGTAGTTTTCTGCCACTCGTGTCCCCGGGTAACTTCACTTCCTGCCTTGTCTCGTCATCCCCTGTGTTCGTCTAATAGTTTCCACCTGTGTTCCAATCACCTGCACCTCCCTTGTGTATTTAAGCCATGTGTCTCCTGTGTCACTTGTCGCGTCATTGTCTTTAGCCACGCATGTCCTGTCTTTCGTCTTGGATCGCCGTAGTTTCTCGTCTGTGTGCTTTTGCCCCGGTTCCTGTGTTTTTTGAGCTTTGACTATTAAAGTCCTTTGTGTTCCTGTTGAACTCTGCGTCTGAGTCCTGCCTTCCACCCAGCAACCTTGACACAAAGCTTCCTTGATGGTTAACAAAACAAACAAAATATGTTGCAAAATGCCGACAAAACCACTGACATTTTGCAACATATTTTAGTTGGAGGCAACACATTTCTCGTCATTGCTTATCTGGACATCATGTTGTGCAGTCCTTGAGAAATCTGATTACTTATTTGCATAGGAATCTAATAAAACATCATAAAAGTCTGTGCAGGCACATGGAGGATGCATTCTGTCTGATTTCAATTCAAAGTGCTAAAACATTTTTGAAATGTTATGGAGTAGAAGAAGGGATTTTTCTGTTTGTATTTATATATTATATATAACATTTTCCTGCCTGAGGTTTATATGCAATTCAGTGTGCTCAGGCACCTTATCAGTGTTCCAATGTTCTCTTCTAATAAATTGCAATAATTAACTACAGAAAGACTGGCTTTTACAAGGTGGTTTATGGTAGTGTACAAGACCTTTAAGGAGTTATTTAAGGATATTCATAAACACAGGGAGTCTCCTGGGCAGCTTTCCAGTCAGTCATTGGACACATCCACACTCGGGCACCACATTTACATTGACGGTAAAATAAAAGTTAGAAATAGAGCTGTGAATCATTTGGAAACCGGAGTCCTGAGAGGAAAAAAAACCTTAGCTTTTCTTTCTTTCTCTTTTTTTTGTTCAGTTCGAACATTGCAGTGTTTTGAGCTCATTCAGGCAACTTTGATATCAGTGGAACAGCACTAAATTGTGTAATTTTTTTAAAATAGGTTTATTCAGATTTTCTCATAATAAACAGGTCAGATAATGTCTTAAAATCACGCTAACAAACCAACTATTAAGAAAGTAAAGCATAACCTGCGGTGGAATAAATATTCTTTATTGCACTCACTTCTTGTCTT
Organism: Gasterosteus aculeatus; assembly: GCF_964276395.1. Classification (NCBI taxonomy): domain Eukaryota; kingdom Metazoa; phylum Chordata; class Actinopteri; order Perciformes; family Gasterosteidae; genus Gasterosteus; species Gasterosteus aculeatus. The sequence continues at coordinate 13,769,270 of NC_135697.1, read as the reverse complement.
GAAGTATTAAACATCGAAGTTTTAAATCTGTCAAACAACAGTTTAATGTGCTTGTATTTCTATTGCGTTTCCTACATGTTGACATTGGCAGATACAGTGTTGAGCTCACGTTTATTTCTTTCTTTCTTGCAGCAGCATCTCTTGAGTAACTTGCACAAAGCATATCCCGGGATAAAAAGACCAGGAAGTCCCGCCAAGAGGAAGATGATAACATTGATCCAGCTGGGATATTCTAACGTCTCCAAAACCGGGAAGTTTTCCTGAGACACAAAAAAAAAAAAATTCCAAATGATGCAGATTTTTTTTAATGACGGCGGAGAAACTTTGACAACAACGTGTGAAAAACATACCGAGCTTGGATTCCATGTGATGTAAGTCAGCGTGCCACTGACTTTGGTAACGAAGTAAAACACAAAGATGACCAAGACGATCAAAGGGCTGATCACCCTCCAGGTGGCCTGCCAGAAGATGTTGGGTTTGTGTCCAATCATGAACTCCATATCTTCGTTAAACCTGGGAAAACAAGTAGATCTTCCACTTAGTAGATTCAAAAACACCGTAACTGCATTTCAAGGAATATTCGTGACAAAATGTGCTCTGTAATCTCCTACCTATCTATTCCATACAGGTAGGCCACACCAACCATCTCGCAGAAAGCGATGATCAGCAGAGGGATGGAGCCTGCGTAGCCGTCGAACAGGGCCAACCAGTAGTTACCAGAGCGCAGGGCGAAGATGAGCGCGATCGAGAAGGATGAGAGGCACACGATCCCTAAAATACAAAACAAAATAACATCATTAGTGTCCTCAACCCGTATTTTCGCCCCTGGATATGTATGTACCATCAGCACACACGGTAAGCCGACACGGTTTAACAACCCATCTGGCGAGTTTAACAACCACTTAGCCGGCCACTTGGAAGCACTCATTGGAAACTGTTTGGTCATTGGATGAACCATCTGTCAATCAAACTCGTACTGAATCCAGTCAGGACAAAAAGGGAAAACATCTTCTTCATCTGGAAAAGCCTTCAGTGCTTCTTCATTCTTATTTCAATGAGGAAATAAGCTTCCACATAACCAATGTTACAGTAGTATCTACACACTCGTCTCGCACGCACAGATTTGGTTACTACACCCCCGAAATTATGTACGATTCTTTTGCTCTAAAACTCACCAAACTAAATATTTGACCCGTTTTTCTCAAGCAACATCCCACGAACATTCTCGCCATTGGTAACATGCAAAGTAAAACACACGTGTGTCTATTGCATCATTTACCTGTGAGCGCCTCTTTTGGAAACTTCTTAGGAAAGATATTGAGGTCCTGCAAGGGAACCACAACCCCCTCTATGCTGCCAAACATGGTGGAAAGCCCGAGACAGAAGAGCATGATGAAAAAAAGGACAGACCACAGAGGAGAAACAGGCATCTTTGTGATGGCCTCAGTGAACACAATGAAAGCCAGACCGGTTCCCTCCACTCCCTGCAAAAACAAAAACAAAAAGTGCAATCAGTCGTGACCCTCAATGGCTTCCTGCAGATGTAATAAAAACGTGACGGCTGCCAAAAAAATCCTACATCACTGAGAAAGGCCCTGAGGTTGCAGGTGCTGAGGTCCAGCCCCTGAATGATCTCCGGCCCCGAGATCGTGCTGTTGAGCCATTGCAGCTGCTCGTCATAGTTGATCTCTGTGATGGCTCCCTCAGCCAAATCGAATGCATTCTGCAGCATCAAGATGTTTCTGAAAGACGACGTTTAAGGAACATTATTGCCTGAGAAATGGTTATTTACTTTTGCCCTGAGGAACGTAAATAAATACGTACTCGTTAAGGCAGGCGTCGAACTGCTCCGTAGCCCGGAAGCCGATGATCGAGTAGACGACCGTGGCAGCGTAGATAGAAGTACAGCCATTAATAATGGAGATGATAACAGCATCCTGCTCACAATTGTTGCTGAAAGAAAAATTAGAATTAGAAAATTAAAAATTCTATTATTTTGCTGATGGCAGCTGATAAGATCTGACGCTCCGTCTACTTAACTCACTGGATGGGGTTGTAGCTGGAGAAAGAGATGAGACCCCCGAAGGCCAGGGAGAAGCTGTAGAACACCTGAGCTCCCGCATCCAACCACGTTGATGGGTTCACCAACTCGTCTAGCTAGAGATCAATGACATCGTCAGCAGAGCGAAACGGCCTCCACGCCGATGGTCGGAGCGAAAAGTAGTTACATGACTAACATCTGGTGTGAAGAGGAACTTGATTCCGTCCACAGATCCTTTCAAAGTGAGTCCCCTGATGAGGAAGATGGTGAGGACCACGTACGGCAGAGTGGAGGTGATGTACACAGCCTGAGAGGAAGGTAGGAGACACATTCAAAGGTGCAATTACATTTTTTTTAAATATTGTTATTTTACTGTAGCTTCCGTAAGAAATACATTATATTACTCAATTATGCTATTTATTTTTCCACTGATGGTTTTCGTTAGTAGCCCACTTTCACCTAGAGACCATCAAGCAGGGTGAGAACTCACTTTTTACTCAGAAATACATTGAGGCAGACAGATCTTATTTGCCGGATTACAACAAAATTACAAGCATGAAAAAGCAAAACAAAGAACCAAAACAAGTAATAAATTCATAATAATTAATTTGCAAAAGGAACGACTGGGAGTCAAATGGGACGAATAGCATGAAATGAACTCTAAATCGGCCTCGGCACTCGGTGTTGTTCCATGTCGCTGATGGCCAATATGAAAACTGGATCATCCAAACTCAATAAAACAGGTGGCGCCCGCAACATAATCCAACCACATGAGAATGCTCAATAAGGCCCCGCAAGAAAAGTCAACAACGGAGACAATTAGGCAGCTGTAAACCTGTTGTACGGCTCAGTGTCGATCGTGGCTTTCAGAGAGGCAGGCCCATCCCACTTTCAGCTCACCATCATGATTATCTCCAGTAATAAATCTCAATGCTTGGTGTTGAAAGCTGAAGTTTTATTTCTCTCTCAGGTACTTGACCTTTTGACCTGACTCGAATAAACATTCAAACTTAGAGTGTGACGTGGTGGTTATCGCTGCTGCTGACACGCCCATTTCAATCCAAAATATTGCATTGGTGATTTGAAAGATCGTATTTTGTGACCAGGTTACCTATATTATAAACTGGACTTCTTTCATTGTATAGATTTTGACATTTCAGGGAAAACAGGTGAAAACTTACAACAAAGCCATTAAGGTGGAATTGTGCACGCTAGTTCATTAGGTCATTGGAGCACTTATTGGAACGAGCCCATATTTATTTATTACTTATGGTAAAAAAAAAGGGTTTATTTCAAAACAAAACCAAATGAGATACACATGAAACCATAATTGTGCATGCGTATAGAACGCATCACATTGCGTCATCAACATTCGATGTTATTGCGTTGGGTTAGACGGCTGATAGATGCGCTACCTTGCCTGTGGTCTCGATCCCTCTGATGCAGCAAATGTAGAGCACACTCCAGGCAGCAGCCAAACACAGCACCACCCACCACTGCAGACCTCCGGCCTCATCTATAGCCTCCGAGGTGTTTAACGTCTCTCGGTACCAGAAGTAGTCCACCGGAGAGCTGCGTTTGCATTCCGACACCAGATCTGCAGGAAAGGGGGGGGATCAAATCATTTTGAATGGATCGTACAATATCATTTTTTTCTCTTTTCTCTTGTGCAAAGTGTTGACATGCCTGTGAGATTATCATTAAGAGGACACTGGCTCCATGGCAACGGGCTCTGGAAAGAGTTGAAGAAGTACCACATCACCCAGGCCATGATGGTGTTGTAGTACATGCCCACTAAGAACGACACTGTCATGGACGCAATACCTGTAATGTAGAGGAAATAACAAGAATACCAATATTCTCATGATTCTAGCAGGCTTGGTGACAGCGTAGCTACTAACGGACTTCCACAGTAGCGGAAAATGTACATGAGGATTGTGTCTAATCCCCCCCCCCCAAAAAAAGATTTAAAGCAAGACTTCTGTACCAACTCCAGCGAAGTAGGGGTGGATCGCGGACCAAACCCCCACGCTGCCCTTTCTGAGGCGTTGGCCGATGGCGAACTCCAGGTACAGCAGCGGAATGCCCTCGAAGACGAGCAGGATGAGAAAAGGGATCATGAAAGCACCTGTGGACACACGGACGCCAGCTCGGATCATTTCGTTTGCACTTGTCGGCTGTGCTCACAGTTCGTTTCATGCGGTTATTGAGCCATCAAAGCTGTTTTGCAGAAACAGGTACCACACAGCACACTGGCCAGCATTAGGAAATGGATGGTGCTTCGTCATCATGCATGTGGCGTTTGGAGGGGTGGGGTGCGTGGCTTAAGGTGGAGTGTTCCCTCTGTTATCAGGATGTAGATAAAGAGCAGAACAGCTGACACGAAGTATCATGACGACTGCAAATGACCATTTCAATTCTCCGGTTGATGAGTTTTAAAAGTGGTTGCCGATCAATTCATGTCCAATTCATGTCAAACATTCATGTCCCTCGGAGGGAGACAAACATCCCCTGATTTCCCTGTGTCTTTGCCATTTTTATGACATTTACATTCTTCACGGTGTGAATTTTAATCACTTTGATTATACCAAAACTGTGCATCTAAAGCAATCATTAGTTTAATTGGAATGATAACCAAGACATAACACACTTAGTGATTAAACTGGGTAAACATCATAGCAGTTTAGCATTTTCATTGTTGCTGGTGATGTTAAAAAAACAGATTTATTTTCATTCAAATCTTCCAGATGATTTAGTTTCTCTCAAGATTCAATATTGTTCCCGTACTGTACAGTATTGCTAGATTAGTGGGGGGTTTTCTGACTAGAGAAAGGCCGGTTTGTCTGATGGACTCAGACGTTCTCACAGCGCAGGAGGAAGATTTAAGACTCGGCCAAAGCCCACAGAGCCAGTCCATTCACGTTGTTGTTTTGAATAACAGGAAACGCCATGTGCCATGCGTTAACGCGTCACTGCGTCTTTGCTGTAAAATGGAGTTTTATTTCTTTATACGGCTTTCGTTCACCTCTGCAAGTTAATATTTAACCTAGATCCTTTTAGGAGCAGATATTTGAATCCTCATCATGATGCATCTCGGTGTTATAGTGCCACTTATAATGTTATAATGGAGACGGCTTGCACGGGCTTTTATACCTGCAACTCACATTACAATCATGCGTCGGCAATAAAAAAAAAAGAACATACACCGAAGAGGTTGCCATGAATTATTAACAAGGTAACATGAGGGTTATATTTATTTTAAGGCCATTCTTTTTTAATTAAAAGGTTATTTTCATTGGACAATTTGCAATTGTATTTTGATGTGAACATTTTCTAACGACAAAAATGAAATGGAACACTTTATCGAGAGAGAAGAAGAGCATACCTCCTCCGTGGCTCTGACATAGGTAAGGGAACCTCCACACGTTGCCGAGACCCACACAGAAGCCCACGCAGGTGAGCAGATACTGGGTTTTGTTGTCCCATTTGGGCCGGTCCCCTGCCTCAAACTCCTCCATCCTCTCCAGGTCCTCGTGAGAGGGGATCCTCTCCTCCAGCCCGGGGTTTGGAAGAACCAGTCTCATGGTGCATATGCGTGTGTTTGTGTGTGTGTGTGTGTGGTCCAGTCTTCAGACGACAAATGAATGACAGCCGAAGATGGACGTTTCTGAGTACTGCTCGTTATCAGAGACCACAATCTGCATGTGTGTGTGTGTCCGCCACGCGCCATCTTGAAGAAAAAGCCTCATAAAGTATGCCCCACCAATCAGAATATAGGTTGTGTCTGTGTGTGTAGGTAAAATAGAACAGACGCACACGTGTGGAGGCAACGTGGTGTCACACAAGCGAAGCAGCGGCCAGAATGACGAAAACCACACACAATAACGGTTCCTTCAGTTAATTTACAGGGGCTGGGAACACGGACCCTGATCCCTCTGACGAGTCGATAATATACTATATTATTTATTAACCAAGTGGATTTCATATGTCTGCAAAGAAAGATCTCAAAAAATATTTCTATAACTTTCCAATACTACAATGTGCGTGAAGATTATTTTATTTTATTTATAAGTTTATTTATGACATTTTATGGATTTTCCTCCAACCTGAGAGGTAAATGTGAGTGAAATGAGCTGTTAATAAGCAACCCGCTGAGCGGCTGTAAGAAGCAACCTGTAAATGTGTGATCAGGTAGCGAGATGGCAGTGGAGATGACCTGAAACCTGTCAGCATATACAGTATTTTATTCTATATCGTTTTCTGGTTTTCTGATTGGTTTTCTGTTTCACGCTTCAGAGCAGTGATAATAAAGCAGCTGGCAGGTATTCAAGATTCAAGTCTTCTCTTAAAAGCTGATTGTCTGGACATTAGCAATAATTTATGATGTTCAAAATATTTGCTGTTACCATTCCTTGAACAACACATCTTGCATATTAATTAATATTATATTTCCTCTTCTCCTTTTACAAATTATTATTATTGTCTCTTCTTGAAGGTTATTCTTTTGTTTTAGTTTATTTTATTTTATTTAATAATTTAATATTTTTTATCTTATTATATTGTATATAATGTGTATCTTTTAATTCTATTTTCTTCCCTGTTCATGCTGCTGTGACACCAAAATTTCCCTCTTGAGGGATCAATAAAGTATCTATCTATCTAATAGCCAATTGGAAGAACATGAACTAATTTTAGCGGATTATTTATTGTTAGAGATAACCTTACTATAGTAAGAATGACATATATATCAAATACTCGTTCTTAGTCATGCTGGAGATGGTGGAAGAGCCACATAAGAGAAGATACAGTGAGCGATTGTCAGCGTGGAGGAACCTTTGTACTTTGATCTTCACCTCACTGTTATAATATGAAGCTGACGAAGTGTTTGTTTCGGTAGATTTGTTAGTGTGGCTGTAAATCTTAAACACAGCGGCCCCACCCCTCCGATGGGAAACTATCAGGAGGTCTCCAGCGATTGAGACATGTTCTATGATCAATATCATGTACACATATGACAAGTGCACAGGGTTGATAATGGAATTCATGTTAATCGGCTTCATTTATAAAGCACTTTACCTGCCTACCATCCTTGTGTGTCCTTAATGTGCCTTCAGTTCACCAAATAGCCTCTTTGCAGTCCCTTTGAATTGCATTGCTAGGCAACACCTTGGGTCCGTGCACACACACTGTCAAATCATTTACATACAATGCAACAGGAAATTTGAATGGGATGTTTAACTTTATAGCTGTGAAATAGTCCATGTTGGCTGAATGTTAGTATTTGGCAATTCGTTGGCAACCGATTAAAAGAAGGAATTGTATGGAAACAAAGGATCTGGTACGAGCTGGTGACAGAATAACTGTACGAGCTGCATTAACACCTGTTTACCACAAGAGGTCACCATCGATCCAAAGTACACGTCGCGTTGTATCGCTCCATGACAACAACGCATTCAAACGTAATAATAAGGAATAATCACCCAATAAAACTGTCCCAGTGCTTATTTAGACTTGGGAGTAAAATGCATTTACTCGATGTGTTACTTGGTGATTAGTTTATGGCATCTGAAGCGCATGGTTTTGTATCATAATTAATGCAATGATGCATATTATTGTCTATTATTGTTTTTTGTTCTGAATATATTGTTTTCTACAGGATTAGTGCAGCTCATTTTCATTTAGGAAGCTGAAGTAAGCCGGGGGGAGGGGGAGGGATGAGGCAGAGAGGAGGGGGGAGGATTTACTGGGACTCAGACAGACAGCAGACCGGCTGTCCCGAGCTGCGCTGATCCTTCACTCCGCGGCATCGCCACCCGCCACCTGCCTCTCCGGGAATAACTCCCCCGAAGGAAGAGCGTCGGAACCAAAGCCAGGGGAGGCGACACGAGACACTGGCCGCCCCCCCCCCCCCCCCACACCTCCTCCGCCCCCAACCCGCTCTACCCCCCCCCTCCCCACACTTGTCCTGCGGGAGGACGCGCTGCCGGGCGACCGCGCGTTTGTTGACGCTGGCGGCAGAGGAGCGAGTGTGAGCCCCGCAGGAGACACTTGCATGGATGCGCCATGGCCACGTTCGTGTGCAGGGTTCAGTTCTTAGACGACACCGATCCGTTCAACAGCACCAACTTCCCGGAGCCGACCAGACCTCCGCTGTACACCTTCAGGGAGGACATCCCCCTCATCAACCAGTTAGCGGGGGTCCACCGGCTGCTCAAGACCCCGCACAAGGTACGGACCGTCGATCATGACGTCTTACGGTGATTTATTCCCACATGAGAACCGACGTTCTGAGTGTAAACAGCTGACTTTGCGTTGAGGACACGCATTCTCCTGAGCAAATAGATTTAAATCAGGAATATCCGAGTTTTTTCCCCCTTCACTGCTGTTTTCCCCTTTAAGCCTTCTGCAAATGCCCCTCCATGCCCACCATTCAGAAGTTATTTTGGGAGCCCCCGCTGACGGGCTGTCCAGCCTGAGGACTGAAACAGAGCTGCAAAAATGTTTTCTCCTTGAAGCGGCACACCAATATTATCCCGATGTCGGCGTACATTTTGCTCCACTGGAGTGCCATTGAGAAACCAGCTGACTCTCACCTTTGACCTCTCTGTTGGCGAGGTTACGAAAGAAGAATGGGTCAACAATGTCGGAAGATACCTCTGAATGTGTGTGTGTGTGTGTGTTTTTTTTTAAGCCAGTCGGAGTGACAGGTGGACTAAAGCGTAAAGGTGCAGCCAGATGTTACGCGTCCGTGAGCTCTTGATTCCCAGCGAAAGGCCCGAATCCCGCGTGATCGTGGTCTGGTGGCGAGTGTCAGATTACGGATGGTGTGTTTGATATAAAGTGTCCACGGGCCGTTCTCAGTCCATTTCAGTCCTGCAGAAATAAAAAAGAAAAAGCAACACATTCCTCACTGACAAGGCTGGGCCACAACACACACACACACACACACACACACACACACACACACACACACACACACACACACACACACACACACTCTGTGACCTTGTATTTATGCTTCATTTGTATGTAGAAGCTGTATAATTCAAGCCGAAAAGGGACAGAATTGAAAATAAATGGGAGGCACAGAGAGACAGAGAGAGTTCCACTGCTGGCACGAAATCCTGACGGCGAAACTGGCGTTTAACAGCAGAGCTGTTTTTCAGACCAAATGTTTTTTTTTTTTTGCTGCCCCGTCTTTAAAAGCCACAAAACAAATGAAAAATGGCCCACAGCACAGCAAAGCTTATGATTACAACCTATACGCAGACAGATGGCACAGCCTGCGTTCATGTTTGCAATTTCGTTCGCATCAGAAGGAAGGACTGTGCGCAACGGCGAAGGGATATTGAGCTTAGATTATAGGGATGAAACTGAGTAGTTCCAAATTTGCTCAACAGACAGCCCGGGATCCAAAGGCCCGGCGTCGAATGTTATCAGATCCTTGGAAAAAGTCAAATCCGGCAAGACTTGACCTGAGTCTTCCAGAGCAGCCGTTCTCTCTTTTCGTCTCAATGTTCCGTGCTCTTCCCTGAGAAAGGCCTACCGTGTTATTACGTCCCGGTGGCAGAGCCCTGTGTACGGCCGGCCCGGGCCGCGCATGTAAAGTATAGGTCACTTGTCCCAGAATTCCTGCGGCCGGGGGCCTGGATCTCTGCGACACTTTGTTCTCCTCACTGGGTGCCGTGGTTTTCCTGACCTCTTCCTCCGCCTCCTCTCCCAAACGCTCTGACCATCCACCGGTTTATAGACTCAAATACAAGCACACGGGGTCGGGGTATTTTATCCCAAATGTAAACCGGCAGAGGATATTATCCCCTTTAACATTTGCCTGTTAAAGATGTTGAATTTGGACTTAAATGAATCTCAATCAGTTCAACATGAACAGTTTTGCAGGGGGAGAACTCCCATTCCCCCCTCTGAACCAACAAAGCTCAAAACTACGCAGCCAAACTCTTATTTTATTACCAAAGTGTTCCCATTAAAGCGACACCGGGAGGTTCAATGGCTGTGTGGAACACACCCTCCGCCGCGCTCTTCAAAGACAAAAACGATCCTCCGTGGCTCCGAGTTTGACACAAAAGAAGTTCTTAAAAGCTCATCGTTTAAGTTGCGTAAGGTTATTGTTAAGGGCCGACCCGTGGCGATCGCCGGCAGGCTGGGTGTTGTTTTAACATGGAAGTAATTACTCCGCTCCCTCCCTGCTTTGGAGTACAAAGTATACGAGCCCCTGAGTGTTTTCCTGGCCCGTCCCGGTGCCTTCGGTGTGAGGAGCCTCCGGTTCCTGCTGGAGACCCCTCTCCGTCCAGCACGATGTATTTTATTATGTTGTTACTGTTCTATTACCCCAGCAAAGTGTTTTAGGAAGGAGGGTTGGCTGCATATAGCAGTATATGTAAGATTGAGTATTGTGTGTAGATAAAACCCAAAAATAAAAAAGCAGGGAACTGGAGGCCGAAGGGTGGAGGAGGGGGGGGGGGGGGGCACGTGTTGGACGCATAAACAAAGCCTCCGAAGTGGTACATTTAAAGGAAAAAACGCTGAATAATGCCAGCGGATTGGGCACAAGAAATGCTTTTGTCCTACATAAATGCAGGAAAAGTGGGACAGGGCATGATTACCCCCCCCCCCCCCCCCCCTCCTCCACCCACCCCCGCCCGCTCTAACCCCCATTCAAACACACAAACACAAATCACTAGACTAAAAAGAAGCTCTAAAATTGTTGTGTTTTTTTTCTCGTCTTCTTGATTAATAACCATTTTAGACGTGGCAGCGTTGGCTGGATAGCCGGGCCGTCCAACGCTGAAATATCTCATGAACCACCCAATGGTTTGGCAGACATTCAAGGACTATCGCTCGGGACACACATTCAATGTCCTCCTTGGGGTCATTGTAACATTCACAGGGAGACGCAATCCAAAAGCAATACAATGGGAAGGAGTTCAGTTCTGTAAACATAACGGTTCAGGCAAGGTCAGAACCACAACAATAGGGTCAGAAAAAGACGGATCAGACCACGCGAGGACGGTCCGGAGAGTTCATGACCAAGTGAGAGCCGACCGGTACAAACGCCGAGGGAAGGAGGAGACGGAGGCGTAAAAGACCAGGTGCTGAGATCTGAGAAAACTGCAGGACGCGAAACGACCGGAGAGTTATAGTGAAAAACGCAGAAGCAGATCAAAACAAGCTGGAAAGCAGCTTAAGGCACATGATTCCATCTGAAATCATGCTTCCGAAAATAGCGCGAGTCGCCCGTAGAGTTGTTGGGTCAAAGCTTTTTTTTCCTCCCGAGGCGAGCATATGTTTCGGATTATTTGCAATGGCCGTGAATTGTGTTGTACGCTGCACTGCAAAGACCAGCAGCGTATTCGGCCACCGAGAGCCGGAACATGTTCAAAAAATGGGCCAAGGGCTTTGCTTGTCACTGTCGCTTTTCACCCAGCTGTCCAATCACAGCGGAGGAGGGGCAGAACCAATACCACAAAAGCAGCCCACTCCTTGAACTTGAGCCGGAGCCCAACGGTCCCTAAAGGTGGACACAAAGTGAACACGGTCGCCTTGCACCCAATTACACAGGTATGGTTTTCTCACTTAAAGGGTAAATCAAGGAGACAGTATCTCAGACCAGAAAGCTGCAGACACACCCACTCTTGAGCTTGCCCATGCTGCCCCAGGGGGGCAGGGTAAATATAGCAGGGTTATATTTATGCCGTGGGTCCGTCCAGCAGTGCGTCTCTCTGTTTTCCAGTGGGAAGGAGGGACAGACGCAGGACAGACGCAGGTCTTGTGATCCCTGGTCCCTGCTGGTCGGGGCGTGTCGTGCCAGCGGGGCTTTTAGGCAGCAACACCGCAGGCAAAGGGGACCCAATGTGAGGGTGCTAAATGCGAACCCGACTCACGCCGCTGATCTCATTCACCTATTGGTAACACCGGCGGCTTAAACAACGAGCCGTAAAGCTCGTAGCTTATTCTAACAATACGGCCGCTACCTTTTATGAGCTGTAGGTGGGATGTCTGCTTGCACCTGCCATCAACTTGTGACCCGTGAACATCAATGCCAGCGGTGCACAGATATATTACTGTGCACCTGGTCTCCGACTCAGCAGGGTCTCCCATTACTCAACGGCGAGCTGGTTGCAGCGTGACTCAGGCCTCTTTGCAGCGCCACCTCAGATCAAACCTCACGTTGGGACGGTCTGTAACCAGGGCATAAATGTCCACATGCAACTGAAACATTGTAGCCAGTTTCAGTTCAGTGGAGTTGAGTTTTTTTCCCTCTCACAGCTGGTTTTGAAATGCATGAAGAAGGTTTAATTCTCAGTGTTTCCCTCTGGCTGTGGTTTGATGTTCTGAAGGCTTTATTGCTTTGTCTCCACTAGTTAATTCCCTTCACAGCTCGGTAACGCTGAACGCGCAGGCTCCCTCTCCTTAACTCTTAACTGTACACGTTCGAATGGCTTCATTTTATGGGCCCAGCTCGATTAAAAAAAAAGGGTGTGAAACGCATGCAGAGTCTTTGTGAGTTAGTATGAAAAAAAAAAGCTGCGGCGCCAGAGACCAATGTCATTCCTGTGGGTGGCACGAATACGTATCGCAGCACGGCCAGCGAATTCTCACATGCCACCCTGCGTATGTCCAAGTGCTGGAGCATATTTTCCATCCCCCTAATTAAGGTCTAAATGCTCAATTCTTAAGTTGGCCCCCCTAGCTTTGTTCACCGCAGCTGAATCGGGCCTTTTAGTTCAAGCCTACATCATTCCCGAAGTCTTGTTGTCTTGTTCAAAAGATTGTTTCCTTCTTTTCCCCCCGCAGCTCGACGACTGCACGCTGCAGCTCTCCCACAATGGCACCTATCTGGATCTGGAGTCCTCTCTGGCCGAGCAAAAGGACGAGCTGGAGGGCTTTCAGCAGGACGACTCAGGGTGAGAGGGATTCTCATTTAGACCCTTCCCAATATTTGCATGCCCCCCCCTCGGGTTCCACGCCGCCGAAACATCTCGAACACACGCGTATCTCTCCTGGGTTTCTCCACTTCTATGAAATGGGAAGAATGACAAGCTGTTGGATTTAGTTGAAGCACAAGTTCACGGAAAGTATGAAGCGCTCTGGAAAGAGAGACAGATGTGCCCTCCCTCCGCACAGCTGCAGCTCTCACTGTGTTTTTACAATAACTGATATTCAGATCTTTGTGACTCAATCTCTCACTTCGCAAACCTGTCGGAATCTCGACCCTGACACACCTCGTTTTGTCGCGGTCGTGTCCATGTGTACGTGGAGCGTGCGCGAGTGTGTGTCCGTCTCATGCACCTGGTAGGTCATGTGACAGATGGCGGACAGGTGTACAAAGGCCTTTGTGGTTGAGATCTTGGAGAACTGGTTTGATTGGACAAGCTGTACAAAAGGTCATAGTGTGCTGTGACAGTGGGAAGTGGGTCACGCGTCAGGTAAAGTTTGACCCTTTTCTGGGTTTAATCACCGAGGTCGAGAACGAATGCCTCTGTTTGGAAGAATACTGTTTACATAGTGCCAAAAAAGAATAAAATAATCAGACCTAATACGGTACAATGCTTAAAAAACTAATCATCTTTATTATGTTAACCTCCGACCACATCGTTTTTATTAAAAGCCGTGTAGGTTTTGATGGCTGTATGAAAAGCTATACATGGTGCCGGTGGATTTCAGGATGCAATTACTGTTTCTGGGAAAGCTCAGGCATGAAAATCCCTCACCTTCCGGCGAAATTTGCCGTTTTGAAACCAAAATAGGTGACCTACGTGAATCTCCTTGACCCCCACCAGTCAGGTTTCAAGGCAGGCCACTCTACAGAGACTGCTCTCCTTGCTGTCTCTGAGCAACTCCACACTGCTAGAGCCGCCTCTCTCTCCTCTGTCCTCATCCTTCTGGACCTCTCTGCTGCATTTGACACGGTCAACCACCAGATCCTTATTTCCTCCCTTCAGGAACTTGGTGTCACAGGCTCTGCTCTCTCCCTTCTCTCGTCCTACCTCGATGGCCGCACCTACCGGGTAACCTGGCGAGGATCTGTGTCAGAACCTTGTCCTCTTACTACTGGAGTTCCTCAGGGTTCCGTGCTGGGTCCCCTCCTGTTTTCGCTTTACACCAACTCTCTTGGCGCTGTCATTCGCTCGCATGGCTTCTCTTACCACAGCTATGCCGATGACACCCAACTAATTCTCTCCTTCCCTCACTCGGACACCCAGGTGGCGGCTCGGATCTCTGCCTGTCTAACTGACATCTCTCAGTGGATGTCCGCCCACCATCTGAAAATCAACCCCGACAAGACTGAACTACTTCTCTTTCCCGGAAAAGACTCGCTTACCCAGGACCTGACAGTCAACTTTGGAAACTCTGTGCTAACGCCCACTTCGACTGCTAAGAACCTCGGCGTCACACTCGACAACCAACTCTCCCTGACTCCCAACATCACTGCGACAACGCGATCCTGTAGATACACGCTCTACAACATCAGGAGAATACGTCCCCTTCTCACTCAGAAGGCAGCGCAGGTACTGATTCAGGCTCTTGTCATCTCCCGCCTGGACTACTGCAACTCCCTCCTGGCAGGTCTCCCTGCCACCGCCATTCGACCTCTGCAGCTCATTCAGAATGCAGCAGCTCGACTGGTCTTCAACCTTCCGAAATTCTCCCACACTACTCCACTCCTCCGCTCTCTTCACTGGCTACCGGTGGCCGCCCGCATCCAGTTCAAAACACTGGTGCTCACGTACCATGCTGTGAATGGATCGGGTCCAGCTTACATCCAGGACATGGTCAAACCCTACATCCCAACCCGCACTCTCCGCTCTGCATCTGCAAAACTACTCGTCCCTCCCTCACTGAGAGCAAAACACTCGACTAGGTCTCGACTCTTCGCTGTCCTTGCGCCGAAATGGTGGAACGCGCTCTCTGAAGACATCAGGACCGCAGAGAGCCTTCACATCTTCCGCCGCAAACTAAAGACACACCTCTTCAGACTCTACCTCGACTAAAGACTAACAAATTGTAGCACTTAAACTGTACTTGTGACGTCACTCATCTATAGCAAATTGTAAATTCGCTTATTTGAGGAAATTGCACTTTCTTGTTTCTTGTTCTCCTGAGTTTGTACCCTATGGTTGAATGCACTTATTGTACGTCGCTTTGGATAAAAGCGTCAGCTAAATGACATGTAATGTAATGTAATGTGTTGATTCGATGAGTAATTCATATTCAGTGAACTGCGAACAGGGTGAGTGATGGTTTTAATATTTTCTGGTATAGCTAAGTTAAGTTACCCAGGAGCTTTGTTGACATAGACTTAGCTAACGTTAGCTTGATGAGTTGAGTCATTTAACACAGCAGGAGAGAACGCGACGTTGGCCAGCTAGCTAACGCTCCGGTAGCTAACGCTACCGTTTTTGAGGAGGTAGATTTTGAGGTGAGGGGACTGACGAGGCAGAAGGTGAAGTGGTCCACCGTTCTATCAATAAGCAGACCTGCCAACCTGATACGCATTTTGGGTTTGTCACTCTAAACTACGCAAAAATTTGTCTAAAATTAATTTTAGACTAGTTGACCAGCACACATTAAATGCAATGCAATATAATGCATGACGAGTATTTACTGACTTGTCCCCTATTAGTTGTTGTCAATTCCCACCCCCCCCCCCCCCTCGTCGGTACGCAAAAAATGATCCCTGGGACAAAACCAGTTAAAAACCCCTGCCCCAGAGGGGCCTAGAGGGACCCGTTTTCATGCCTGTAAAGCTGCATTAACCTCACAATAATCAATGAATGCGTTGGTAGGATGTTTTTTACGCCGTTTGTCCTATGTGAAATAGACACAAAAAGTATGTAATCGGATGTAATACATAATGCTTAGTAATGTTGTAATTTGGTAATGTTTTGTAATGAAAGACTAGATAGTCGTGAAGGGACATCATCACAGAGCGCCGCTCACCGCAGCTGTGAAGGAGGGCGGCTCGCAGGAGGCCTCCACTGAAGGAGATTACCCTTCTGTAGATTAGCATGTAGAGCAGAGTTCATCCAAGCCACCACCATTGAAATAGTGATTTGAATAAACAAACTATTAAGTATAATGAAGTTTCCCAGAGTTTGTTTCATTTAAAACCTTCCTTTTATATCCTCACCAGTTGCATCTTGGGTCTAGTTTTCATTTCCACGGTTCTGACCAGCATGTAGACTCGTTCCCACCTGTCAATCATCATTATCTATCGGCATCTCTGCAAAGGATGTTAACATTTTTGCTCTATTTGCTAGCAAAGCTGATAACGCAGCTTAGCAGAAGGATTGGAGTTCAGCTGCTGTCTTGTTCGGGTGTGTTTTGCACGTTATCGCGGCGGTGCTTTTCCCGCGCTCGGATTGGATGCTGTCGGCATGCCGGCGATGGAAGTGAGTGATTAGATCCCGCGGATCGGAGTATAACAGCCATCATCCCTCCCTCCCATGTTTGTGCGCGCTCCTTTTGTTTTCCCACGGCAACTATGCTTTGTATGAATGTGTCCTGGCGATGGCATGTGGAGTCGTGTGCACGTGTGTTGTGTCTGCTCCCGCGGCCTCTGGGCTCAGATACGTATCAGCATAAGGGGGGCACGGATCCCATGCAGGCCGCTGTTTGTCTGTGCGAACACTGTCTCCATTATAAAAATAAATATTATAAACATTTGCTTCTTCCGTTGTCAGGTCCAGAGGGAAGAAGCACAGCGTCATCCTGCGAACCCAGCTGACCGTGCGAGTGCACGCCTGCATAGGTGAGTGCCGTGTTTACATGCGTGTTTGACCCGGGACGCACACGTGGCCCCAGTCGGACACATCGGCCGAGAGGCTGAGAACACGTTTCACCGCAGCTTTCACACAGTTTAACAGAGAGAAAAGTTAAGGGAAGCTTTCTATGGGTGCGCTTCATTTCGTCTCCACAGAAAGTTTTCATTTTCCACCGCTGTCATGTTTAGATTCCAGTTGGTCTCTGACATTTAATATTTTGTCTTTTGTGCGATTCAGATTCCGTTAAATTGTACATTTTATCATCATCAACTAGCACAGTTATCATTTAAGAATATCCATAATTTTTGCGTTTCAGCCGTGGTCATAATCTAGAAAATAATACTCTGTTTAGAACACATGGATTTACTACTTTAACGCAACAGCCCAGAAATATAACACGCGATGAAATCATTTTTCCTGCGCGCAGCTCACTCTCTGCATGTCGCCCTGCACTTTGTCTCTGCTCGCTCCTTCCCTCCATGACCCGTCTGCACGGTCAACATTCTTCATGCCAGTGATAGCAGCGCTAATTTTGGATCTTAGAATCTGGTGCCCGGATTGGCCGAGAACGTGATGAGGTGAACACAGTAGTGTTAAGCGGAGAAAATGGAATATACACAACATTGTCAATCTAACTTGTGACATAACTTTTAACTTTAACGCAGTATAAGCAAAGTATTTAAGAAGAAGTTTGCATTAAACCAGTGTAGGGGACACAAACCCTCCTCTAGTAAAATAATCTGTGTTGGTTAATATTTACTGTATTTATTTATCCGTAGCAAGTACAAATATTCACTTATTCACTACTGCGTACACACTTCACATCGCCACATTAGGAAATACGTCACTCTTCAAACCGGTCCGCCTGTTACTTCCATTATTCCCTTCCAAACAGTTGTAAAAAACATTAGAAACAAAATCTGCGAGTGGAGTTTTCATATGAACATAATTATGGGTTATGCGCTAACTGCTCCGCGTGTGTGTGTGTGTGTGTGTGTGTGTGGAGGGGCTAAGCAATGCGCTTCGCTGAAACACGAGCGCCGAGGACATTAATGATCGTGTGAAACTTCAGCTGCGGCGATTTTCTAGCGGCTGTGTGCTGCTGCAGAATGAATGCAGGGGGGGAGCAACGTGTACGCGATGCAGGAACACGTATCCTGGTTGTGAAGCTGAACTCAAAATTGACTCAATATTTAAAATGCCAAATACAGTTCTCTAGTCCTCTAGTGATCCACTGGCCGTTCCCAATGACCCCCCCTCTCCCCCCCCAAACATCTCCGCCGTCCACCCATCTGCCAGAGAGCGTTACTCTCTAATCCTCCAGGGTCTCGACCTTCCAATCGCCTGAGGAGTGATCATGAAACCGTCCATTGAAATGAAACATTTTGTCACAATCCAGAATATCGATGGCTGGCGGAATCAAACTATGTGACTTTCTGTTAGTCGGTCGGTGTAGGAGGATTGTGCCAATCTGACGTCAGATGTTTGGTTTATTTGGCTGAAACGCGTGAAAGGAGGAATTCCTCTCGGATCTTTCTCATCTTGCTGTCTTCATCAGCTTTCAGGTTTGAATGCTTTCAGGCGACGTGTTGAGGAGGTCTCACGGTTTGCGACCTCCTTCGGTTGTTCATCGCTCCTCTTTCGGGGCCACGAGGTTGAAAATATGAGTGTGACTTTAAGAAAGACGGCTCTCGTTGGCATTTCTTTGCATCTCTGCCAGCGGAAAGTTCGCATTGCATTTCGGGCTCGCCAATTTGGGATTAAGGATGTTCTGTGACGCATGTATGTGTGTGTGTGAGTGAGTGAGGCTGTGAAAATGTGTGCAAGTTAAGGATTTTTTTCTGGTGTATGTGAGAAGAAGAAGAACATGGTCAGCAAAGCAGGGCCTCAGTCTGCTGCTGTAAGCACAACGTGTCTTCCATCGTGCAGCTGCTCTCAGTACTCGCTGTATTTTCCCCACTGGCAGATTATCTTTAATTTAACAGGAATCAATCTTTTGATGGTAGGCGTGTCTGTGTGTGTCCTGATTATCCTCAGCTTCAGGCTAAACAAAGCTCAGCCTGAGCGCCTTCCTTTCTGCCCGTCTCGTTGAGCATCACTCTTGGATTTGTCCTTTAGTCTCCCCATCATGTGTCAGGTCTCACAAAGGATCAAAACTATTATTTTCATTTCATGGGATGTGAATTTGTTGAGTGATGTAATACCCACCTTAGGGGGAAAATGAGATGGGAATGGTTCGGGGAAGGGCAGAGGAGCGGAGAGAGACTTTTGGGTGCTTTTTTAACTAAACATGAGCGGTCTGCTTGCTAGGGGAACACTGCTCGGCCTGAATTGACTCTAGATCAGTGGTCCCCAACCACCGAGCCGCGGACCGCTACCGCTCCGTGGGCCGTTTGGTACCGGGCCGCACCACAGAAAGAATATATATATATTTTTTTTTCTGAAAAATGTTTTATTTTGAAAATTGACCGGCTTTTCTACTAATTATGTGCGAAATATTGTCTGACCAGAAAACGGTCCGTGAGGTAAAAAAGGTTGGGGACCACTGCTCTAGATGACTCCAAAAACTGTAGAAAATATAATTTTCTCTCCACCACCTCCTGTGGTAAATATCTCTGCGTTCGCCATGATAGATGCTAAGCTCGTTTGACTGCTGTCGGCCATGTGACATCCAATGCATTGTTAATATAAACATATTGATTATATCAGCTTCTTTTGTTGGTTTGCTTTTTGTGATTTTTATTTGCTATTTCCGTTGGGAATCTATAAAAAAAACAAAAGAAAACGGAACCTTCATCAAGAACAAATGTCTATTTCAGGACCACTAATAAAGCTGCACTGTCAAATGGTCATTTTCTCACTGCGTACACCTGCATATTAGCAGTATGTTTGCATAATCCTGAAGTTCAAGTTTCATGTTTGTGGCCTCATTTCTCAGCCTCCCTTGAAGTAAATGGATATGCAGCAATTAAATGCAGTTTAAGTGACCCGGCGTACAAAGGCTCTTCTCTCTGACCGGTAAACGAGTTGTACAACAGGTGAAACAAAAGGGCCGTAGTGCAGAACAAAAGAGCTCGCCTGGGTTATGCAATCTATTCAATCCTCTGGCAGTCCACCTCTGGAATTCAGTCCCCCCCCCAAAAAAATGTGATTATTAAACTGCTGGATTTCTGTGCCCCAATTATCCGTCTCTAATCACCCCTCACAGTACAGCAAAAGAGCCCCCCTCCCCTCCCCTGAAGTGACTTGCTTTCATTCTTTCTGGTCGGGCCGTTACATAACAAATTAGCAGCTTGTCAGAAAACTTGTCAAAGATCGGGTTGTCATCTTTCCCCCTGCGTAATTTAATTTTTTTTTTTTTATCCTGCTTTCAATGGATACGAAAGTAATAACAGGCCTCCGTACAAAATCAGAGGTTTATAGTAACTGTAGTTACACACTATGAAGAGATGTTGTGAGGATTTAGTGGAATCAGGCAAAATCTCTGTAAATAGGAGCTTACTGACATGGTGGTCTCTGGTGGGGTGGCAGTAGTCACTCTGCAGTGCTGATGAACCGATGGGGGGGGGGGGGAGATAAGGCCTGGTAATGGCACAGTGCGACAGGGAGATAATGCTGGGGGGGGGGCGCATCTGTGGTTGTGCAGTTGTAAAACACCAGACATATTACAGTATATGGCTCTGCCGAGACGCTATCAATCCAGACAACCACTTTTTAATCTGCCGTCATTTTCCTTTCATCCGCCATTAATCTAGTTTGCTCGGCATTGTCCTCCGTTTGTCTCCGTCCCTCCGCCCCGATCTCGCGACAGCTTTCATCCAAACAGCCACCACTTCTGTTGTTTAACCTCTGCGACCTCTTTCTTTTCCTGGCCCGCTCGCTCTGCATCTCTACATCTATATTTACTCTGCTTGCGCTTCACATGTACATGATTTGGGACTCTTTGCTCTCCTTAAACACCTGTTTGCGCCTTATGATCTTTCTTGTGTGCGGAAGTCAACAGGGATATTTTTTTTTTCCCGGTGCCATACGAATCGCTCGCATGGGTTTTGATTGGTCACGCGATCGCTTGTATCCGTGCGCAGCCATAATACACTTCTGCAAATGTGTGTTTATGTGTCTCTTCGTCACCTGAAGTCAGTAGTAATGGACGCGCCTTCGCAGAGAGAACGATGGAAAGAGGGGGAAAAAACACGCTCAAATATTTTCCCCTGGTCAGCAGCTGAGACCCCGAGGAGCGACTGACAGCTTTGCGGCCACATGACTCATACCTTATTTACTGCTCGGGGCTGATGAGGCATTTGGGGATAAAGGTGCAGAGCAGTGGAAGTGGTGGGACAACTTTACAGCGGTAGCTGCTGCCGCAAATCCCAGACAAGACACATCTATCCTGCAGCTGTTAATTCCCAGTGCAGTAGCACTGTTCAGATCGTCTCCAACGGCAAATAAACGGCCGTCTTGCTTTCTCACTCTTAGGCTGGAGAAGAGGACCCAGTTAAATGTCCTCTGTTACATTAAGCCACAAGCAGACAGAAGTGTGCACATTGCTCTGCTTACACCCAGCACGACGCTTGTTTTATGCAGTAAATCTCCGACGTGATTGTGTTTTTAGCTTTTAATGTTTCCGCTGTGCAATCCACTTGTATGTTGCAGCTGTCTGTTGTGATCAGTTCCTGCCCGTCTGCCTGCTGTGGATGTGGCAGCCTTTTTTTTTTGTTTTTTTTCTGGGCTCTATTTATGCCGAAAAACACCGCCGTGCGCTTACACAGCCCGCTGCTGTTTGGGGGTTTGTCTGGGAGAAATACGTTGATTGTTACGTCCCGGCTTGTTCGCGTATGCCTGCGAGTGTACCTGCACAAACCTCGTCTGTTTTAATCATTCGAAGCTGTTACATAATGCAATAAAACTGTACAAGCACCACAAGCTAAACACCCAGAACACATGCTGGAACCTCTGCGGGCTTTGCATCTCTGGGGTTTCAGAGATGATGGGTTTAGGGCATGTGTGCAGCGAGATGGGAAATGGTAAAACCTGCAGGGTGGAAGAGCAAAGCAGGGAGGAAGCAAGCGCACCTGCCAGACAGGTGTTATGTCACAGCTTTGTGTGTCAGCTGACTCACAGGTGAGGAGCTGCAGAAACGCGTTGCCATGGTGATACCATAGATACAATTATTTAAAAAAGTTAATTGAGTCTGCTTTGAGTCTGTTTTGGGGTTCCTGACTCAAAGCTTAAAAAAAGGGAATATTGCTCTGGCAGTTTAGAGAATGAGTTTATTTTGCTTGGAACCTTTTAGTACATAAAAAAAGAAATAAAATTGTATGCAAAAATGAGAAAACGCTTACTGCAGTAACATACGGTATATATGTTATCTCATCTGAGGAAAATCTAATGATTCACGTCATGTTGGTCTAAATAAATGTGAAAACCTTTCATGACTTTTTGAGACATTATAACTTACTAATGAGACATTATTAGTATTTTAGCATTATTTCCTTCAGACCTTAAACTCTATCCACTCTATCCATTGCTACTATCCTTTAACTGAGTCTTCACCCATGCAAACCCAGCCGGAGGAAGACAGTACCTACTTTATGTATTCTTGGAAATATCCTTAACTATGCCAGAACTCTTGTTTCAGCTTCTGTCACACACACACACACACACACACACACACACACACACACACACACACACACACACACACACACACACACACACACACACAAACAAGAGAGGAGAATTACACCAGGCAAGTGTGGAGTGAGTCAGAGCAAGATGTGATTGAGCTAATCCACTCAGCAAGCAGCTCACAATCCTCTCTGTTTACTCTGGCTGGCTGCTGTTAGTACTACTCGTGTTCCTCCGCCGTGTCTGACTTTCTCACTCACTCTTTTATGTCAGTCTTCCCCTCTCTTCTTGGTCAGCCTCCCCCTCTTCTATCTGCTCAATCCGGCCACTGTTAAATTTGAGTGACTCACCATCGAAAATGCTGCCAAATGGCAGTTTAGAAATGATCAGACACACATGCATAATCATCAGATCCACTGATAAGCTCCCTGCTTGTCTTTCGTTTTCTGACATTGAACATTCATTAAGTGAATCCAGTCAATTAACATTGACATTAGACTTTAACATGAGAAAAGAGTGAGACCAAAGGGTGAGGAGACAGCACTGTTTGCATGTTTCACACGTGCACACTCGTATGTGGGATAGAACACTACACTATTTCCCACAATCAGCCTTTGCGTCTCACTGCACGCTGCAAAAAATCAGGTCAGGTCTGTGACAATGCATTGTTACTCGATTACACAAGACAAAAGACAGAGCAACCCCTACGCACTTACATGCATCGGCTGGACGAAGTTCAATCTCTTCACTAATATAAGTTCTTAATCCAGCTGCACTTTCTCAAAGGAGTTGCTCCAATCAGTGTCTGTCTTTGAGTAGTAAATGTGCCAAATGTTGTCAACCTCACACAACACTCACACACACACACGTCGTTGCTTTTTTCTGAGGCTGTGACTTTGTATGTCAAAGTTTGGCCAAAGCTGAAATCCGTGCGATGCGAAGAAGCAAATTTGCTTTTGCCGGCTGAAGCAAATCTCCCTCCACGCCTCCTCTGGCAAAATGGAAGTGAGCGGCAGGCAAATCTTTGCGAATGTTAATTTCTCACATGTGACCGTGGCCTTTCAGCTGCAATGTAACCAATCAGATCGGCGCTGTGGGCGGGACGTTGAGCGAGGCTACGGCGCGCCCTGTAATTGGCCCATCGGCATTTTTGACTGTTTATTCACCGTACAGTAAATCTTAAAATGTCGGTATGAGAATATAATGAGTATATATAAAGAGTAGTCGCTTCCTGTGTGTAGTGTACAGAAGCCAAGCTGCCTGTCGGGCTCTGCACTGTAAGGAGAGCTGGGTTTACTTGTGTTTGTGTTATGGGTACATATTCCTGTGTGTGTGTTTGGACTAATTCAGAGGTGCAGGGGGCTTGTGAAGGGCACAGGGCACAGTCGGGTCACGGAGTATGTCGAGCGTGCCTGTGTTTTTATGTGCTCGCATGTGTTTATGTGGCAGTACGTTTCCTTCCTGAAGACATCTGCTCCTGAGATCCGTCGCAGCTGAGGTCCTTCATCAGGGTTCAAGGTCGCGGACCGGATATCTTTAACTGCGCGCGTGTGTGTGTGCGTGTGTGTCTACATATGAAAGTGTGTATCTAGGTGTGTTGTGTGTTCTGTATGTCACTATGAAATACAGCACCTAGTTGTTTTCACAGGGTTGGATTAATGGGATTTATAAAAGTTTTCATGTACTCCCAAGTGTTGCTGTAGGGTACGTGTGTGTGTGTGTGTGTGTGTGTGTGTGTGTGTGTGTGTGTGTATTCTACGCCCGTCGCCGTAAATCGTATGCATCCTACACTGAAACCTTGGAGGTCTTTCTCTCACACACACACACACACACACACACACACACACACACGGAGCTCGAGGGGCCTCTATCGTCATCTGTACCATGAGCGGCCTCCAGCGCTCGTACTGGAGGCCAAGACCAACAGACAGAAAATAGACAGTCACAAAATAACTGAGTCATCGTCAGCAGTCTGGCCTTTGCTGCCTGCCAACTTTTCCTTTTCACTTCACTTGACATGACGCTGAAGTCATGCGTTCATGTCTAAACAGTGTTCAATTGGGACAGATGAATGGAATATTTGTTCTTTCAACGACAGATTAATGGACATGCAACTCAACACATGTGCACACATAGGAAGGAAATACCACCCAAAATATATTTGCCCTGCTGGTACAAAAAAAAAAAAATCCTGACAGATGGAAAACTGTAAGAATCCTAATTGTTAACTTTATCTTAGCTTGGCTGAACATGGAGCTACAGGGCAGCACACACACACACACACACACACATGGATTGGAACCAGTACGGATGTTAGACACCCAGCACAACCCTAACCCTAACCCTAACCCTAACCCTATATATAACATGACCAGCACAGAGAGGTAAAGACTTCCTGGGATTAAATCCAGCTCTCCAGCGTGCCGTTACACCTCATGCTCCTCTCACTTCTTTACTTTAGATCCCACTGAAAGCGCAGACGGCCCGTGTGGAGGTTCTTTTTAGAGGAGTGCAATGAAATCCTTCAGAAACACGAGTCAGCAGTTATAACTGGGCTTAAATGCAAGACCACCAGCTGAGCAGCCCCCCCCCCCCCGCTCACTCCGGCCTGACCCCCTCCGTAGACGCTTGTACTGTGCTTTATCTGTAAATATCCTGTGACCCAGTAAAGACGTGTTACTGTCCCTGCAAAAAAAAGCTTCTATGGCAACAAAAAGATGCCATGAGAGTGGCGAAGGTGAACCCACTCAGTGGCGTTATGACACTATCGTCACAAACAGAGACCTGCGATGCTGAAGATGACTTTGAGAAGCTCACATGTTGGAATTCAAACATGACGTTTAACATTCTCTCCGTTTGTCCTGTTTCTTGTCGGCCTGCAGAATCTCTCCTCCACGCCACAGTTTCTGTCACAAAGTTGACTTTCAGAAACATCTGCGGAGTTCTTCCGCCATTGTTTAATCTGGGGATTAAGCATAGCAGCAGTAGCCTGATTGTGCCCTTTGCTAAAGCCAACTAAGCAGAATTAGACTTCATTCCAGTGGGGACTCTGCAATTTTGCATTTCTTGCGTTGCAAAAAAAAGGAAACGAACAAAGTACCCGGCGGTTTTGACTATAATTACTGTGGATTAGGACCAGTGTAGCCTGAACTGGCCCTGGTTGTTTTCCTGTTTGGAGATGTGTAGATGGTGCAGTGCATGTTGAGGGATTAGCTGAAGGGTCACAGCGCTAATCTCATTATGGCAGGAAAGGAAGGAGGCGTCTGACCTGAGCGACTCAGCAGACTGCCTCGTCTCTGGGGGAATCCCCCGTTTCACTGACATTTCATTCGCGCTCTATGAAGCTGTGTACCAGCCCTTTAACCCGTTGTTGGGTCTTTTAATTGTGTGTTTTTTTGGGAAGGATTTGAAGTGAAAGTTGACATATTTCCATTCGGTGTTTAGCATGTGATGGAACAATAGAAATGAGTCCCACGTCTATCCTTTGATTAAGGTGTAATTTAGTCTGGCATACTTGGAGAGGCTCAGCAGTTAAATCAACATTTCTAAAATTAGGACCCTTTGATTGTTTGAATCTAAAAAAACTCAAAAAATAATTAACGGTTTCAGTTATTGCGCAAAAACTTTTGTGTCATTGCATGCATGTGAAACGAGAGTGTAGTTCTAATAATTTTAGATTAAAAGTGGAAATACCTCATTCTGCTGGCTGACTATTCCCCTTACTAGAAGAAAATTGAAATGTTTAAGATGGAATATTGGACCAGAGGACTCGTGGAGGCCGGCATATTGCAGTGCGTGTGAGGTCACATTGAAACCGTGTGCACGAGTCCTCCAAAACAAAACCGTAAAACTCCAAGCAAACCTATAAATACAATGTGTCTTTATGACTTTCCTTCATCTGTCTGTCTGCACTCGGCCAACAGAGGCACTGCCACACACGCACGCATTTTACACACGCACACGCAGAAAACCCACAAGGGCACATCCCAGTGAGTGTTTTTAAGCTTTTCCTGTGACAATAATAAAGTCTACGACTAGGAAAAAAAAAAGAGGAGGAAGACCAGAAGGACACGCGGGGCAGGACAGGCAAATCCTCCCTTCAAAATCCTTACTTTTGCAGTTTTCCTCTCCTTGCTCCTCACGTATTCCCCTCCATCTATTCTCAGACCAGCAAAGAGCATCTAATTCTCCCAGTTTGCATTGTGCTGTTTTTTTTAGAGAAAACTAAGGCAGCGCTGTTAGTCCAGACTGTTTGGCCTGGAGGTCGGAGGTGAGAGTCGTTCATTTGAGTTACTTTCAGATCGAACACAACGTCGCTCCCGACACGCAGTGTTAAGACAGCTGGATCTCCACACTGTGGCTAAAGTTCTGTTTACTCCGGAGCAGAAGGGTAATTATGACGAGGGTATCGCCATGACCACGTCAATGCTGGCAAATATATATATATATATATATATATATATAAAAAATAAGTTTAACAACTGTACTTTTAGAGGTTTATATCGCATGAAAATGTGAAGAACTCACAAAATGAAGACATTTTGTTCAATAAAAACTGTGCAGGAAGGGGATTTTATTTGGAAATAAAGTAAACCAACCATCAACCAAAATGTTTTATTATTCATCGCTATGTTAATAGCCTGTGCAGATGGTTAGCTCTCATAAATATGTATGCGTATAGCAGATACTGTGCCCTATCTGCATCCAGCAGGGTGATATATCCTTCATGTATGATGACCTCAGCCTGCACATAGCTGATCCATTTACTCTTTGATTTAGAGTAAACGGATATGAAGCCATGTAACTATTGCCGTCACACATCAGGCCCATATTTTGATTAGATTCCCTAGAAATCAGAATATGAATAAAACCCTTGCCTAAAATATAGATAATTATAAAAAACCTCCACAAATGTAGAACATTTAATTCAGTGTGCGTTTAATTACATTGCTGGCTGCTGATCCCTTTAAACTCTAGCTAATTACAATGGCTCCTTCTTGGCACCCACCGCCTCACCGGAACGAATCACGCCAAGTTTGAGGTTTATCGCTGCTGCTGACATGCTGCTGACGGACAGCAGACCCTCCGGTAAAGGTCACCCTGCTCACGTCCGTCAGGCGGAGAACATCAGCGGCGACCGGGGCGAAGTGGCCACTTGATTTCCAGAGAAACCAAGAAAAACGTACGAGGTGGAAGTCCAGGACGCTGTGAATTATCCAATGATGGTCATTATCTGTGTTCTCCACAGTCGATGAACGGCTCTGAAGCAAACGAAAGGTCGCAGATACGATTGTGGCTGATTCACAGAGGTGGTGTTTATTTAGTGTTTTAAGAGGAAGGGTGTGATTTGACCCGGCTCATCTCTGTGAAGCAGGTACTGATTATACCACAAAGACCTCTGAAAACACTTGGCGGGACATTTGAAGTCGGTTGGGTTTGGCACCAACACTCCAACATTATTTAGTTTGATAACAGAGATATGCACGCATAACAAGTACTGATCCAATACCAGTGTTTGTTTAATAAGTCAAATGCCTCATGGAGGAAACATCCGGCTGGACTTTCATATGGCTCCCCAAACTATGTAAAACACAATATAACAAATAAATACACATATATGCTGTACTAAACAATACTCAGAGTTGTTATATTAAAATAATAAATTCTATTAAAGAACAGTCAACTCAAAGAAGGTTCAAGATCAACATGTGACACAGGACGGAGACGTACGCGTTTGTGTATTTCAGGAAGGGGAATTCCACGTCTTTGGCTCCGTCAGTTCTCTCCACAGCCTTGATTACGCAGAAGCAATTTGCTTTCTTTCCTCTAATCAGACCCCGGCCTGCACTCAGTGGTCGCCACTTTCCTCTCCTCTCTTTTTCGTTTTCCCTTTCCTGTCCTGTCCTGTTTTGTCCTTCCATTCCTTCTTTCTTAGCTCACCTCCATTATGTCCTTCTCTCTTTCCCTCATGCCACACTCTTTGCTTTTGTTGGGTCACTTCTTAGTTCTCACGCATGCAGCATCATTGCCAGTTGCCCCTTGGCACTAATGGTTTGGATCGGAGCACCGACATGTTTCACGAGCACCGCTGCCGATCTCACACAGAAAGGGTCCCGCTTGATGGAAGGACATGTAATTCTTCGGCTGTTTGTGGAATGGTAATGATTTTGACCAGGGCTCTCGAGTTTTACGCATTGACAATCGCATTTCGATGTCTTAGTCACGCACTCCCGCCACACATCTAATGCTACGAAAGAAAGGTGATACTGAACTAGTTAACAAACAGAATACGACTCATGGTGGTCATTTACATGCTACGTACAGAACACTTACAGACTTACACTTACAGGTCTTCAAAGACAAACAGTGACGATTAAACGTAGCTCCTGCATGTTCTCTCAGTAGAATCACAAACAAAAGGGACTAACTACGGTAAGAGAGGAGGGACAAATCTAAGAACAGAAATGCAAAGTAATAATGCATGTTTGATTCCTTTCTTTTCCATTGAATTATAATGGGATGTTTACTGAACCTGATGGCCCCTACCAAGAAAGAATCCACCAACCCTACAGTGACGTTGAAATGTTTGTGTCCCTCTACTTTCTGACAGCAGGGGAAACTGTACCAGGTTGTTTTGTTGAGTACAGGCCATGACCTGAATTGAATCAGAAATATGACAGTTTTTATCAGGTTGTTCCCTCTTTAAACATGTATTTCACTGTAACCGTAAGTATAGAATGTCACTTCTCTTGACATATTGTCAGGGCTCATTTCGGTCTCTAGTGACGCACTCCCGCCACACATCCAATTTCTCATGCCAACCCCCCCACCCCTTATTTTTTCAAAATTGGTTAAAACATGATGATTCTTAAAAAAATCATAAGAAATGACATCACACATTACATTGGAACTAGTTACCATGGTTACCAAAGAACTCTCAGGCAGTGATGTAATGCTTTGCCTAGCAACAGTTGCTAAGCTACGAGGTTTATTCTTCATCTGACCACTGATCTTATCAGTCATTCCGAACCACACCAAGAAAGGATAGGCAGCTTTTTGTGTTGAGTACAAGGATACTGAAGTACAAGGTTAAAATTTGGGGAAACAAGTGAATTTGAAGAAAATGTCGAACTTAATGTTTTTAGGCATGCATGTACAAGCTGTGCAAAACATTTTTATGGGGAACGAAATGTCCTGTCACAATTCTAAAAAACTGAAGGCCATCAACTGTCTCACGGAGCATTCTAATGGATACGACATTAACGTTAAATGTGACATTTCGGAAGGGGCAATTGATTGTAGCACAGAGCACAGTCTGGAAAGCAGCGATTCGACTGCCTCAGAAGGAGAAACTCCATTAGCTGACTTTAGACGGACACCCAGTCTGGAAAGCCACTATTCAACTCCGGTTGAGGTCTTGAACCCTGACATGGACCCTTTTGGGGAATTCATTGTTGACACTTTGACTCCATTCAGTTTGCCATGGAACTCAGAGTTTCCCGTCGTTATTAAAAGGGTCACAACAACAACGGAGCCTATTCAGCCAGAAGCAGCCTCTATCCCAGAGGTGCAAGCTGAGACCGACACACAAAATCGGTGGGACAAATTATGCTGCAGGACTGTAGTGGAGAAGCTAGTCAGCCGGGTAACTGGTGATCCAATAGCAGCTAACCTCCACAAAGTCACCGTTGATTCACTGACGCAGCAGGTCTTTGAAAAGCTCCAACATATTGATGTGGCCGTGGAGGCACAGAAACACAACATGATAATGGCTGACATGAAAGCCCACAAGGACCTGCTGAAAATGATGAACTGTAAAAGTAGACGGGCGTCGGTTCAGCAGCTAACTCTGCAGCTAACAGTGGAGCTGACCGATAATCACGTCTGCGAGACACTGGTGAAGCACATGATAAAGCCAAAGAAATCCAGCTTGTTCAAAAGATTCTTGAGCGCCTCAGCAAAACCGTTCATCGCCTGTTTCAGACAAAGCGAAGATGATGACAGCAGTCCAGAGCACCGTCTGGAAAACCACTATTCAACTGCCTCAAAAGGAGAAAATGCATTAGCTGACTTTAGACGTACATCCAGTCTGGAAAGCCACTATTCAACTCCGGTTGAGGTCTTGAACCCTGACATGGACCCTTTTGGGGAATTCATTGTTGACACTTTGACTCCATTCAGTTTGCCATGGAACTCAGAGTTGCCCGTCGTTATTGAAAGGGTCACAACAACAACGGAGCCTATTCAGCCAGAAGCAGCCTCTATCCCAGAGGTGCAAGCTGAGACCGACACACAAAATCGGTGGGACAAATTATGCTGCAGGACTGTAGTGGAGAAGCTAGTCAGCCGGGTAACTGGTGATCCAATAGCAGCTAACCTCCACAAAGTCACCGTTGATTCACTGACGCAGCAGGTCTTTGAAAAGCTTGAACATATTGATGTAGCCGTGGAGGCACAGACACACAACATGATGAGGGCTGACATGAAAGCCCACAAGGACCTGCTGAAAATGATGAACTGTAAAAGTAGACGAGCGTCGGTTCAGCAGCTAACTCTGCAGCTAACTGTGGAGCTGACTGATGAGCACGTCTGCGAGACACTGGTGAAGCACATGATGAAGCCAAAGAAATCCAGCTTGTTCAAAAGATTCTTGAGCGCCTCAGCAAAACCGTCCATCGCGTGTTTCAGACTTGCCTCAGGAGAATAAAAGGGGTTGTTCTTGTGTACGGTACGAGCGTCTGCGCCACTCCCCTGTCGACCGCCACGTCCACGGCACACCCCGGCACATCATGGCGTCCCAGCCGACCCCCCCCCCCCCCCCCGTCGACAGTAGCTTCCGCGCCATTGCCCACTCCCCCTGTAGACCGTTGCGTCCGCGGAACCCCTCCCCTTCCCTCCTCGTCAAACGTAGCGTCCACCCCCCGACAGAATGTCACTTCCTTTCTTGAAAACTTGAGAGCCCTGATATTGACCCAGGGTTAGTCTTGTCTAGCTTAGCAGCAGTTTCCACTGAGCCCCACCCCTCTGGATGGCACCCGCCATACCCCGTCGACCTTAGCGTCTGCGCCACTGCCCACTGCCCCGTAGACCGTTGCATCTGCAGAACCACCCCCCCCCCCCCCTCCTCGTCGAACGTAGCGTCCACCACCCGACAGAATGTCACTTTCTTTCTTGAAAACTTTAGAGCCCTGATATTGACCCAGGGTTAGTCTTGTCTAGCTTAGCAACAGTTTCCACTGAGCCCCACCCCTCCAGATGGCACCCCCCCATACCCCGTCGACCTCAGTGTCCACGCCACTGCCCACTTCCCTGTAGACCGTAGCATCTGCGGAACCCCCCCCCCCCCCCCCCCCTCCTCGTCGAACGTAGCGTCCACCCTTCAACAAAATGCCGTCCGAGCCGCCTCCCCCCACTCCCTCATCGACCGTTGCATCTGCGGCACCCCCCCACCCTGTTGACTGTAGCATCCGTGGAACACCCCCACCTGGTCGACTGCTGCGTCCGCGCCACTGCCCACTCCCCCTGTAGACCGTTTCGTCCGCAGAACCCCCCCCCCCCCCCCTCCCCTCCCCTCCCCTCCTCGTCAAACGTGACAAACGAATGTCACTTCCTTTCTTGAAAACTTGAGAGCCCTGATATTGATCCGGTGTTAGTCTTGTCCAGCTGAGCAACAGTTTACACTGAGCCCCACCCCTCCAGATGGCACCCCCCCATACCCCGTCGACCTCAGTGTCCGTGCCACTGCCCACTCCTCTGTCGACCGTTGCGTCTGTGGAACCCCCCGCCCCCCCCCCCCCCACCTAGTCGAACATAGCTTCCACCCTTCAACAAAATGCCGTCCGAGCCGCCTCGCCCCACTCCCTCATCGACCGTTGCTTCACCACCTTGTCGACTGTAGCAGTCCAGGGCACAGTCCTGGAAAGCCACTATTCAACTGCCTCAAAAGGAGAGAATCCATTTGCTGACTTTAGACGGACACCCAGTCTGGAAAGCCCTGATTTTGACCCTGACCTACCTTGGGTTAGTCTTGTCTAACAGTTTCCACTGAGCCCCATCCGTCCGGATGGCATCCCTCTTACCCCGTCGACCTTGGCATCCGAGCCGCCCCCCCCACCCCCCCACTCTCCCGTCGACCGTGGTGTCCGAGGCGCCCCCCCCCCTCTGTCGGCCATAGCGTCCGCGCCACTCCCCTGTCAACCATTGCGTCCGCGGAACCCACTCCCCTCCTCCTCCCAAAGTAAAGTTGGAAGCCACAAGTCAACACCACATTTTAAGTATCTGTAATACAATAAAGGCGATAGATTTGCATTTAAGGATATTAGTAATAAATCTGAATATCATTGCCTTGGAATGAGCGCTCGTATTCTCGTTTGTTCTCAGTGCTTTCCATGTTGTGACCTGAATACCTCACTGTTGAAGCCCGGGCCAGCAGCTCATTAACATTCCGATAGAGCTCTAATCACCACTGCGAAGTGTGTCTGTGTGCACGCGTGTGTGTGTGTGTGAGAGAGAGAGAGAGAGAGAGAGAGAGAGAGCACGCACGTGTTGCTCTGTTGCGGTGAAAGTGTGTGACGGAGTGGCTGCCTCAGGTGGTCGTAGCGATCGGTTCCATAGAGTGCACTCTGGATATTCAAACCCATTGCGCAACCTTTCGAAACAGCTGATACTCATTTTACTTTACCTGGTTTTATTAATCCAGTCATGAAACACACACAAGGGTTGGTAAGAGATGAAAGGTGCACCGGTGAATGAGCAATGCAAACAGATTGTGGCTAGAAGAAGCTCGCAGGTTGAAACATTTTGTTCATTCGCTTGTACATTTTGTGTGAGCTTTTCGAAATGACTCACTCTTCTAAGCATTGTTACTGTTTGTTAAATATGAGAATAATAACCACTCCTTTTGTATCCTATTTCAGAAAAGCTGTATAATTCCAATGGACGTGACCTGAGAAGGGCTCTGTTCTCTCTAAAGCAAATCTTCCAGGTAACACACGCATATTTCCCATGCAATTACTGTCAGTTTGTTGTTGCAGAATACAATTGGTTATTGTGCCCACTGTGCGCCTCCACGATGACAGGGTTCTCCATAGACGTGGCGTTTCTCTCCCTGTGTGTGTAGGTGCGTGCACGTGTGTGTGTGTATCTCCGTGGGTGTGTGTAGGTCTCTGTGAGTGCGTGTGTGTGTGTGTGTGCATTTGTTTTTGAGTCGATCTTTATTTTAAGATGAGAGGAGTCAGCCACCTAAAAAATCAAGTGCTTTTTTCTACAGCACAAACACACACACACACACACAGATTTTGAAAAGATACTGTCCATCGTGTCGTGACAGGTTTATTCAACACATTAGTGTACGCATGTGGAACAAAACGCCAATGTAAGATATTTGAATTACCTCATTAAGTATTTTAAATGCAAATACACAACTTAAGGGCACAAGACAAACGGCACTTGTGTAACAAATAAAAACGTCCTTTACATCTCGTAATCATTCCATAGCTGCTGCATGAATTTTTTGCAACAGGGTTAAAACACACACACACACACACACACACACACACACACACACACACACACACAACCTTAACCAATGACATGCCATGACTTTCCTCCTGACACACCTGGAGCCGTTGAATGAACTGATGTCGCAATGCTGATTACCACCTGAAGGCGGCGTTCTTTGAGTTTGGTCAAGCAAGCAGCTTCTTTGCGTTGCATATCGTCCTCTTAGTTAGCGTTTGTTATGAGACGCGATATCTCATAAGCAATAAATTGCAAAACACGTGGCTGTTCTCATGTGTCGGCTGGCCTGGACATGTGGGGGATTAAAAGTTTATTTACTGCCAATTTAAGTCCAAATATTGCACATTACTGACACCGTGTGATGACAAAAGAGAGTGCAACTGGAATACATTTGGTTCTGTATGTACACAATTAGTGGTTATTGTATTAAAATAGTCACGCAATAAACCTTCTCCGTCTGTTTAACTTCAGGATGACAAAGATCTGGTCCATGAGTTTGTGATGGCTGAAGGTCTGACGTGTCTCATCAAGGTGGGAGAGGAAGCTGTTCAGAACTACCAGAACTACATATTAAGAGGTATAGTTTCTGTCCCTTGTTGATGATCATATTCAGATACAATGTGACAAGTACTATACAAATTTATTATACAACTAAACATTTTTGATAATAGAATTTATGCTTCAGAATTATTATGCTGTTACAGGTAATACAATAAAAATAAATGTTATTATTTATTATTATATATTATGAAAAAAGAAAAAGATTGACATGCTACATTGTGCATAGTGCGCGTGTTGCATCAATGTTTACCACATCAAAATAGAATAGAATAGAATTTGAATGATCCCCCCCCTATCTGTCGCCTCCATCTTTCTCAGCTCTGGGGCAGATCATGCTGTATGTCGATGGGATGAACGGTGTCATCGGGCACGCTGAGACCATCCAATGGCTGTACACTCTGGTTGGCTCAAAGGTATAGCATCCATAAAACACACACACACACACATAGTCCGACACGCACACTGTAGCAGGCTGCCACTGTATTTTTTAATTGGCCCTTTTCTTCATGCTGCACTTGAACATATCAGTTTTGATTACATTGGCTGAAGTCCAACGTTGCTTTGTTTCTATTCTGATTGCTATTCAGAATGGATGTATAGTAGTACATCTAACTTTGTATTTATTTACCTCTCTAGTTCCGTCTGGTGGTGAAAACCACTCTGAAGCTGCTGTTGGTGTTCGTCGAATACTCCGAGTCCAACGCCCCGCTGCTGATAGACGCCATCACCTCTGTGGAAACCAAGAGAGGTATTAAATCTGTCAACGTGGCGCTAGCTGCTCGGGAGCTCGTTGTCATTCATTAGCATGTCTTAGTTACGGTAACTTTTTGGTCAGTGGAAATTTATGAGGACGGGCGGTTGCATCGAGAGTATTTGTGATGGACTTATTTCCATTTAGGGTGCAAGCCATGGTCCAATACGATGGAGATTCTGCATGAGAAGGACGGAGTGGACACAGAGCTGCTGGTCTACGCCATGACCCTCATCAATAAGGTGCCCGTGTCCCTAGTGTCTACTTACTGAATGTTTATATACTTTTGCATTACTTTATTTCATTTTACTTTCGTGGTGGGAATTTGTGAAACAAAAGGAAACAGATACAGACGTCACCGTCAGTGGCGTAAATGACTAAATTCATCCGGGTGAAGACTTATCGGTCTCCTTTTCTTTCTGCAGACGCTTGCAGCGCTGCCCGATCAGGACTCGTTTTACGACATGGTCGATGGTCTGGAGGAACAAGGCATGGAGACAGTGACCCAAAGACATCTGGGGAGGAAAGGCACAGATCTGGACCTGGTTGAGCAGCTCAACATCTATGAGGTTCGGGACACGAGGGAAGATATTGCCAGCTGATAGCTGATCTTGCCAGTTTTATGCAAGATCTTTTCCATTGAGTGCTCCTCGCATCCAATGAATAGGACGCCTTAAAGTACGTTAGCTTAAAAACGTCGGTTCTCCGTCACACCTCCCGATCCCACTTTT
The DNA here is from genome assembly GCF_964276395.1 of Gasterosteus aculeatus. Taxonomy (NCBI): domain Eukaryota; kingdom Metazoa; phylum Chordata; class Actinopteri; order Perciformes; family Gasterosteidae; genus Gasterosteus; species Gasterosteus aculeatus. The sequence goes on along the minus strand of NC_135697.1, from coordinate 13,733,255 downwards.
CCTCCAGATGTCCCTACAGCACGAAGATGGTGACGACGACAGCCAGCCTCCCCCGATTGGACGCCGGGACCGCCGGCGAGTCAGCGTCGGGGGCGGCGACAAAAGGTGCGGCCTCGAGAGGAGGCGGAGCCGCAGGGCCTCTCTCGGGCGGTCGGGTCAGGCCTCGCCCTGCAGCCCGGCGTCCCCGCAGAGGGCCGGCCTCCCGCCGTTCAACGGACAGAGAGCCGAGGACACGAGCGAGAGGTGAGACGCGCGGGAAGATCAAGGATCAACACGTTGTAGGGACGTTTTAAAAAAGTGTCACAAAGGTGTCGGTTTCTAGCAGGTGAAAAGAATTGATTGGGTGCCACATTTTAAGTTCCCTTTAACTGAACCCAAAGGGACGCACTGACTGTCTTTCTGCTCCAGAGCACTGTCAGGGTTCCTTCCGTCCATGTAAGTTCAAAGGCTTCCCACACACCGGCTCCTCACCTACATGCATGGAAATACTAGTGCAGAGTTGTGCTCCAAATAAACCAATGAAATGGTTGGTTGTTCTAATACAAGCTTTCACTTTATTAAACAAGCGAATGCTTCTTTAAGGACTGTGTGTACACACAAAAAGGGCAATTTAGAGCCGGCTGTAGCTCCTGACATCAGGTAAATCTTTCCTCTTTACGTCGTCATTACTTCGTCTCTTATCCCGTCAGTTTGTAAGGTGCCCGAATGATGTCGGTGCGCATTCTAGCACACGTTTGTATCTCGAAATTGAATTGTGAGTGAGTGAGCCACTTGCGTCTGGTAGATTGAATGCATTGATTGAGTGGAAGTGAGAGGCTGCTTCACATTATGCAAGCGCGGAAAAAAAGAAAAAACTTTAAAAAAAGAAAAAACTTTAACAAAAGAAAAAACTTTTTAAAAAGTTGCGTCGGCCGTCCCATTTGTCCCCCACACACACATGGCTCTGGTCCAATGGAACAACTCGACTGCAACAAGGTTCATATGGTTTCGATGGGCGAAGCTGTTGGGCGAATCTCAAGGCCGTTCTTCAGCTTTGGATGATTCTCCTTTCAACATTCCTGTCCCTTTTCATGTCAACATCTACTTCTGCATGTAAAACTGCCTCCCCGGGGACATGAACTGTGAAATGTGAAACATTCAGCCCCCCTCCCCCCCCTCTCCCAGGCCCTGTTTGATTTATTTATGTGTTTTTTCTTTATTTACACCCTTTCTGTCACCTAATCCCCTGTCTTTGTGCTACTCTCTTGTCTTTAAACGTCATCAATGCTTTTGTGATTTCATTGTACAGCTTTTAATATGATTTCAAACACAATGTTCCCATCTAACCCTCCGTCTCTCCCTCCAACGTTTTGCTCTCTTCTGTCTCTTCATTTCTTAAAAAATGCGGGTATTTCCATTTTGCACGCTTGTCTTTTGTATCGCATCATCTCTCCCTCAATCCTCCCCTCAAAATGTTCCACTCGACCATCCATTCATCCTTCCCCACCCTGCCTCCACAGAGAGGAAGAATGTGATGATGGGATAGAGGAGGAGGAGGAGGAAGAGGAGACTCCTGAGACTGAGTCTGATTCGGATGAGCAGGAGGGGGCTGATACAGTGTCTAAACTGACCACCCTCAGGTATTTTAGGACATAGTGGCAACAAATAAACTAAGTTATGGCCTGTGGTCTTGTGAAAAATAGGCGGTCTGTATTTAAAGCCACAAAGCGATTCATTTGAGTTGTTCCCGTTTTTGGTTGTGTGTCCGGTTGGTTTGATCTCCTTGTGGCTTATCCGCCTTATTCAGTGTGTCGGTGGGTTATACATGGTGCAGCTTCTACTCTATTGTTCCAGTTCCATCCATTTGCTCCTCTCAATCCATCCCCTTTTGTTCCTAACCCGGTCAGGCACCTTCCAACCATAGTTCACCGGACGACCGTCCAGTCCATCACCATCACTTCCAGAAAGGAGGATATAAAAGAGGAGGAGCAAAGGAATCGGACTGAACCACCTCCAGCACCCGCCGTCTCTCCGTCTACTCCCACCTTCTCTTCTCCTCTCAGCCCCCCAGCACAACCCTCCTTCCTGGCAAGCCTGCTGGCCAGGAAGCGGTCCACCGTCACCGTCCCGGCTACCAAGGAGGTCAGCCCGCCATCACGGGGCAGCTGCCGTCCCACCCTCGAACGGCTGCCTTACATGCCTCAGTCGCCCTTCCACCTCTTCTCCTACGACCTCGACGAAGAGCCGTCGCCCCCGGCTGCGCCAAAGCCCAGCCAAGAGTCTCCCAAAGCACCTTCTCCCAGGTCAGGTCGGACAGGAGAACTCCATCTCCCGAGACACCGAGAAGCACAGAAAGCTTTTCCTTGCAGCTCTCCGATTTTCTACTTGTACCCTTTTAATTTCCACTTCGCTTTTCTGGCTTTTGGCTTTTCACCACCTTGGATTTCTTTGCACCTTCTTTGTTTTTTCATCACCTTCACTCTTCATCAGTTCCCCTCACTTCTTCGACTTAACGGCTTCACACCTTCAGCCTGTCAACCCTCTTATTATCACCTATTGTTTCCTTCACGTCACTTTTTCCCAGCTCTGTCGATGCGTCGGCAGTTCACACCTGTTTGCAATATCCGCTTTGTTCCACAGCCCTTCGCTTCTTTTCACCACTTGGTGGGAAAGTGTGCAGGATTTGTTACCTGTTGGATTTGGACTGTGTTTAGATATGAAGTTGTGATGATTCTACATTGACTCACTGTCCCGTCTGCTAATAATTATGAACATTTACACTAATTTACCTCTGTGTTTTAGTGTCAGCGCTCTGTACAGTTTGCTTGTTTGCCGGACTAAATAACTTGTCAGGATAATTACACTTTGGCAAAGTGTATCTTCACATTCATAGTGGAACCTTCCAGAAGCACAGGGGAAATAAAAACACAGCCGTAATGAATCAGCGAAGCGCCAACGGCGTTGCTGTTACGTAACGAGGCGTCAAATGTGTTTCCGATGTGCTCACTGTCACCCGTTTTCTCCCCCCGTCTCCTAAGGAATGGAAGTCACATGTCCTGCTCCTCCCTCAGCTCCCCAAGTACGCCCACCAGCTCCAGGTGAAAGAGTTTGGCCCAAATATTATAATGGATTATAATATTAAAAATTAAAACCAGCAGAAATTGCTGAATCCTGGTTCCTGTTCATGGCCCAGTGGTCCATTCATGCAGCAATGGTGAAATATTCTGAGAGTAGAGTAAAAGCAAACATCATTTCAACGAGGTACGAGGCCTTTCGTACAATTATCTGCCTTTTATCAAAGACAGGTGGAGTGCTTCAAAACCAAATGGCGCTTGAGAATCACAGCATCTGTGCGGCTGTGTAATCAAAGCGTTGTATTCCTCTCTGGCTCCTTCCTTCAGGCCGGCTCTGGGAGGTCTTCTCTCCTCCTCGTACCGACAACACCAGGAGTCTCTGGCGGCCGAGCGAGAGCGCCGCCGAGTGGAGAGAGAGGAGAGACTGCAGCGCATAGAGAGAGAGGAGAGGAACAAGCACAGGTGACTTTTTTACAAAGATCTCTGCACAGTTAGAGATGAGAGAGATTACGGACAGAGATAACAACTCCAGGAAGTGTCCCATGATAAATAAGGTTATAATGAATAAGTTAACAATATAGGTTTCATTTAAGTTGCAGGGGAACCAGTGGAAACTCAAAATAGCAAACAAAAGTCCAATAATAAACCTTCCATGAAAACACTCATTGATATCAGCACATTTCTAACAAGTGAGACGTCCTTTGGAGCTGCTGTTTGTCTTGTACAATCAATACATATCAAAGCAAGGACAATATAAGTACCTATGACTACATAAACAAATAATTGAAAATATCTGAACTTGATTCATCAACAAGGGTTAATACATACACAATAGAAATAAGGAATTACGCGTTACTCCACTACTGTGCCGTGCCATTTTCACACAGGGTACGATTGTCGTGTTTTGAAATGTTCTGCTTGTGTCTCTCACAGCCGCGGCTACGTGGATAAGATGGAGGAGGCTCGGCATGCGCGGGAGGAGAGGTGGGTCTGTGCACTAAATCGAAAAACAACACGCACTCGCACAACAGCTGAACCTGCACGGTGTGTTTCAGCCGCCGGCCGGGGGAAGCTCGGTAACAGTGTAATTGTTTGCAGGTTAGAGAGGTCGGGGCTCGACGGAACCGATTTTCTTTTCTCTCTCTGCCTGGATTCTAAGCTGCGCGCTGTGCCAAGTGCCTGATGGTTCTGGCTTCGGTCGGGCTTTTCGCACTGGAGGACACGCATTTCGCTCGAGCACATAAACTTTTAAAGACCATAAATATATATTTTCTGCGTGCAAAAGGGAATCACATGAAACAGGGGATCCACTGGAGAGCGTGATGGCTGAACAAACTCGATTCAGTCTGATTCGGTTTGATCCAGAGACAGAAAGCCGGAGCGGGAGATGAGCTGCTGAGTGGGAGATGTATCCACTGGGGAGATCGACCAGGTTCTCTACCCTTTTAATCGGTCTGCTCGGTTCAGCTCAGCAGATCGGCAACTTAACCCTTTTACGTGATTAAGGATTTAAAGACACATTGCAGGTGTTTGGCAAAATCACACATTGTTGACTCACTTGCATCCCTCTCGATCGGGCGCACAAACAGACAAACACACACACGCACGCACGCGCCCGCGTTGGTATCCAGTTTCCTCAGACCTCTGAAGTGGCCGGATGCTAATGAACTCTGAACAGAAGCGCTACACATTCATGGTATGGTGGGAAAGAGGAGGGGTTAGAAAGAGAGAGAGAGAGAGAGAGAGAGAGAAACGGCCGACTCAGTGGCCTAAATCTTTGTTCTGGCTGGCAGGGTGTCTGCTGAAGTTTTGGAAGGGGGGGAGAGAGAGAAACGGACCGGAGAGCGAAAAGGGAGGCAAAGGGAGGAGAGCCGATGGAGGCACATCTTGAACAGGTTTACTCTGATTCCCGTCGTTCCGCCCCCCCCTGCGAGTTTGTGGATAATTTCGGGACAACACGCTTGAGTGGTTTGTTGTTCGGGCGATTTGTTTGTATGGCAATGGCCAACACTGCGTGCGGCCCTGCTGATGGAGCCTAGACAGGAGGCGCGTTGTCCCTTGCTCCCTCTTCGCGCCCTGCCTCCTCTGATCCTCCCTCTCGCTCCTTCTCCCCCAGGTACAAGAACGTAGAGCGTCTGGCGGCGGAGGAGTACGAGCGGGAGCACGTGCGGGTGTCGAGGACTCGCCCTGACCTCGCCCTGACCTTTGAACCCGCGGAGGCCTGGCCCTCGTCATCGCGCAGCAGCACCCCGTCCTCCTTTGCCTCCCAGGAGGACGCGGAGGCTGACCTCGAAGCCGAAACCGCCGCCGCTGCCCCCTACGCGCCCTCCGAGAGAGGTAGGACCACCGAGAACCACGTTGGGGGGGATTAACAAGTAAAAATCTCCACTGTTTGTTTAGGGGACTTAATTATAATTCTGTAGCCTGCGGCCCCTTGAAATGTGACGTTACCCTGCTAGTCCTGTAACAACAATGTCGGTAGTTTCATGAATCACACCAGCAGGGCAAAGTAAAGAGAGTTGGTTTCCTCTCTTAAGTGCTGTTTGCTCTGTTATGTTTAAAACTGGTTCACTGTCCAGTGAAATGGTTAAAATGAGCACATTTGTCTTGGGTGGATGAGCGACTTCTCTCGGCGTTAACAGCAATGAGACGATGCGTTGAGGACGGATTTCAACAAACGCATCGCTTCCTGCGTGAGAAGGCCGGATTCCACAGTCATCCAGCACTATGTAGATAGGTTGCTCCCAAATATAAATATGTTTAATGGCCATTGTTTAATCGCTGTTGTTGTCACAATAACAGCAAAGAAAAAGCAGTTCCGACACTAAGTTTGTGTGTGTGTCAAAGACAAAATAGCAAAGTGCATTTGCACGACTTTGATCCCGCTGGTCAATACGTATAATTAAAAGCAGAAGGCCCCAAAGCGATCACTCTTAACCTTAAATTGTTTCATTTTGCAGCCTCCCGTTTGAATTAGCATGCAGCCTGAAGAAGGGGCGAGACCGATTGCGAGAAAATACCGAGGGAGAGGAGGGGACGCCATCAAGGGTCGGGGGATGGGGGGCAACACACACAGAGAGAGAGGATACGGGTGAAAGGGCCAAATGGGTTTTTGAAAGGCCTGTTTGAAAAAGGAATTCCAAAACACACGCGGGTAAGAAAATGAGCCTTGTTTTGGAGCCGAGCGCACGCAGGGGCCATGAGCTGAGGTACTGTGGCCCACTTAGGTGGGTGTACGAGGCCTCGCGGCGTGGTGTTATTTTAACCCCGCGTGCATCACTGCACAGCGCTGTGCTGTGGAGCAACGTGGTCGCGTGTGTTTCGACACAAACAGGAACTTCTTTGCTCTTCATTTCCTGTCCATATCCCTGGGCCAACAACAACCGGGCCTTCTGTACCTGGTGTGTTTTTCTTATTGGGGCGTCGCAGAAATCAAAGAGCAGGTCACACGTTTCAGACGGTATTTCTCTGCATGTAGTAAATGGGCATTTTAGGGAATGAAGAAAGACCGTTTTATACTTTTCACAGCGGAGGCTGAGGAGTCCAGTGCAGAAGCAGAGGAAAAAGAAGCCACCGAGGAAGAGGAGGAAGAACAGAAAGAGGAGGAAGCACAGGACGAGGCAGCCACAGAGAAGGAGGAGGAAGGTGAACAGTCCGAGCGGGAAGCGGAGAAGGAGGAGGCGGAGGAGGACAGCGGCATCCTGAGCGACAAAGAGCGGCAGAATGAGGAAGTGAATGAGAAGGACAACTGCTCGGCCTCCAGCATCTCCTCGGCCAGCAGCACTCTGGAGAGAGAGGAGAGGGGGAGCAATGACAACGGTGGGTGGTTCCATCCGAGGTTTTTAAGGGTTTAACGTCAGAATAGTTTCAGCTGATGTACCGTTTTACACTGCTTGACTCCATTGCAGTCAGCTTTAATGTGCGGAATATTTGCAACACAATCGATTAGTGAGCGCAAGTCCGGAGCAAAAAGTCCATCGCGGCCTCAAACGTTGTTGTGCTCCTCTTCTCAGGCTTCAAGGAGCCGGAGGTGAACGACCAGTGCAGCAAACTCCTCAACAGCAAGCTCTTCATGCTGGACATGCTGTTCTCCCAGAACAAGAAGCCCAGCGAGGAGGAGGAGGAGGAGGAAGCAGAGGACGCGGAGAAGGAGAAGGAGGAAGGAGAGGGCGAGGAGGACAAAGAAGCCCAGCGGGCCGCCGGTGTGCAACCGGCCGGCGGCCAAGAGAGCAGGGACGACAAGCCGGAGCCCCACCGGACCATCCGGCCGTTCGTCGAGCGCTTCGGCGCGCTGATCAAGGACCTCGGCTCGGCCCCGCCTCACCCGGAGGTGGCGGCCCCCGAGGCCCCTCCCCCTCCTCCTCCTCCTCCCCCTCCCCCCCCGCCCAAGAAGGAATCGGACACCATCTGGGACCAGCTCCTGGCCAGCCCTCGAGAGCTGCGCATCGGGGACATCAACTTCACCGACCTGACGGAGGACGACGACAAAGACATTCTGGATGCTGTTCTGATGGGAGGATGCGGCGACCACCCCCCCCCGCCGCCCCCTCCGCCGTGCCTCCCCCGCCTCCCTCCGCCCCCGCCCGTGCTCGGCGGCTGCCCCCCGCCCCCGCCCCCGATTGGGATGATGCTGCCTCCTCAGGCTCCTTCCTTTGGCGCCCAAATGCCTCCTCCCCCGGAGCAGCCGCTCTTTAATAAGAAGAAGAAGACAATCAGGCTGTTCTGGAGCGAGGTGAGTCGAGATACAATCACCTCCTCCGTCGTTCACTGGGAACTATTCCTTCGTTTTACTTTGTCGTGAACTCAGAGAGTCTCTCGTTTACCTCTTTCAAACCAAATGCGTCGACCTAATTCAGTAAAGCTTTGTTTTTTTGATCAGGTGCGTCCGCAAGATTCTCAGTACCGGGACTACAAACGGAGGGGAGACACATTCTGGTCCAAACTGGAACCAGTGAAAATCGACACGGCCAAACTGGAACACCTGTTTGAGTCTAAATCAAAGGAAATACCAGTTACAAAGGTAAAGAAGCGGTGCCTGAAGAGGCATCAAAGAGGTTGGTAACAGTGGTTAATAGTCTCACTGTGGGGTACTGAATGTATTACTTGACTAACTTCCTCCTAACTATTAAGTACAAAGCTGTTAAAAGGGAAGGACCGCCCAACTTACGTCACACATGATGGTCTGATCGTAATTGGGTTGAGAGTGGATCATACAACTGTGATGCAGCATTTTCAAAATAAAATGCCGTGTATTTTTTAATTCTTGGCCGACAAAAGTGTTCGCCACAACAGATCGAAAGATTTGATATTTGGTGACTGATTCATGGAAATACCTGTTTTCTTACAAACTATTTGCCTCTGCAGGCATCAAAGTCCATGGGTTTGGTGTTGAAGTTAAAAGTGTTGAGGGTTAATCGGGGTCCCGTTTGCTCTGAGTTTGGTGTCCTTCGTAATTCTCACAAAGCCTCTAAATAAAAAAAGTATGGTCCGTTAAAAGTGGGGGGGCTGAATCCAGGCCTCTCACACTTTGAACTCCTGTTGGAGTGGAACCAGTTAGTAACTCACTGGTCCTCACACAATGTGACGGTGTGATGGTGGTCTGAAGCTCCAAGGAGTATCGAAACAGTTGAAGGAAAGCCGTCAGCTGTTGAGAGAATCCAGGACTTAGAGGACCATCAGAATATTGAAGCCATCAAAGGTTGGAGCGAACTTTACTGATATTGTTCTAGCAGATCCTCCACTTCAGGGTTTATGGATTTCCTTACGTTGCCCATCAGAATATTAAGTATGTGTTTTAGATTTTAAAGATGAGAGATTTCAAGGTTCACATCAATTTCACAAAGGTTTAAACCTAAGCGGTCGGTATGAGCTTGTTTTATTGCACCCGTTTTTTTTTTTTTGGCCTCATATTTAACATTAAATGAAAACCTATTCTTTAACGTATTCTTTGAAAATGAGGTCAGTCATTTCCATTTCATAACAGCATAAAGTGTTAACTGTGCTACAGCTGTGCTGCAGGCTCCCAGTCTCCACATGGTGAGCACATAACTCACCAGGGGCAGTAATCAGGTCTTAGGATCTACTCTGTTACACTTTTAAGTGCTGAAATGTTACGACTTCCTTCCATTTAATGCTTTTAATAACCTCAAGTGCTTTTGAGGTGCTTTGTTCACACGCAGGGACAATACAAACACCTACGTGAACACACACCGTGTGGACCGAACTGTTGGCCTGTGTCCTGTTCCTACGCGTCATATAGTTCCCGCGGCTGCAGTCAATTTAACCTGGAGGGTGATCCCTTTAATCCTAACCCGTAAACCGGACCACCCAGGGAAAAGGAACGGAGCGAGGCCCGAGGGAGACCCAGCTGTGAAGCTCTCTGTATTTCTGTGTACTAGAAAACGGCAGCAGACGGCAAGCGCCAGGAGGTCATCGTTTTGGACTCCAAGAGGAGCAACGCCATCAACATCGGGCTGACGGTGCTGCCTCCTCCTCGCACGATCAAGACGGCCATCCTCAACTTTGACGAGTACGCCCTCAACAAGGAGGGCATAGAGGTGAGCGACGCAGCGGGTCGGAGGTAACGGAAGGAAGCGGGGCTCGTCCTCGACTCAGCTGACGCCGTTTCGTCCTCAGAAAATCCTGACGATGATCCCCACGGAGGAGGAGAAGCAGAAGATCCAGGAAGCCCAGCTGGCCAACCCTGAGGTCCCGCTGGGCTCGGCGGAGCAGTTCCTGCTGACTCTGTCCTCCATCAGCGAGCTCTCTGCTCGGCTGCAACTCTGGGCCTTCAAGATGGACTACGAGGCAACGCAGAAGGTCTGTAAAGACCTGTTGAATTCAACTGCTAAACAACCCCCCCCCAAGAAAAGCTAAATACTTTTCATGAGAATGCAGATGAGGGAACACTAAAAACGCACATTTAAGATCATAATGAGCTAGTGGATTGTTTTATTAAAGCAGAAACAGACACACACGTGTTACAGAGCCAAATGTAACGGGTTTGAGAAAATGTGCAGAGCATGTGCGCGTTTGTGTTTGTGCATCAGTATCACCACCCCTTTTAGTAGAACATCCGCAAAGCATCAACCTGGTGACATCATCAAAGAGCATGCACGCCTATTAGCGGCACCTCGTCCTCATCTGGCACACCGTGTTTTACTGGGGTGAAGAATGCATCCGAGAGCAGGAGTTCAAAGCGAAAAACCCGGAGAATGAGAAACACGCTGCCCGTCCGTTGTTGTGATGTGAAGTTTTACTGCTTTCCTGCAGGATGCAGTTGTCTTTAATTTTCATGAAAGGCAGGGGAGTCATGAAACAAAGGTCCACGCAATCAGAAACACGCTTGATAGCGAAAAGCTGACCGAGACGGGAACCTTTGCCGCGACCGGTCATGACCTCAAACGAGCGGGAGGAGCTGCACCTGCTGACAAAACATGTGTTTTCAGGAGTCTTAATCGACTCAGCTAATGATGTGTGTGTGTGTGTGTTTTCCTCCGCTCAGGAAGTTGCAGAGCCGCTGCAGGATCTGAAAGAGGGGATGGAACAGCTGGAGAAGAACAAGACCCTCCGCTACATCCTCTCCACGCTGCTCTCCATGGGGAACTTTCTCAATGGCACAAACGTGAGCTATGACCATCGGAGGTTCATTCCGCTGCGATACGACCACCAGCGGCTTTTCTCTCTGTAGTTTCTGGCAATTGTTTTGTTTTTTTCCTGCCTGTTCCCTTTGCTCATGATGTTTGCATGTCCACGCGTTCAGGCTAAGGGCTTCGAGATGACATATTTGGAGAAGGTCGCAGAGGTGAAGGACACGGTTCACAAGCAGTCGCTGCTGCATCACGCCTGCTCCGTGGTGGTGGAGAACTTCCCTCAGAGCACCGACCTCTACTCCGAGATCGGAGCCATCACGCGATCCGCAAAAGTACGTACCGCCCCCGCTGAAAACCCTTTTTTTTAAAACATATATATGTAAAGAGGAATACGTCAAAGTTGAGGTAAAGCAGCCTGCCTGTACGAGCCCCTTATTTGTGTCTCTCCTGTCAGGTGGATTTCGACCAGCTGCAGGAGAACCTGTGTCAAATGGAGCGCCGCTGCAAGGCATCCTGGGACCACCTGAAGGTGATCGCCAAGCACGAGATGAAGCCCCAGCTGAAGCAGAAGATGTCCGACTTCCTCAAGGACTGCGCTGAGAGGATTATCATCCTGAAGATTGTCCACCGCAGGATCATCAACAGGTAGTTCCCCCCCACCAACAAAGTATGGTGCAATTACTGATGTGATGGAAACAAACATCAATACGCAGTCATCTACCTTGGACATCATTCAAAAGTAATCGCACCTCCCTGTGTGTATAGCTGACCAAACACAATCAATTATCAATCACCCGCTCCCAGAGTGCACCTGTGAAAACACTTGAATAATATAAAAACGATTTAGCTTTTCTCTTCAGGGTGCGCAACAATTGAGGGCAATTTTGATGATACAATACATTAAATATATTTAATTTTGGTAATTGTGTCTGATATTGTTATAGCATTGATGATAAATACGTTGCATGTGTGTTATTTACAATCGTGGCACAAATTCAAGTACAACAGAAGATCATAGTGTTGATATTTGGCCCATTAGTGTGCAGCTGGACGATGGAAAGAGACTTTTATTTAATGAAGTTGTAACTTTTAGCAAAGCTTATTCAGTTTTGAATGATCGCTTCGCTTCAACGTGTTTCGTGTAAGCGTTAATTAATCCAGGTGTATTTTCACCAAATCTCTAACAACACCACACCATTTTTTAAATTTCAGTAAGAAATATAGATCAGACCATTGGATCACACACTTCTAGTCATTATTTTTAGCCATTTTAATGATATTTTATGTATTTATTCACAGTACTTAAAAGTTATTATCTAAAACTATGTATTCACCATGTAAATTGTCCATTATCTGAAAGTGGAAAAGTAATTAAGTAAGTATAAGTGGCAAATTTCACCTGTCTAGTGAAACTTTGCTGAATCATTTTCACTTCACTACACAAAATATTTCCCAAAAGGACTTTAAAAAATTGACGGGTAAATGAGTTTTTCTGATTTTTCCTCCCCTCGCAGGTTCCATTCGTTCCTGTTGTTCCTCGGTCACCCGGCCTACAGCGTGAGAGACGTCAGCGTCCACCGGTTCAGTAAAATCCTCAGTGAGTTTGCGCTGGAGTACCGCACCACCCGCGACCGCGTGCTTCAGCTGAAACAGAAACGGGCCGACCACCGCGAACGCAACAAGACCCGGGGGAAGATGATCATGGACGTCAACGCCCCTGTGAGCGTCACTCCCACACACTCCCACACTGAAGCCCCTTTGCACTCAGCCTGTCAACTCTTCTTCTCTTTCCTAACCTGCCGACGGATTGCGTTCTTCATTTCCACTCTTTCTTTCCCCCTTGTAGTCTGATGATGAAGAGGAGAGTGAGGTATCAACACGAGTGCAGAATGTCTGCATGTGTGTTTGTGTGCATGAAGCCATTAACCCTGACTGGACCCTGGAGTTTACAATTGAACTCTTACTGATTTTAAGTTCATTTTTTCTCAGCACTTCAACTTTGGCGTGTGTTTTGAGTTTAAAGCCCAATTATTTTTAAGATACAACCCGCTGTATCCTCATCCTCTCGTACTCTCGCTCCCCCTCATCAGTGCGGCCGGAACGTCTCCAGCGGATGCGCCGGCGGCCCGAGCGGCAGCCAGGAGGCGGAGCCTCTTCGAGGCCTGGGCCACACCGAGGACGTCGCCGAGCACGAGCACATGAAAGCCGTGCTGAGGACGAGCCTCGGCGGCGGCGGCGGCGGCGGCGCCGGCGACAAGGAGGCCAGCGTGGTGCTGCCGGGGCTTCGGACGCGGACAAGGTCCCGGCCCGGACGGGGAGGTGGGTGTGATGGGAACGACGGGGAACAAACGAGGAGTCACTGCAGGCCACAGCCGAGGTTTTTTCTGTCCGTGGTTTTTAACCGGCGTGACTCGTTTAGGTCGCAGCATGCCGGCACGGACTCCGCCTGTGGAGGACGCTCAGGTCTGCGGAGACGACTCTGCGGACGAGATCATGGAGCGGATAGTGCGGTCGGCCACTCAGGGTCCAGGAACCAGAGCCCAGCCCAGAGAGAGGAGGAGGTCCAGGGCCAACCGCAAGTCACGTGAGAGACAAAGAATATTCAAAATATGTATCTAGCATGAAGTAGGGCTGTGTTGATCTATTTATCCAATAGTGATAGTAAATATTAATTCACTGTGCAAACCAGCATCATGACTGTGATCACGGGACGTAACGTCTTCTCTCCTCACAGTGAGGCGGACCCTGAAGAGCGGCCTGACCCCAGAGGAAGCTCTCGCTTTAGGACTTTCCGATTCCCCGGAACCACAAATGTAATTCCGTCCCGGTTGAGGTGGAAACGCAGCTCTGCGACACCTCCGTCCGCCTACGACGGGCTTCAGAGTCGGATTTCACCAGTCGCAAAACCTTTAAGTTTTTACCAGCTGCTGATTTTGCCTGACGGGATGAAGCTGCAGCGGTGAAGAAGGAGAAACCGGTGTATTCATCTTGGCAAAGAAAGGAATGGATGCTTTTTTAATCCAAACATAAAGATGAAATGTTACATTTGTCCAAAGGGATCATTTTGGCTTTTGAGTTTCTGCAGCTGTGACTTTTTACGTTTTTTCTCTCCCCTTTTATTTAAAGCTGTGAATTTTGGTTGTAAAGATTAACGGGCTGAAGAAAAGTTTGATTTCTTCTCTTATCCAGTAGAGCACAAGAGATGTCTACGAAACAAAGAGGCTAACTGAGGATTGTCATTTTTATAAAGGCAAAATACGTGTACCTGTACGTTCGACAAGGGACAAGTCTACACGCGACATGTGGCAGGAACGTGAAAGGTTGTCAACGTGATCAGATGTGCCTTTCTTCTTCTCCACATTGTTTCAGTCGCCTCCCACTCATCACATGACTCACCAATGTCACATTCACAGGTCTCGTTATATCGAGTAAGACTTTTTTTTATTTTGGCAAAATATTTATTTTCAAAGCTCGGACATTAAGAAGTTTAAGATGCTGAAACTGATTCACAAACACACAGACGCAAGGACGTATTTATCTCCGAGGAAATAATGTAAAGTGTAAAAAGATTAAATGAAAAAAATAAAAGGACATTTTTTAAAATTGTAATAATCTATTTTGAAGGCCCTTATCAGCTGCCAGGTACTAAGTTCTCTTGTACTACAGTGTGCGTGTTTAGTGCGTTTCATGTGATGTATTATTTTTGTAATTTCTGTAGAAACCTGTATTATAGTCGGAGAGAAAGGGTAAAAAGAGGCTAATCTGTGAATTGCAAAAAATAAGAAATGTTCACAGCAGAAATATGTTGCTTCGAGAGAGAAGCGGTATTCGGTCATTTACTTTGAACTCCGTGGTCACGGTGTACTTTGTATGAACTTGAAACGTGTGTGGATGATGTACGTCTCAGCTGATACATTTGCTCTTCTCACAGTAAGACAAAGACAGGGAAATATTGCTGCGTAGATGTAACGTCGTGAGCTGCACACGAAAGGACGCTTGCAATCACTTTCACTTGAAATGCTGTGTATTTGCACTGCAAGAAATAAAATAAAATAAAAACATTGAGTGGGAAAAAAAGCATGTGTACGTCGTTCTTCCCTGTTTTCCAAACACACACTACAACACGTCCCTGCTGACCAACCTTTGGATCAACGAGGGGGACATAAATTGCATAAATGCTTCTCATTTCACTTTAATGTTGAGTCCTTTTGTTTGTTTTTGTTACTTTGACTTCTGTCTGTACTCTGCCTGTAGTGTATGTCCTTGGTCAAGTCGATGAGACCGTTCTGGGGAGACTGGATCCGCCTCCTTCCTGGTGACTGATGATCGCTGTGGAGAGAAAAGAAGCTGCAGGGGCCACAAACGTACATGTTTTAGCGTCAGATTCGTTCGTTTTTGTGTCCTTACATGTTCTCACATTCTGTCCTCTGCTGACATCAAAGAGTATTTGCAAGGCAAGAGAAGTATCTCCTTCCCAAGTGTTACGTTGCTCAAGCCTGTGGATCCTTGCAGCTAAATGCATGATTCATATTGAATTGGTGCAATAATTTAACAGAAATACTCTGTCATTTAATTTAACATCATGTTGCCTTGATTTGAAGACATCTTAATAAAATAGGCGTGTTACGTGCTCGGATAGGGTGGGAACTACCATGACTGTCTTGAGTTGCTTATCTTTGGAGAAGACGAAGAAAATGGGATGGGTTCTAATTCCACCAATCAGGATGCAAAGCGACTTTCTGATATAACCAGACAATTCTGATATAATCAGACATTTCTGATGTTTCTGATATAACCAGACATTTCACACATTGTAGCCTCACTTCTCAGATCTTATAATATCCACCTCTCACAACTCCGGGCTTCCGCTCTCAGGTGAAGCACCTCACTCTCCAACCATGGCCAAGGACATGACTCTGCTGTGGAGCGACGGCTCTCCTCCCTGCTGGAGGATCCAGATCGCACTGGAGGAGAAGAAGCTGCAGGGCTACAACCAAAAACTGCTCTCCTTCATGAAGGGAGAGCATAAGTCCAAACAGGTCATGGACATGAATCCCAGGGCACAGGTAAGTTCTTTTTAAGCATCACCCAGATATGCTGCAAATCTTGTCATCTCGAACCTCCTTTTTCCTTCTACGCAGACATTCATTTTATGTTACCTGGCATTCATATTCCACTCTCTTCCTCACAGCTCCCTGCCTTTAAACATAAAGACTATGTCCTGAATGAGTCTTACGCTGCGTGCTTGTACCTGGAGGTAAGAACTCGTTCCCCTATAAAACTTGTATGCAGCCGTGTAGCACCATGGAAGTAATAAGCAAGGCTCATTGTGAACAACGGCTCGTAGACATCGAACACCCTGCACTTCCAGGCGAAAAGAAACCGGAGCAACCTGCAGCTGTTCATAATGGTTCCTCCTTTCTTGTCTCCAAACAACAGAACCAGTTTGGGGGACAGGGAGACAAACTGGTCCCTGAATGCCCAGCTGAACAAGCAATGATGTACCAGCGCATGTTTGAGTGTGTTGGACTCAACCAGATAATGTGTGCGTTATTTTACTGATATTTTCAGAAATAAGTGTTTTTACAGTGAATCCTAGTTAAACTCAATGACCTGGCTGATGCTGTTCTCTCTCAGAGGCCGTGTGGTACACAACGATCAACTTGGTCATAAGTAGTTCAGCTAATATATTTTCAGGCAGCTTCAAACTTTAGTTGAGCCACCTCCAATGTCTTGAGAAGAAACGGATGTTGCGTAAACTCTCGTTAAATAACCCCTGTGCTTACACATCAGAAAAAACAAAATCACCCAATGTGGGCGTTAGGGCCAATGTGGGCGTTAGGGCCTATTATGAGGGTAGATTCAATTTGATAGTAGCTGTCACGACTGACTGCCTTTCACATTTTTCAGCGAATATCTACTTCGACTGGAAGGTCCCTGAGGGAGAAAGAAACGACAGTGCTGCGAAGAGAAACCTAGAGGCTCTGACTGCTGAGATCAAGCTGTGGGAGGAATACCTGAGCAAGGTAAACCTGAACCACGACCCAAGCTAGAAATTAAGGGTTTTCTGCATTGCTTTGGATGTCTATTCTATCAGTTTTAGGTTTCTTTTTTTAATACTTTTGAAGCACCTTATTTAAGATAATCAGGAATCAGGAAAATGTTAAAGCTTAAAGTCCTTAGCTTGCACTCAAATTCTTTATTAAAAGGCATGCAGAGCCACAGAGGATGCTTAGCTTAGGTCGATGTCTGGCTCTTTCCAGGTGAGAAAATCCCCCTACTTTCAACTAAAGCTCACCAATAATGCTTTAGAATCTGTAGTGAAATCTGATTTTTCCCAATGAAAAAAGCTGTTTTGGCTACGTTACATAGCCGTGTAAAGTCAATGTCATTGATATCTTGCTGCAGGCTAATAATAATATTAATGCCTTTTGTTAAGCTGGACAAAAAGGGAACTATTAATTACTGTTATAGATAAATATACCGGTAGCGTATTTTGGTAGTTTCGAATTCTGGTATCGTATTGTGAGTGTCGTGACAACCCTAGTTATTACTGTCGGTTCAACTTGTTGATTTTTACACACTTTACACTCGTTATTGTACAGAGTAAAGAAATGTTTTATGTGATTTAACTATCTGTCTTCTAGGGACCAGGCCCTTTCCTTGCAGGAAAGACCTTTTCACTGGCTGATGTGATTGTTTACCCGAACATCGCTTATCTCTTCCATTTTCAGTAAGTGGTTTAAATAAGAGCAAATGTCTTAATAAGATGATTGTCTAAATCTATGCACCGGAATAAATCATTCGTAAATGAAAGTTCACATCAATCTTTCTCTCTTCTTTAGGTTATCTGAAGATCGTTACCCTAAACTGGCAGCCTACTATAACTCCCTGAAGGAAAGACCCAGCATCAAAACCAGCTGGCCTCCTACCTGGCTGGAGACCCCAGAGGAATCGGGCAAGATGAAAGACGTCTGAGATTCAAAGCTGCTTCAGCTGACACACTGGAACTGTTCCTGTTGTATGATCCTTGCATTGCATTGTTCTAGCTGGCTGCACTTTTTAAGAAATATGCATTTGCTGTGGTTATTAAATTGTGTGGCTTAAACACTTTTGCGTGACATTATGCTACTGCACAGGCTCACTGACCATAAAGAGGCACAAACTGCACCGCAGAAGGACAGACTCTACACCTTATTATAATATTATTTAATTATTTTTTATTTTCTAAATTCTTATGAAAAATAATAATAATAAGGTCTATTGGTTTAAAACCAAGATTAAAGCTCTGATGAAGGGAAATTATTGGAAATTACCACACCCTGTAATACCTCCTCCTGACCACTAAGCGGCGATAGACGCTCGCATTGAAACGCCGAGGTGAGAGGTGGGTGAGATGACGCTGCATTTGAGACTATTGGGCCAATCTGTCAGGGACATACAGGACAAAAGAATCCAACCACAAAGTGCTTCTGCCATGTAGGGGAAGGAATAATGCTTTGCATGCAATCTTTGAAAAACTTGCAAGAGATATGGCATTGAATCAGACATTCACTTCTACAGCGCCGCTATCAGCGACACAGTTGCTCAGTTGATAATTTTTTAAAACAAAACCCAAGCAGTTGAAAGGTGTATTGCAGGAATGGTGGAGGATAGTCTACAGACAACACCACAATCATTTACCCCAGCATGCACAGATCCTAAGACAGGAAGCAATTCAGAATCAAGGCTAGAAAAGGAGGACAACCAGAGGGGGGGCGCATCCTGCATGAAAACATATTAATAACCAGGCTGGGGATTGGACAATCAAGGCTGAACCAAAGAATGCAATATACACAATAAATATACACGCAACTGGCCTGTGTGAGCACTGCAAACAGTAGAAACGGTGGAGCATGTTGTTTTTCAAAGGCCATGAAGTCCAAACTCGAGCGAGACAAGCTGAAGAGAAAACCGGCGGTAGAGGAATTTACTTTGGGAGCACGAAGAGGTATTACAATATCTGAAATGACGTAAACGGTTAAACGTATTTGCATTTTTTTTATGAATGAATTATAAATATAAATTACATTATTTATTGTATGAAGGGGGTGGGAAACTCTGGTCCACACTCCTGCACAGTAGGTGGCGGTGATGCGCAGAGAAGAAGAAGAAGAAAAAGAAGAAGAAGAAGAAGAAGAAGAAGAAGTGCCCGTTATCTGCGGAAAGAGTGCGAACGAAATCCGTTTAACGAATCCGCTATCTGTGCGCGCGTGCAGTCTCGCCTCGAGCCGTCCGGTGTATCGCGTCTCACCCTCCGAACATGGCCCAGGACATGACTCTGCTGTGGGGCTCCGGCTCGGCTCCCTGCTGGAGGGTCATGATCGCGCTGGAGGAGAAGAAGCTGCAGGGCTACAACCAAAAGCTGCTCTCCTTCGACAAGATGGAGCACAAGTCGCAAGAAGTGTTGGACATAAATGCCAGGGGACAGGTACGGGGTAGCCTTAAGTCCACCGTTGACCTGCGGGCTGGTAAATGGAGGCCCGACGGCCTGCTGCGTTAACTGACGTCACACACCAAAAACAAACAAACCCCCCCATAGCTGCTGAAACGTGACTCGTCACGTGGTTTGATTCGTGTCACTCTGCCTGGTTCACGGTTTTATGAGGACAATTTAGACTGAAATGCACCCTGCTCAGGGGACTTTCCTTCAAAATGCACATTATTAGATACTAACGACCATGCAAAGGTGGGGAAGTATTTTTTAAAAGCAGGTGCACGCTTAATTAAGTCTTAATTCCTGCTCCTCCAGCCATGTATGCACTTGATGTAGACGTGGTTTGACACCCTCTCACATAGTGGTCTCCTTTTTGAAGCTTCCCTCCTTCAAACACGGAGACGTCATCGTGAATGAGTCCTACGCGGCCTGTTTCTACCTGGAGGTGAGTTGAGTTTGACAAACCCGTCCGCTGTATGGAAGCAAACCCCAAGCTCATCCTCGTGCTTTGTGTGTCTCCTTTCTCCTCCGGGCGGCAGAGTCAGTTCAAGTCTCAGGGGAATCAGCTGATCCCGGACAGCCCTGCTGAACAAGCCCTGATGTACCAACGGCTGTTTGAGGGCGTCACGTTCTACGAAAAACTCAGTAAGGAATGAATCAAAACCCAGTAATCCCAAAGTATACCGAGGGGTAAAAGGCCCGGGGCATCTGTGTGTTTGTGCGACCTGCTTTCATGAACATGGGCACGTTGTTTATTTTGAGTTGCTGTTTTATAATCCGAAGTGCATTAAATGTGTGTTTAACCGCGGCTAAAAGGTCACCATGAGATATCCCATGGCTTTCCTCTGTAATATTTCCTATAAACTACAGAACCAGTTTAATTAAATAATACTAAATATATTTGACCTATTTTTAGTAACCGGAGATATATTGATGGTAGTGTCGTGTCTGAGAAACAAGGACTAGGCTGGAGACTTTAATCAAAGCAATATCGCAATGTTTATTTGTGACAAGAGTATTCTGTCCTGCAGTTGAACGTGCACGGACCTATTTCAAGCTATTTAGCAACAGCAAAGGAAAAAAACAGTTTAGCGTGCAAAGGAAAGGCCAGTTTAACGTGCACGGACCCATTCAAAGAAAAGGCCAGGGTCAAAGGCCAAAGGCCAGGGCCAAAAGGCGCTTAATAGAGAGTGCGCTCGGATTATATAGTCTTTAAGAGAATTTTTAATTGGTTTACTATGATGGAGGTGGCTCCTGTTTAGGACCCTCAGAGAGCCTCATTGGAGCGCAGGGATGTCCGTCCCTCAGGCTCTCGGATCATCACTCGTCCACTGCATATTAGGATGTTTTGTGTTATGTATGTGTTTGCGTGTGAGAGCTGGGCTGCAGCCCCATGTATGGACATGTTGTTCTGAATATGGTGGATATTTAAAGGCTTGCATGCTCGGCAGTTTCAGACCGGAGCTGGTTGTTCCTATTTTTCTGCAGTTGGCCTACTTTGGTCAGCAGGTCTTTT
Organism: Gasterosteus aculeatus; assembly: GCF_964276395.1. Classification (NCBI taxonomy): domain Eukaryota; kingdom Metazoa; phylum Chordata; class Actinopteri; order Perciformes; family Gasterosteidae; genus Gasterosteus; species Gasterosteus aculeatus. Next base: position 13,712,618 of record NC_135697.1, on the reverse strand, counting down.
GCAACATGTTTGTGGGCTGATATCGTAACTAGAAATGTTCGTGCGATCCGGCCCTTAAGTGGCCCTCCACCCATTATCGTTACACAATTATAACTGAACTGTGCTTTATAGTTCAGCCTGAGCATGCATGCTTATATTTAATTTAAATAAGCATATTTAAATGAAGGATTGCTGTTTTGAAATGCTACGTTTGAAGCAATATGTCTTTTTTTGCAGCTGCAGTTATCTACTATGACTGGTTTGTCCCTGAAGAAGAGCGGCATGACTCCGCTGTAAAGAGGAACAAAGAAGCTCTGGCCACTGAGCTCAAGCTCTGGGAGGGTTACCTGCAGAAGGTAACTGTTTACAGTGCACACACACACACACACACACACACACACTGGCATGTTCAATTGTAGCTTTACTTGCCACCATCTTTCTGTTACAGGTGGGCCCCCACATGGCCGGACCGTCCTTCTCTCTGGCTGACGCCGCCATCTTTCCGACTGTCGGTACCCTTTTCCGATACGGGTAAGTGGGAGGAGGTCGTCGCAACTTTCCTGAACTCGGGCACCACCGAGCGAGGGGGGGCGGGGGGCTGCGTGTCTCTTACCACGGCAGCTCAAATACCTCCCACCTTCTTTTCTTCAGGTTGTCCGCAGAGAAATACCCCAAACTGGCAAAGTACCACGCTCTGCTGAAGGAGCGGCCCAGCGTGAAAGCCAGCTGGCCTCCTCACTGGCTGGAGAACCCCAACGGCGACGGCGGACTCCAAGACGTCTGAGAGCCGCCACGCGCGTCTTCACAGCAGTTTGATGAAAATACTGCAGTTGCAGCTCAGTTTGTTCAAATAGGATACAGCTCTTTTAAGTAATTTCTGTTAATGGATAAGGAAGCGTTGTAATTCCCAGTGAGTTCTGAGTGTTCGTGCTCCGACCTAATTGTGCTTCTAGCTTTTGTTTTTAGGTTGAGTTTTTGCAGTATTTGTTTTCGGTGAAAGCGCTGCCAACGAATCCGTCAATGAATACAGGTTTTTGTTAAACTTCAGAATTGTGCTGTTGGCATGGGAGCTTTACACTGGATACAAGATCTACTGCCCGTATATTTAACATCAGTGTCTGTCGACTGATATAAACAAAAGCTACTAACCGTTTTAATGGATTTTGAGTCTTCCTTTGATTTGGTTTCATAGGTTTCAACCTTTTTTTTTTTTTTTAGATATCTTATATTTTAATATACAACAACAAAAGCCAAATAAATGTCACGGCTGAGTAAGACATATTTTAGGGTATTGCACTATAAACCCTTTAGGGTATTGCATTGTAAACCCTTATCAGTAAGGCAAAGTCTCAATCACCAGGTGGTTTTATTGTTCCAATGGCTGGGCCTAAACCGGTTGTCTGTGCTCAAAGGTAAGTGAAATATCCTGTGTTGGCGTGACTTTGCATTGCGGAGAGAAGCTTGTTTACATGAAAGGCAAATGTCCTATTTTGTTTTGAATGCAGAGCAGCGCCACTTTACTGACTGTCTATTATTTGAATACAAAAAACGATTTATGCATTTGCGACGTGTTAAATGAGCATGGGTTCATGTTTCTTGAGGAAGAACCCGGCATCCTGATACTCATGGCCATCTTTATAACTATTAAATGCTTCTCAGTAGCACTTCATAGTTCAAACATATCTTATAAAAGTCTTATTTGTTATTAGTTTCTGGAAACCAGACTAATAGGCAGAGCATCAAACCAGTGTCCTGCGAATGGGCAATTCAGTGGTCCGAAATTCATGGCAATACTGTTGAATTAACCGTAAATGCTTATGGTCATGCTACATGCATGCTGACAATCGGCTTAGAGCAGAAATGGGTGAACTTTCAAAATAAAAGCCATTTTTAAGACAAATATTAAAATGAGATTTAGCAGGTAACTGCCTATAGAGTTTTAACACAGCATCAAGTAATTCATCCTTTATTTACACCGTGGTAGCAGTCCATCACGTTTTGCATCCCGGGTGCACGGATACAGAAAATCACATTAAATGCAAGTCATGAATGGAAAGTTCAGCCTGTGCGTAAGGTACATTGTAAACACCTTCGTCCTTTCTACTGTGCTATACAAATAGAAAATGCCAATGTCATAGTTGTCAAGCGAGATGGAGCTGATCAGCTGACATGTGCACAGCACCAGGTCACGCCCACATTCAACAAAGACCAAGTCTGCACTGATGAGGCCAAGATTTGTGTTTGTCTGAGTGGCGAGAATATCAGACCGAAGATGAAACGTAGTCAGACACCACTTCTATTCAGACCGAGTGCTCTGAAGGCCATAAAATAGGAGGAACTATGAATACTTTAGGATTAGGTTTTTTAAAAGCTGCCTTGCTCCTCTTCCCCACGATAAACTGTTGCTCAAACTTGAGTTTTTCATTTCACTCAAATACTTTTATTTGATGCATCAACAGCTTGTTTGGTCCATTTCCTCGTGGGTTTAGAGGATTTTTGTTGTTGTGCCTGCAGCTCACTGGGCCCTTTTCGAAGGCAGCCATGTTGACAGGTCATTGCAAGGTGAACTCGGTGTAGGGGGGGGGGGTGCAAAAATGCGCTGGTCTTCGCCTGCCTTCCTTCCGCCACGCTCAGTGCTCTCCATTCGTTCTTTCCCCTTTGCCAGCCGGGTGCGCTGGCTTTTTAAGCCCTGCCTTAAACGGCCGGCTTAAACACCTACCGCTGGGTGTTCTGTGAGGCATTCTGGGGGCTGTAGTGCGTGTGGCAGCGGGCCAATTTGGGGTGGGGCTACTGTTCCTGGGTGCCTTCCGCCACGTGTCCCCCTTGTGATGCCACAACGGGTACAATTAATAACGTTAGATGTGACCAGGGCCGTATTGTGCACTGGCATGACTGCGCCACAATGAATGTAATAGGATCACAAGTCATTTAAATCAATCACACCTGCTTTCACGCTGCAATGCACAGTGTCCAGACGGCAGTTGTGAAAAGGGAGTGTGAACAGGTTTTGCATAATTACGTCCTCCCAGAGCAACAATGCAGAGATGGCGTTGTTAAGGTTCAGACAGATGGTGATTAGCGCTGTAGCTCGGCAGTACACGACGTTCTGTCTCGTGGTGTCGGCAGTAACTTGTCGACGGTACGTTGAATATTTTCTGTGGAAAACCGGATGCTTGTTTGGTTTCGCTTAGCTGACTTGTGCACACGGGCGGGTTAGTAGGATCCAGATGGGCAGGTTTCTGTGACGCTGCAGCAAGTTTGGTGTTTAGTTTGGTGTTGTTTGAATTCACTTAGATTTAGTTTCACTGATCATACTGGGTTTCATGTTCGCCCTTTTCAATTTCAGTGAACTTTTCTTGCAGTACTCCTGTAATTGTTTATACTAACTTCCGTTTTGGAGGTTTCTGATGCAAAACCAACTCCCCTCCCCTTTAATGGGTGTCAGCACCAGAGACCTCCACGAAGAAAAGAAATCGAGGATCTGAAAGGAAAAAAGCAAGGCAAATCTTCCCATGTGGAAGAAAACAAGCTTTACTAGTAAAATTAAAAGTAGCCCGTTGAGGCTTTGTAATAAGATGATATTTGCTTGGGAAAGAACTGCTGCTGCTATTTTTTTAAGAATTCAGATAGACCGTAATCATAAATGCTTGAAATAGTACAACACAGAAAAAAGGGATCCGAAAGAATAATAATAGAATTTATTAAATTGTAAAGACCGATCTTTCAGACTGAAAAATAACGTGACCACATAACTCGGGTGACAGTAGTTAACTTCACAATAAATGAAAAAAGGAGACAGAATAAAACTAATATTAGTTTTCATCTTTTTTTGTTTTACAATGTTTAGGACTGATTCTGTATGAGTGGTGCAGTGGGAAGGAATCAGGAATTTTCAGTTGTACTTGTACTTGACTTGAAACATGTTGTCTTTTGATGCAACTGCACATAAGAAGAGGAGCAATGAAAAAATCCACAATGTATGAAGTTCAAAAGATCAACTGAATGAAAGAAACAACATATGTTTTCATTTTATAAATGTCATGCTTATATAATGATAAATGAGTGGAGTCTATTGCATTCAGTAGCAACTTCAGTATTTACTTTAATTGCCAGAGCTGGTTTTTCTGGTGTGTGCAGCGGTGAGTGAAAATTGCTGAGTCACCATGAGTTTGCAAGCACGCGCCAAGAAATAGTGTAGTAGTAAGTAAGTAAATCCCTGCAAAGATAGCCATAGTCATAATGATAAGAAATGTACATAATTGTCTATGTTATCTTGTCATGATAGTTGTAATGTCATTGAAAAAACACATTTGAATGTGAATTTCCAACAGTGAATCCGCTGATTGTTATATTCAAATAGAGGTATGTGTAATTGTTTGGTAAATCGCCTTTAGTGCGCCCTTAAAAGAAAATATTTTAGTGTTGGATTTGTGTTTTTGTGTGCGTGCATGATCTCGCATACTATTGTCTGCTAATAATTGTTATGTTGCTCAAGCCTGTGGACACTTGCAGCTAAATGCATGATTCATATTACATCATATTAATTTAACAGAAATACGCTGGCTGTTAATATGACCTCATGTTTCCTTGATTTGAAGATATCTTAAATAACTAAGCGTGTTAAGTGTTTGGATAGGGTGGGAACTACCTTGACTAACTGACTGACTTACTTATCTTTGAAGAAAAATAATGGAATGGGAAGAAAAGAACTGGGATGGGCCCTAATTCCACCAATCCGGATGCAAAGCAACGGGAGATTCTTATATAATCAGACATTTCCCACCTTCTAGCATCACCTCTTACACCTTCCACCTCTCACAACTCCGGGCTTCCACGCTCACTCTCCAACCATGGCCAAGGACATGACTCTGCTGTGGGGCTCCGGCTCTCCTCCCTGCTGGAGGATCCAGATCGCACTGGAGGAGAAGAAGCTGCAGGGCTACAACCAAAAACTGCTCTCCTTTATGAAGGGAGAGCATAAGTCCAAACAGGTCATGGACATGAATCCCAGGGGACAGGTAAATTATTTTTAAGCTTTGCCCAGATATAAAGCAAATGTTCTTGTAGTCTTAAACAGCTTTTTCCTTTCATGCAGACATTCATTTTATGTTTTGTAGTCCACTCTCTTCCTCGCAGCTTCCTGCCTTTAAACATAAAGACTATGTCCTGAATGAGTCTTACGCTGCTTGCCTGTACCTGGAGGTAAGAACCCTCGTTCCCTTTTAAAAGTTTTATGCAGCTGTATACCACCATGGAGATAAGCTGGGCACCTCAGAGCAACCTGCAGCTGTTCATAATGGTTCCTCCTTTCTTGTCTCCAAACAACAGAACCAGTTTGGGGCACAGGGAAACAAACTGGTCCCTGAATGCCCAGCTGAACAAGCAATGATGTACCAGCGCATGTTTGAGTGTCTCACGCTCTCCGAGGAAATCAGTACGTTACTTCTGACATGCAAAGTATTTTACTGATGTTTTCAGAATGAAGTGTTTTTACAGTGAATCCTAGTTAAACTCAATGACTCAGCTGATGCTGTTGTCTCTCAGTGGCCATGTGGGACTTTGAACTACATTGCTCTTGGTAATGCACCGAGCCGCCTTGTTTAGCGAATCTTCTGAGACTTGGTATCTATGTCCTCAGAGGGACCTGAGACACACGGCGTACACTAATGAGCTGTGAATCCACCTAATTGAGCCATGCAACCATGCATTATTAAGTCCACAAGATTCACCCCCTTAAAAGAGGTAGTCAGGTCATTGTAATCTCTAAAAGGAATACATTTTCAGACTAGCTTGTGTTGAAGCCTCAAGTCATGAGACGGTGTTTGAGACATTTCTGGGGAGAGTTGCAAAAGAGAAGAGTGCTACATTACCAAATCATCAGGAGAAAGTTGGACGTAGTTTTTAAAGCCTATTGTGAGGGTTGATTTGATAGTAGCCGTCATGACTGACGGCCTTTTTGCATTTTTCAGTGAATGTTTTCCTCTACGAGAGGAGGGTCCCAGAGGGAGAGAGACATGACAGTGCTGTGAAGAGAAACCGGGAGGCTCTGACTGCTGAGGTCAAGCTGTGGGAGGGATACCTGAGCAAGGTAAACCTGAACCACGACACAAGCTAGAAATAACGTTTTTTCTGCATCGCTTTGAATGTCTGTTGTACGAGTTCTGTTTTTTTTGGATTCTTTTGGAAAATGTCATGTGACATAACTGTCTGTCTTCTAGGGACCAGGCCCTTTCCTTGCAGGAAAGACCTTTTCACTGGCTGATGTGATTGTTTACCCGACCATCGCTTTTCTCTTCCATTTTCAGTACGTGAATAAGAGAAAATGTATCGATTTAAATCAATGCAGGGATTTACAAAAAGAAAAATACATTTGTACGTGGAAGTTTACTGCACTTTATTTTTAACTTTAACTTTTTAAACTTGTATTCCTTTGTTCTTAAACTAGCCTTATATTTTATTATATTTGATTTGATACCTCTTGCACTATGTTGTTTTGTTCTCCATTGTCGTACTGTCTGCTGTCATGCACCGACCGCCAAGTCAAATTCCTTGTATGTTATGTCAGACATATTATGGTAATAAATGTTTCCCGATTCCTGACATCAACCTTTCTCTCTTCTTTAGGTTATCTGAAGATCGTTACCCTAAACTGGCAGCCTACTATAACTCCCTGAAGGAAAGACCCAGCATCAAAACCAGCTGGCCTCCTACCTGGCTGGAGACCCCAGAGGAATCGGGCAAGATGAAAGACGTCTGAGATTCAAACCTGCTTCAGCTGACACATGGGAAGTGTTCCTGTTCAGATCTGTACCCTCTCCTTGCATTGCACTGGCTCCACTTTTTAAGAAATATGCATTTTCTGTGGTTATTAAATTGTGTGCCTTAAACTCACAATCATTTTTGTGTTTTAAGAAATAAATAAACTTTGGCTTCAACTTTCCATGTGTTTGATTTAATTTCAAAGTCATTGTATACACTCTAGGTTTCCATGCCAACATATTTGAATGTAGTCTTCAAATTCATTGTTGTTCGGATACAGAACAACACATTAAATGCAAGTCATGAATGGCAAGCACAGCCTGTGTGCATTGTAAACACCGTCGTCCTTTCTAGTGTGCTACACAAATAGAAAAGGCCAATGTCATATGAAGTTGTCAAGCGAGATGGAGCTGATCAGCTGACACGTGCACAGCCCCAGGTCACGCCCACATTCAACAAAGACCACGTCCGCACTGATTAGGCCAAAGATTTGTGTTTGTCTGAGTGTCAAGAATTTCAGATCGAAGATGAAACGATATGAAGATGCCACCAGGTCACAAGTCCTCTGAAGGCCATAAAATGGGCAGAATTATGATCATACATGAAACAACATTAAGGGTTTGTTTAGAAACGGGAATACTTAAAGCAAAATTATCAGCAGTTGGTAGGATCTGCGTCTATTTAGTGTTATTTCATTTCAGTTTAATTTAGTTTGACTTTACAATTTAATTAATTTTTTTCCCTTTTATATTTAGTTAACTTAATCATTTTCATGAGTAAGTTGGTCTCAGTGTTGGCAACATAGCAACTTGTCAGACTACCCTGGCAAATCTTTTTTCAAACAGCACCAAGCAACTAAAAATATATATTTGAAAAACACATTTGGTATTTTTAGCCACTTTTGTAAGGTGGCTGAAATGCTAAAATGCATGCATTTTCCCTCTAAATGAGACAAAAGGCTGCAAAAGTGCATTGTGAGTGACAGCAGGCGCTCAGCTCGTGCACAGGCAGCAGTCGGCTGGACAACAGCCCGGAGACAGCGGGAGAGAGATGCCTAGTGCACACATCAGTATTTGAGTTGTTCAATAAAATAGCATATATACCTTATTATTAGCTTATACCTATAATTGTTGATCAGTTTGGTAGCACTAACTACAAATAGACTGCTTAAGGCTGTAATTGTTCAGAACGTGTAGGTTTACTAGTTACTGTTGAAGAAAATAAATGTAATATTTGATGGTGTGCAACGTGTAATCGTTCAATAACTCAATATGTTGTGTATAAAAATATCTAATCATATAAATGAGTTTATATAACTTCTACATTTAGAAATATGTGATAATGAATAAACAAATCTAAACTAACACATGTCAAATCATATTTCTGGCCGAGATGGACAGTCAGTTTGAGTGACGTTGTTGTGTACTCTACGTAATAAAGCGGTTTTATGTTATTAGGTAATGACGCCATCACGCAATGACATCACAATGTCAATATTAGCAACAGATTGATCTGCTTCTAGCCACTTCCCCCGAAAGCATTGTTGAAAAACCCTGGTCTGTCTTTAAACAAGTTGTCTTCTTGATGCAACTACACACAAGAAGAGGAAAAATGGTCGTTGTAAAATGTACCCTAAGAATGCCATTGCTGATCCTGGCGAGTCCACAATGTATGACGATCAAAGACCAACCGAATAAAAGAAACAACATGTGAATGGAAGCAATGTAAAACGCTTGTTTTCATGTTATTAATGTCACATTTATATAATGATAAATCAGTGGGGTCTGTTGCATTCAGTAGCAACTTGACTTTTTAGTTTCAACTGCCAGAACTGGTTTTCTCGGTGTGTGCAGAGGTGAGTGAAAATTGCTGACTCGTTGTGAGTTTGCGAGCACGCAACAATAAATAGTTAAGTAAATCCCCACAATGACAGTTATAATCAGTCAGTTATAAGCAATGAACCAATATACTATTTACGTTGCCTTCCACAGATATGTTATCTTTTTTATTTTAGATGGAATGTCATTGAAAAAACACGTTTCAATGTGAATTTCTAACTTCAGTAAATTCGCTGATTGTTGATGACAAATAGAGGTTATAGGTGTAATTGTTTGGTAAATGTCCTTTAGTCCGCTTTAAAAAAATATATATTTTAGGTTCAGATTTGTGTGGGTTTTTGTGTGCGTGCATTATCTCACATTCCGTTGTCTGCTGATATCAAAGGGCAAATGCAAAGCAAGAGAAGTATCTCCTTCCCAGGTGTGACAATGCTCAAGCCTGTGGATCCTTGGAGCCAGGTGCATGATTCATATTGAATCGGTTTACTAACTTACCAGAAATACGCTGGCTATCAATATAACGGCATTGATTTGAAGATATCTTAATAAACTAAGCATGTTACGTGTTTGGGTAGGGTGGGAACTACCTTGACTGTCTTGAGTTACCTATCTTTGGCAAAAAGAAAGAAATGGGATGGGGCTTAATTCCACCAATCAGGATGCGAAGCGACAGTAGTTTCCTATATAATCAGACATTTCACACATTGTAGCTTCACTTTTTACCTCTTCCACCTCTCGGATTCCGCTCTCAGGTGAAGCACGTCACTCTCCAACCATGGCCAAGGACATGACTCTGCTGTGGGGCTCCGGCTCTCCTCCCTGCTGGAGGATCCAGATCGCACTGGAGGAGAAGAAGCTGCAGGGCTACAACCAAAAACTGCTCTCCTTCATGAAGGGAGAGCATAAGTCCAAACAGGTCATGGACATGAATCCCAGGGGACAGGTAAATTATTGCCTTGCCCAGATATAAAAGCAAATCTTCTTGTAGTCTAAAAATGCTTTTTCATTTCATACATTTATTGTTACCTGACGTTTGTATTCCACTCTTCCTCACAGCTTCCTGCCTTCAAACATAAAGATTTTATCCTGAATGATTCTTACGCTGCGTGCTTGTACCTGGAGGTAAGAACTCCTTTCTTTTTTTGAAACTTGTATGCAGCCGTGTACCCCCATAGAATCAGGAGGGTTTATTGTGAACAACTCCTCGTAGACATCGGACACCCTACACTGTTCATAATGGTTCCTCCTTTCTTATCTCCAAACAGAACCAGTTTGGAGGACAGGGAAACAAACTGGTCCCTGAATGCCCAGCTGAACAAGCAATGATGTACCAGCGCATGTTTGAGGGTCTTTCGCTCATCGAGAAAATCCGTAAGTTACTTAACTGTTACTCTTATTTTCAGAAACTGGTGTTACACTGGATCCTAGTTAAACTCTATGACTCAGCTGAAGCTGTTGTCTCTCAGAGGCCTTATGGGACTAAACTCTTAAGTGACCCCTGTGCTCATCAAATGCCAGGGCAATAAAGGCAGTTTGTCCAAGCCCAAATGTGGGTGTAGTTTTTAAAGCCTATTGTGCTGGTAGATTTGGTTTGATCGTAGCCGTCATGGCTGACTGCCTTTTTTTCCTTTTTCAGTGCACGTTGTGCACTACGAGTGGAAGGTCCCTGAGGGAGAGAGACATGACAGTGCTGTGAAGAGAAACAAAGAAGCTCTGACTGCTGAGGTCAAGCTGTGGGAGGAATACCTGAGCAAGGTAAACCTGAACCACGACACAAGCTAGAAATGACTGGTTTTCTGCACTGCTTTGAATGTCTGTTGTACCAGTTTTGGATTATTTTGGCTAATGTAATATAACTGTCTGTCTTCTAGGGACCAGGCCCTTTCCTTGCAGGAAAGACCTTTTCACTGGCTGATGTGGCTGTTTACCCGAACATCGCTTTTCTCTTCCATTTTCAGTACGTGGATTAAATCAGAAAATGTCTTCATTTAAATCTATGCAATGATTCATATTAACCTTTCGCTCTTCTTTAGGTTATCTGAAGATCGTTACCCTAAACTGGCAGCCTACTATAACTCCCTGAAGGAAAGATCCAGCATCAAAACCAGCTGGCCTCCTACCTGGCTGGAGACCCCAGAGGAATCGGGCAAGATGAAAGACATCTGAGATTCCAACCTGCTTCAGCTGACCCACTGGAACTGTTACTGTTGAATGATCTGTACCATCTCCTTGCACTGAATTCCTTACCTGGCTTTTCATATGCATTTGCTGTGGTTATTACAATGTAGCAAATAAATTGTGTGGCTTAAACTCACGACCGTTGCTCGACCGTTGCTCTAAGCAAAAATAAACTGACATGAAACGCATGGAAAGCCAAAGTCCTTGTATTCACTCTAGATTTTTATGCCAACATATTGAATGTAGTCTTCAAATTCATCCAATCAGAGCTGGCTGATGTGCTCGCTGACATTTACAACCATCACAAGTCCCCACCAGCTTCAATTCGGCCCCTCCCAAAGAGAAAGATTGTAACCTGCCCAAATGACTGGTCCTGTTGCACTCACCCCAATAGTGATGAAGTGCTTTGAGAGGATAGTCATGACCCACATCAAGAACATTATCCCAGACACACGTAGACCTGCTGCACTTGCATATCGCCAAAACCAGTTTGCTCTGACTACCCCATGAACATCATCACGCGCTTAGGCAAGGACACAAGACTCCTTATAGACTTCACCTCAGGGTTTGTGTGGGATGACTATTAAAACTGAGTGAAACTCCTCTTTGGGTCTAACACCTACCCTCTTCAACTGGGTGCTGAGTTGCAACCGCACCTCCAATACAAGAACTGAGCACAGGGACTCCCCAGGGCTGTCAACTGGGTACCCTGCTGCTCACCGTCTTCACATGCCAGTGTGTGGCCTCCCAGGAAAACACAAGTGTCAAGTTTGAAGATGATGCTATAGTCATAGTACAGAACATGGAGGAACTTGTGGCATTGTGTCAAAATAATGTCTACATGAACAAAGACAAAACCAAGGAGATAATTATCAACCACAGAAGGTGCAGCAGATTGGTGAGACTGAGGTGGAAAGGGTGATAACCTTTAAATTCCTTGGAACTCACACCAGCATGGACTTCACCTGGCCTGGTCTTGTGTCCCTCTCAGAATCAAAGGGTGTCGATGTGGACCTGCCTGCTCTGTTTTCTGGTGACGGTAGCCAGCGTTTCCTCAGCTGGATGAGACAGTCTGTTACATTGGTCTTCTCAAAAGACATCTAAAATAATAAACTCATTGCAGGGTTCTCAAGCCTCACGCATTGACCGTGAGACACAAGCATTTCATTCAGTTCACACGCCACACATTTTGGAGGTTTCTGGTGCAAAACCAACTCGTCTGCCCTTTAATGGGTGTCAGCACCAGAGACCTCCATAATGAAAAGAAATTGAGGAAGATATTGACCCAAATGGAAAAAAGCAGGGCAAACCGTCCTATGTGGAAGAAAACAAGCTTTACTACTAAAATAAAAAGTAGCCTGTTGAGGCTCTGCAATAAGATGAAAGATCTTTACAGGGTAACAGGGCAGATAAGTTAATTTCACTATAATGTTTAATGCAAGGATAATGCAGTAGAGAAAAAATCTAACTAATATTAGTTGTCGTCTTCTTCCATCAGTGCAGTTTCACAATGTTTAAAACTGATCCTGTATGAGTGGTGCATTGGTAATGAATTAGTTAACTTAATTATTTTTTATTTTATGTTGGTCTCAGAGTTGACAACTTGTCAGACTATCCTTGCAACTTTTTGGAGTAACAAGAGTTAAAAAAGTGGTCGGTGGAAGGTTCCTTTTTCAGAACGGCACGAGCAGATCTGAGTTAGGTATTTAGCGACATGCAAATTCCATGTAACGTTAAAGAAGTATCTTCACGGGTTTGCCGTGAATGTTTTTTTCTAACTTTATTGAGAATCTGGCACAACACAGAGACCTGGAAGTAGCGCAGCGTCTTAAGTAAAGTGAGGTGTGTCTTAATGCGAGGCTTTAGAAATGAACACAAAGGGATTCTGTATTTTCGTATAAAGCCTGAAACGGGTCATTTGGCCAATGTTTGGATAACCAACCGCTGCCAGTTCATTGTTTACTATCATTATAACAGGGGTGCGTCCCCCCCACTACGGAAAAAGTCTGCAAATAAAAAACAGTGGATCATTGGGTAACGTTATTGTGTATTCTACGTAGAGGGTAGAATAGGTGTTTGAATAGGGTGGGAACTACCTTGACTCTTGAGTTACATGTCTAAAAACAAAAGAAATGGGATGGGGCTTAATTCCACCAATTAGGGTGCGAAGGCGCGTCTTATGTAATCAGACATTTCACACATTGTAGCCTCACTTTTTACCTCTTCCACCTCTCACAACTCCAGGCTTCCACCCTCAGGTGAAGCACGTCACTCTCCAACCATGGCCAAGGACATGACTCTGCTGTGGGGCTCCGGCTCTCCTCCCTGCTGGAGGATCCAGATCGCACTGGAGGAGAAGAAGCTGCAGGGCTACAACCAAAAACTGCTCTCCTTCATGAAGGGAGAGCATAAGTCCAAACAGGTCATGGACATGAATCCCAGGGGACAGGTAAATTATTGCCTTGCCCAGATATAAAAGCAAATCTTCTTGTAGTCTAAAAATGCTTTTTTCTTCTGTGGCATCATTTTATGTTACCTGACATTCATATTCCACTCTCTTCCTCACAGCTCCCTGCCTTTAAACATAAAGACTATGTCCTGAATGAGTCTTACGCTGCGTGCTTGTACCTGGAGGTAAGAACTCGTTCCCCTATAAAACTTGTATGCAGCCGTGTAGCACCATGGAAGTAATAAGGAGGGCTCATTGTGAACAACGGCTCGTAGACATCGGACACCCTGCACTTCCAGGGGAAAAGAAACCGGAGCAACCTGCAGCTGTTCATAATGGTTCCTCCTTTCTTGTCTCAAAACAACAGAACCAGTTTGGGGGACAGGGAGACAAACTAGTCCCTGAATGCCCAGCTGAACAAGCAATGATGTACCAGCGCATGTTTGAGGGTCTCGCGCTCAACCAGAAAATGGGTACGTTACCTCTGACATGCAAAGTATTTTACTGATGTGTTTTCCGTGGATCCAAGTTAAACTGGCTGTGTGTGTTGCAGTCAACCAGATAATGTGTGCGTTATTTTACTGATATTTTCAGAATGAAGTGTTTTTACAGTGAATCCTAGTTAAACTCAATGACTCAGCTGATGCTGTTGTCTCTCAGTGGCCTTGTGGGACTTTGAACTACATTGCTCTTGGTAATGCACCGAGCCGCCTTGTTTAGCGAATCTTCTGAGACTTGGTATCTATGTCCTCAGAGGGACCTGAGACACACGCCGTACACTAATGAGCTGTGAATCCACCTAATTGAGCCATGCAACCATGCATTATGATTAAGTCCAGAAAATGGGTACGTTACCTCTGACATGCAAAGTATTTCTCATATTTTCAGAAACCAGTGTTGTTACAGTGGATCCCAGTTGAACTCAATGACCTGGCTGATGCTGTTGTCTCTCAGAGGCCTTGTGGGACTTTGAACTACATTGCTCTTGGTAACGCACCACACGCAGAGCCGCCTTGTTTAAACTTTTAAGACTTCATGTAGTCAGTCGACAACCTCAGAGGGACCTGAGACACACGCCGTACACTAATGAGCTGTGCATCCACTGAGCCATACAACCATTCATTATGATTAATTCAACAAGTTTCACCCCCTTAAAAGAGGTAGTCAGGTCATTGTAATCCCTCAAAGTAATTTATTTTCAGACACGCTAAAGTGCTACATACCCAGACTTAAACGTAGGTAGTTAATATGCTATTTTCTGAACGGGCGGCTTCAAACTTTATTTGAGCTACTGTCTTCAAATCAAACGGATGTGTTGCATGAACTCTTGTTAAATGACCCCCAAATGCCCAAATGCTCAAATGCCATAGAACAATGAAAGCAGTTGGTCCAAGCCCAAATGTGCGCGTATAAGACTCGATTGTGATGGTAGATTTGTTCTGATAGTAGCCGTCATGACTGACTGCCTTTTTGCACAGCGGATTATATCTACTATGACTGGCTTGTCCCTGAGGGAGAGAGACATGACAGTGCTGTGAAGAGAAACAAAGAGGCTCTGACTGCTGAGATCAAGCTGTGGGAGGAATACCTGAGCAAGGTAAACCTGAACCACGACACAAGCTAGAAATTAAGGATTTTCTGCATCGCTTCGAATGTCTGTTGTACCACTTTTAGCTTTTTTTCCCCCAAAAATGTAATGTGATATAACTGTCTGTCTTTTAGGGACCACACCCTTTCCTTGCAGGAAAGACCTTTTCACTGGCTGATGTGGCTGTTTTCCCGAGCATCGCTTATCTCTTCCGTTTTCAGTACGTGGATTAAATCAGAGAAAATATCTCAAGATGAGAGAACGATTTACCAAAACAAATTGCATTTGTAACTAAGTTCACAAATAATTTTCCCTTCTTTAGGTTATCTGAAGATCGTTACCCTAAACTGGGAGCTTACTATAACTCCCTGAAGGAAAGACCCAGCATCAAAACCAGGTGGCCTCCTACCTGGCTGGAGACCCCAGAGGAATCGGGCAAGATGAAAGACGTCTGAGATTCAAAGCTGCTTCGTCTGACACACGAGAACGGTATACGATCTGTACCCTCTCCTTGCATTGCATGATTCTAGCTGGCTCTACTTTTTATATGAATTTGCTGTGGTTATTACATTTCAGAAAATAAATTGTGTGGTTTAAACTCATGATCCTTTTTGTGCTCTAAGCAAAAATAAACTTTGGCTTTCCACGTGTTTGATTTCATTTCAAAGTCATCGTAGTCACTCTAGGTTTCCATGACAACATATTTGAATGTAGTCTTTCAATTCATCCAATTGAATCAGAGCTGGTAGATGTGCTCGCTGACATTTACAACTTGTCGCTCACATGGGCCCACCTGCTTCAATTTGACCACCATTGTGCCCCACTCTAAGGGAAATATTGTAACCTGCCTGAATGACTGGTCATGTTGTACTCACCCCAATGGTGATGAGGTGTTTTAAGAGGATAGTCATGACCCACATCAAGAAGATGACACCGTAGACCTGCTGCACTTTGCATATCGCCAAAACCGGTCTGAGGCGGATGATTTAGAATTGGAGATCAATTCTGCTGTCTACACTTTTCCACACCACGCCTCCACCTGCCCAAATGAGATGTTAAATTACATTTACAGTGATAACCTGGATCTGTACAGTAATCTACTCATTCCATTGCATCTCTTCCTGTCTCTGTTGCCTCTGGTGAGAGAAGCTTTTCTGCTTTGAAGTTGATTCAAAACCTATTTGAGGTCAACCATGTGTATTTCCGAGTCCCAGATCGATCAAACTTATTGGGTTCCGGCTGGTATTTATTAGTTATTAGTAACGATTGGAAACTCCCGAACAGAGTTCTCTCTGTTTTGAACCAGTGTTGCCAATTCCTTAACAAGGAAAGACGCTGCAGTGCAGAATCAGCGGCGGCTTTGCGCATGCGCCCTTTGAAATTAGTCTGGACGTGACTCAAATGCTAAAATGCATGCATTTTCCCTCTAAATGACACAAAAAGCTGCAAAAGTGCATTGTGAGTGACAGCAGGCTCTCAGCTCGTGCACAGGCAGCAGTCGGCTGCACAACAGCCCGGAGACAGCTGGAGAGAGATGCCTAGTGCACACATCAGTATTTGAGTTGTTCAATAAAATAGCATATATACCTTATTATTAGCTTATACCTGTAATTTTTGATCAGTTTGCTAGCATGTTAACTAACTACAAATAGAGTGCTTAAAGCTATAATTGTTCAGAATGTGTAGGTTTACTAGTTAATAAGCGAAGAAATGTAATATTTGATTTGATTTCTAACGTGCAATCCTTCAATAACTCAATGTGTTGTGTATAAAAATATCTAATCATATAAAATATGTTTATATAACATCTACATATAAAACTATGTGATAATGAACAGACAAATCTAAACTAACACATGTCAAATCATATTTTTGGCCGAGGTGGACAGTCAGTTTGAGTGACTCTACGTAAAGACGCATTTTTACGTTTTTACGTAATTAGGTCATCACGCAATGACATCACAACGTCCCTTAGCAAACTTTAGAATGAAAGAAACAACATATGAATGGAAGCAATGTAAAATGCTTGTTTTCATTTTATTAATGTCACGCTTATACAATGATAAATGAGTGGAGTCTATTGCATTCAGTAGCAACTTGAGTATTTACTTTAATTGCCAGAGATGGTTTTCTCGGTGTGTGCAGCGGTGAGTGAAAACTGCTGAGTCACTGTGAGTTTGCAAGCACGCGACAAGAAATAGTTAAGTAAATCCCCGCAATGATAGTTATAAACATAAGCAGTGCACCAAGATACAATTTACTTAGTTATCCACGGTATGTTATCTTTGTCATGATGTCATTGAAAAAACACGTTTTAATGTGAATTTCGAACTCCAGTAAATTGGCTGATTGTTGATGACAAATAGAGGTTATAGGTGTAATTGTTTGGTAAATGTCCTTCAGTTCGCTTTAAATACATATATTTTAGCGTCAGATTCGTGTGTTTTTGTTTGTGTGCGTTATCTCACATTCCGTTGTCTGCTGATATCAAAGAGTAAATGCAAAGCAAGAGAAGTTTCTCCTGACCAAGTGTGACGGTACTCAACCCTGTGGGTCTTTGCAGTTGGATGCATGATTCAGATTGAATTGGTTTGCTAATTTAACAGAACTACGCTGACTCTCAATATAACGTCATTTTGCATTCATTTGAAGACACCTTAAAGAACTAACCGTTTGTACGTGTTTGGGTAGGGTGGGAACTAGCTTGACTGTCTTGAGTTGCATATCTTTGGCAAAAGAAAGATATGGGATGGGGCTTAATTCCACCAATCAGGATGCGAAGCGAAGGGAGCGTCTTATATAATCAGACATTTCACACATTGTAGCCTCACTTTTTACCTCTTCCACCTCTCATAACTCCAGGCTTCCACCCTCAGGTGCAGCACCTCACTCTCCAACCATGGCCAAGGACATGACTCTGCTGTGGGGCTCCGGCTCTCCTCCCTGCTGGAGGATCCAGATCACACTGGAGGAGAAGAAGCTGCAGGGCTACAACCAAAAACTGCTCTCCTTCATGAAGGGAGAGCATAAGTCCAAACAGGTCATGGACATGAATCCCAGGGGACAGGTAAATTATTGCCTTGCCCAGATATAAAAGCAAATCTTCTTGTAGTCTAAAAATGCTTTTTTCTTCTGTGGCATCATTTTATGTTACCTGACATTCATATTCCACTCTCTTCCTCACAGCTCCCTGCCTTTAAACATAAAGACTATGTCCTGAATGAGTCTTACGCTGCGTGCTTGTACCTGGAGGTAAGAACTCGTTCCCCTATAAAACTTGTATGCAGCCGTGTAGCACCATGGAAGTAATAAGCAGGGCTCATTGTGAACAACGGCTCGTAGACATCGGACACCCTGCACTTCCAGGGGAAAAGAAACCGGAGCAACCTGCAGCTGTTCATAATGGTTCCTCCTTTCTTGTCTCAAAACAACAGAACCAGTTTGGGGGACAGGGAGACAAACTAGTCCCTGAATGCCCAGCTGAACAAGCAATGATGTACCAGCGCATGTTTGAGGGTCTCGCGCTCAACCAGAAAATGGGTACGTTACCTCTGACATGCAAAGTATTTCTCATATTTTCAGAAACCAGTGTTGTTACAGTGGATCCCAGTTGAACTCAATGACCTGGCTGATGCTGTTGTCTCTCAGAGGCCTTGTGGGACTTTGAACTACATTGCTCTTGGCAACGCACCACACGCAGAGCCGCCTTGTTTAACGAATCCTCTGAGACTTTGTGTCGTCAGTCGACGCCCTCAGAGGGACCTGAGACACACGCCGTACACTAATGAGCTGTGCATTCAGAGTCATGCGACCATGCATTAAGATTAAGTCCACAAGGTTCACCCCCTTAAAAGAGGTAGTTGGGTCATTGTAATCTCACAAAGGAATACATATGCAGACTAGCTACAGTGCTACATTCCCAAATCATCACGATCAACTTAAACGTAAATGTAAATAGTTAATCTGCTATTTTCTTAACTTCAAAATTTATTTGAGCTTCTGTCTCCAGTTCAAACGGATGTGTTGCATGAACTCTTCTTAAATGACCCGCGTGCTTAAATGCCAGGACCATAAAAGCAGTTTGTCCAAGCCCAAATGTGGGTGTAGTTTTAAGAGCCTATTGTGATGGTAGATTTGTTCTGATAGTAGCCGTCATGACAGACTGCCATTTTGCACAGCGGATGTTATCTACTACGAGTGGAAGGTCCCTGAGGGAGAGAGACATGACAGTGCTGTGAAGAGAAACCGGGAGGCTCTGACTGCTGAGGTCAAGCTGTGGGAGGGATACCTGAGCAAGGTAAACCTGAACCACGACACAAGCTAGAAATAACTGGTTTTCTGCATCGCTTTGGATGGATGTTCTACAAGTTTGGGCTTTTAAATTTTTTTTACTTTGTGGAAAATCTAATGTGCTAACTGTCTGTCTTCTAGGGACCGGGCCCTTTCCTTGCAGGAAAGACCTTTTCACTGGCTGATGTGGCCGTTTACCCGAGCATCGCTTATCTCTACCGTTTTCAGTACGTGGATTAAATCAGAGAAAATGTCTCAAGAGGATTGATTTAAATCAATGAAACTATTGACAAAATACATTTGTAACTAAGTTCACAAATAATTTTCCCTTCTTTAGGTTATCTGAAGATCGTTACCCTAAACTGGCAGCTTACTATAACTCCCTGAAGGAAAGACCCAGCATCAAAACCAGCTGGCCTCCTACCTGGCTGGAGACCCCAGACGAAACAGGAAAGCTGAAAGACATCTGAGATTCAAACCTGCTTCGTCTGACACACAAGAACTACATACCATCTGTACCCTCTCCTTGAATTGCATGATTCTAGCACTTTTTATATGCATTTGCTGTGGTTATTACATTGAAGAAAATAAATTACGTGGCTGTAACTCTAGATTTTTGTGCTCTTAACAAAAATAAATTTTGTCTTTCCATGCGTTTGATTTAATTTCAAAGTCATTGTAGTCACTGTAGGGTTCCGTTGTAACATATTTTAATTTATTCTAATTGTGTCCCTCTCAAAAATAAGGGTGATCTGGTCTTTCTTCTTCACCATCAGTACCTTAATAACCTGTTTAGTCATTCATGATGGGAGTAAAGCACATTAAACCATTATCATTCTAGGGGACAAGCAATGTTTTAGCCCCACTTAATAAAAACTAATACTAAAATATTTTCTTAAATTGAGGCTGCTAAAGTCAAAACTGTGTTCTAAAAGAACGTCACTATGAAGCAATGACCGGATTCACCATGCCAGCAAAAACAACCTCAACCTGAAAATATTCGGAATAGCATTGCGGACTAAAACCAAATAGTTGCCACATTGTTTTGCATATATTGATTTTATTTCTTGTGATGCCCACACATGGGTAGACACACGATCCTCTACTCAGACTAACTGTTGCCCTATAGGTGAGCCTGGGTGGGACATTGTCCTGATGGCTAATGGAGAGCACCTGGGCCCGGTGTCTCCTAAGCTCTCTATATATTTAATAAACATATATTCTTTAATCTCATACACCGTCTCCTGCTCCTGATGTTTGGCATAGCTTGAGCCAGCTATGACAATCTGGCCTTTACTGTTGACAAACCTGAGGTCAAAGTCTGTGTGTGTGTGTGTGTGTGTGTGTGTGTGCCGTCCTCTCAAATTGAAGTATAAATAGCTGTTTTTGAAGAATCCTCACTAAAGTCTGAACCGAAGATGGAAGCACATTGGATTTTAGGGGTTCTGCTATCTGTCTTCAGCCTCTCCCTTAGTCAAGGTAATACAATATCACAACTTGTATGTAGTAGGATGTACTGTATGAGTTTATTTCTGTATTCCATTTTTTTTAGCATGTAGACAACAGCTTCTGGAGGATGTAGATTTCCCTGGATCAGACATCAAATTTGTCTTCTCTCCCGATGTCAATCACTGTCAGCAACTTTGCACCCAGCACCCGGCCTGTCTCTTCTTTTCCTTTCTTCGTGCTGAGTGGACCCGGGACGACAGGTACAGAACAAGCAGCAATTGTTTTCATAAAACAGAAGGGTTAAAATACATTTTGGACTCAGAAAATGCACCTCTATAACATACTGTCGCAAGAAATTTATTAAAATGTTATTTTAATTAAGCACTACCACTAGTAGTAAAAAGAATTAAAAAAATGTTTGCAGCCGAAAATTAGATTTCTTTTTATATATATATTTACCTTTCATCTTTGTTGATTACTGTAACTGGGATCATGCACATTTTGGAAATGTAGGGGGTGCTGAGGAGTGAGCAGTTGGTTTGAATATGCAACCCCACCACTAGATGCCACTAAATTCTTTACACAGATGAAGTCAAAGACACACAAACACAAAACTTCTGCTTTTCTCTGCAGGAACTTCTACTGCTACCTCAAGACTACTTCTTCTGGAGAACCCGATGTGCAAAATCCGGTGGAGGGGATCACCTCTGGATATTCTCTCAAACCCTGCAGCCCAGATTCAAGTAGACTCACAATTATTTAGAACTGTTATGCAGACTTTTAGTTAATTTGCAAATACGGATGTTAAATATAGAAGTAACAGGGTTATGTAATACAAATACATAAAAGTGTAATTTTATTTATAAAGGATAACACACAAAAAAAACTTGTGTGGAATCTTAACTTGAGTAACAGGTTATAGCGTGTTAGAACCTGAATCAAGTTCACAGGTTAACTAGTAATCTATAACTATTGAATTTAAAAGTAACTCTGCATACAATGTTAACTATTGATCCATGACCACACTCTCCTTCTCTCTCTCCGTCTGCCAGAGCCTTGTCTGCCTCAGCTGTACAATGGCTTGGACTTCCTAGGTGCTGACTACAAAGCCTTGTTCACAGAAGATGCTGAGGAGTGTCGGAGAGCCTGCACACAGGACCCTGCCTGTCAGTTTTTCACTTTTCTAAATGAAGACTTCACACCAGACAATTTCAGGTAAACGTAAATTCACAGATGTCACACAAGTGGTGAAATTGAATGTATCCGTATTGTATCTGTATTGGCTAATTGTTGTACACAGTTGGATTAATTCAGACAACAAGGAGGAAGCTTTGCTCTTGCAACACTAGGGTGATGACATAGGCCCCTCAATTACCTGAGTATGCAAATAATTTTGTGGTTTTAGGTACAAGTGCCACCTTAAATTCAGCTGGCCAGTGGCAACACTTCCAGTTGTTGAAAGAACAGCTGGTTTAGTGTCTGGATTCTCCAACAAAGTAGAAACATTTCAAGAGGGTAAACCAGGTACAAAAACAATCATAGCAAAAGCATTCAGAATAAAGTCTGCAGATGCAGTGGATGTCTAATGTGTTTCCAATGTTTTGTCCAGCATGTCAGGGAAAGCTTTTTCCAAACACCGACATCCCAGGAAATGACATTCTGGATCTTCCTGCTGCCTCCCCTGGACACTGTCAGAACCTGTGCTCTGCTCACTCAGTCTGCACCGCCTTCTCTTTTGTCAGGTACTCAAACAGTTTTTTCTAATAAGACAATCTCATCTATTTCAGTCAGATCTGTTCTCAAATCTCAAAATATAGACATTTTCCTTCAAGGTCTCTTTTTAATCCTAACTATTCTGTTTGTTGCAGTGACAACTTCAATTGTTACCTGAAGGTAAACGACGATGCACTGATTCTCACAGCAAAAGATCGAATCACATCTGGACTACCGGCACGCTTCTGTCAGCCAGACAACAGTATGTATTATCAATCAACATTGACACTATCTGAGAGGACACACTTCAGTTGACTAGTCATGGTCCTTTTAAATTCATTATTCATTACTCATTGCTCTTTCCATTCATTACTCTCAAACTCTCAAAGCCAAACATGTCACGCTTTGTTTCCATGATAAAAAGACAATATTCACTGAATGGTGAATTGAATTGATTATTTTCGAGAGATAATCAACATAAATGACATAGAATAAATCTCCTCGAATACCGTATGTATAGATAAGCTATGAACTATTTTAGATCCGGTTATCAACCGATCTTTTACAACAACTGAAATCATTCAGCCCCTTCATCCGTCTCTCCTTTCAGTCTATTGATGGTGAAGTGTTTCTGTGGTTCAGGCCAGCAGTCTGACCTTGTTCCTCTCTGCCACCAGGCTGGGTCAACAATGCTCTTGAAAGAGTCGATTTCCGGGGTAGTGACATTCGCTATGAACTGTTGGACGATGCGGTCTCTTGTCAGAGGACCTGTAATGTGGATCCTAACTGCCAGTTCTACACATATGTCAACAAAGACTTCCCTGACAGCAATATCAGGTACATTAACCCTTATGCATGCATGAAAACCTGCATTAACACAAACAATTCCCATTTTTAAATTAAAATTGGTCCAACAATTAAGGACTTTTTTTTAAGATGCTGTTGTTGATCTTGTGTTCTAGGCGCCGCTGCCACCTCAAGCGGTCCATCACCATGCCTGCTCCTCCTAGAGTCACCAAACTGGCCAATGTCGTATCAGGCTTCCAATTGAGGAACTGCGTGTAAAGTGCTCCAGAAAATCCAAAATATATTATTGCTTTGTTTCTTTAATCTGGCTGCTTGATTCAACATCAGTTGAATGCAGTACATGATTATTTTTGTGTCTAAACAAGAGTAATAAAATACAGACTATTGGTTTGCTTTTCACTTTCTTTAATCATTTGGAAGTCAGTATTCACACAGTCAAATGGTAAAGGTCCACATGTTGTCTTCAACATGCAAGCGTGGATTTAAATCTTGACGTTTAAAAAGTCATCATACCTGAGATCAACATGTCAGTTTGATGGATAAACAGCTGTGTTTAAAGAATCCTCACTGAACTTAAGTTGGAAACAAATAAGATTTTACGGGTTCTGCTGTCTATCTGCAGCCTCTCCTTTAGTCATGGTAATGCTTTTAAGTGTTGTCACTTTGATTTCTGGCTGGCCTTTTAAAGAAATGTGCATTTGCTGTGGTTATTAATTAGGGGAGCATATATTGAGTGTCTTAAACTCCAGATCCATTTTGTTCTCTAAACAAATTAACTTTGGCTTTCAACTTTCCAGGCTTTTTATTTAGTTTTTATAAGTCATTGCGGTCAGTGTCGCTTTCTCAGAATGTGCTGCCAATATTTCCAAGAGGTGGGATCAAACTGCACAAACTGAACTTTCCAGATTTTCAAATGAAAACCACAAGAGATTTCTCAAATTGGAGTCTACTTTGGAGCTATTACTTTTCATCATCAGTACCTTAATGACCTGTTTAGTCCATTATGGGAGTAAAGTACCTTCAACTTTCATTCTAGGGGACAAGCAATGTTTCGGACTGACTCTGACAACTTATCACTAGAAGTAACATTTGGTTAAATTGAAGCTGCTAAAGAAAGAATTGTTCTGTAAATGAGTGATACTATGAAGCAATGAAATATCTGGACTTTGAAAAAAGACAAACCTGTGTTTCAGGAATCCCTACTCAACTCGGAACTAAAGATGGTAAGCATTTGATTTTAGGGTTTCTGCTGTCTATCTTCAGGCTCTCCTTTAGTCATGGTAATGCTTTAAAGTATTGTCATTGTATCACTTTTATGTAC
The DNA here is from genome assembly GCF_964276395.1 of Gasterosteus aculeatus. Taxonomy (NCBI): domain Eukaryota; kingdom Metazoa; phylum Chordata; class Actinopteri; order Perciformes; family Gasterosteidae; genus Gasterosteus; species Gasterosteus aculeatus. The sequence continues at coordinate 13,688,247 of NC_135697.1, read as the reverse complement.
TAGGATGTAATGTATGAGTATATTTCTCTTTCTGTTTTCCATTTATTTAGAGTGTAGATAAATATTCTGAAGGATGTAGGTTCATCTGGAAAAGACATCCAATTTGTTAATAAGGAACTTGAGCGAGGGGCAATATCCTTTGGAGCAATCTAAGATGTTCTAAGGGTGGGATTGCCACAGTATGGCGAAACTTCCCTTTTCTTCTGTTTGCGAGACTTACCAGATTTTCCAGTTGCGGTCTCCAAATCTGCATGACACAGAGGCAGGGCACTGAGTTTCTGAAAGGCCTCCTCCGCCTCTTTAGCTTGAGCTCTGGTCAATGCAACATTGCAACAAAACATTTGCTGTTACATTTGTGGCTGGAATAAATAAATAAAAAGGGAGGTCTCCACCAACCACAGCAGTAAGGCAAGGCAAGGGTGGGGGCTTTTCATCCCCATGAACCGAGCAAACAGGGATAGTCTCATTTATCCTAATAATATTTGGTGGTGCAAAATGGCTGTGTACAAGGGTCTGGTCACTGTCTGAATCCATCCAGGACTGTTTTAATTTCAGTTTCAACATTTGTTGGCACACAATGCATTTGAGTTACTTTGGAGTTTTGGGGGCACATTGGTTTTATATGTCCTTCCATTCCACATGCATTAGATAACACATTTTCATTTTGGTAGGGAGCTTGTATCCCATCTTAGCGTGCTGGTTTTCTCACATGAAGGACTTACCCACTATGGCCAACTGTCTTTGGTGGTACTGAGGGACTGGATTGCGGTAATCCTTACTTCCCCATACTTTGTAGTGCAATAGCTGGCCTTTCCTCTGTGCTGCCACATTGACATCAGCCTCAGCAGCAGAACCTGGGTAACCCTTTTTAATCCAGACCTGCAGCTCAGGAGAACGCATTCTGAAATAATAATAATTCACTTTCCGTCCTCCTTCAACCGTGTAGACCGCTCACTTGGGTCCTCAGGCTTCATATGAAGGGAGCGGAATCTCAGGCTATATGTCTGAAGGTTATTATCATATTACATTACATTACATTACAGGTCATTTTAGCAGACGCTTTTATCCAAAGCGACTTACATTACACTTTAAACCCGTGGCTTTTTCACATTTTTGCCCGGGGAGCAATTAGGGGTTAGGTGTCTTGCTCAGGGACACTTTGACATGGAACATGGGGCAGCATATTCATGGAGGATGGCGCTTTTGACGTTACCATAATCAAGACAATCATCAATAACTACATATGCACCTCTAGCTTTGGCAGAAAGTTTTTGCCATTGACAAGCCAGTGGAACACATTCAAAGGCGATTAAGACATTTTCAACATCCTCCTCAGTGAACTCCTCAAATCTCGGCCAGAGAAGCTGAGACTGACGTGCAGAGGCATAAGCCTGGTTCATCTCATTTTCGGGAGTAACTTTGAGAGGGATGCCAGCGTCCGAAGATGCAAGAACAGGTGGTTGATGTTCATCTGGCAGGAGGCACTGGCAAGGTCCGGACTTAATTTTCCTCCTGAAGGAGCCGGAAATGGTGTTGGAGCATTGTAAAGCGGTGTTCTTGTCAGCTAGTTTCCTTGTTCTCTGTGGCGTCTCGGGCCTCTTGCTGCTCTACCTGGCATTGAAAAAGGGAGAACAGGTCCAACATTGTTGGCTCCTACCTTTGTCCTCAGTGCTCTCCAACCCTACAGAAGCTCCAACTTCAGAAATAACTGGATACATCTACATAGACTGCTACACCTCTTCAAAGAGCGCCATCTTACGCTGCCATCTTTCTGCAGTAGCCCAGAAAAAACACCAATGAAAAAGACACTAGTCGCAGGGCCTTTTTCATTGTTTTTACGCTGCTCAAAGGACACCGGGGTGTACAGTTGGTTTGAATATGCAACCTCACCACTAAATACTTTTGCTGCTCTACCTGGCACCAAACAAGGGGGGACAGGTCCAACATTGTTGGCTCCATAGCTTTGTCCTCACTGCTCTCCAACCCGACAGAAGCTCCATCTTCGGTGCTCATCTGTGCCTTTACCTGGAGGATCCCACTTCTGACACTAATCTTGTAGACCACTTGGTCTTCGGATTCAAGTTACTAGGACACAGGTTTCAACTGCAAAAAGTTTATTTTCCCAAACATTATTCAATAACAAACATTCACCAAGAAATCAATTGACAGAGTTATAGTTCCCCAATAAAAGAAGTCAATAAAACATGAATATTACAGGCTGTGGTCAACAAAGCAGAATATTCACTTGATTAACCACCCACACCCTGAGTGAAACTCGTAGTGAATGAATAAACCAACTACAGCTCAAAGGGAGGGACCATCAAAGAGATGAACCACAAGGTAACACAAACCTGCCCTAAATCCCCCGTGCTGAAAGAGCTCTTGGTAGGGTCCTTGCTCAGGACTCTTGTATAAAAGCAGACTGCAGACACCTTCAGTTCCATCTCTTGTCCAACCAGGAAAGCAACTCTGCTACCAGGTAATTTCATTTAAGGGGCTGTCACATGGATACTGTTCTTGTATGATCTGTACTTACTCTTTGCATTGGACTGGCTGCCCTTTTTAAAGAAATAAGCATTTGCTCTGGTTCTTAACTTGAGAAACATTCATTGAGTGCCTTAAACTCCAGATCCCTTTTTGTTCTCTAACCAAAGATTTTGCTTTGGCTTTCAACTTTCTCAAAATTTTCAGCCACTATTTCCAAGTCCAGGAGGTGGAATCGAACTCAACTTTTTCGGTTTTGAAGCCATTACTTTTTGTAATCCGTACCTTAATGACCTTTTATATACTTTTATCTCACGATGAAGGAATAAACTCCCGTTCTAGGATACAAGTAATTTTTCAGCCCCACTCAATACAACTTACTAGTAAAAGTTGATTTAAATTGACGCTGCTAAAGTAAGAATTGCGCTGTAAATGAGTGATACTATGAAGCAATTAAATATCTGGACTTTGAAAGCGTTGACAAACCTTTGTTACAGGCATCCTTCCTCAACTCAGACCTGAAGATGGAAACGCATTTGATTTTAGGGATTCTGCTGTCTGTCTGCAGCCTCTCCTTTAGTCAAGGTAATGCATTGAAGTATTGTAATTTCACCACCTGTATGTAGTAGGATGTACTGCATGAAATATATTTCTTTTTTCTATTTATTTAGAATGTAGGCAACAGCTTGTGGAGGATGTAGATTTCCCTGGATCAGACATCCAACTTGTCTTCTCTCCCGATGTAAATCACTGTCAGCAACTTTGCACCCAGCACCCGGCCTGTCTCTTTTTTACCTATCTACCTGCTGACTGGACCCAGGACGACAGGTACAGAACAAGCAAAACTTCTGGTGTGCGTTGACCTTAAACTGAAATTGCTACAGTGTTACATGTTGTTGTTGTAGCACAGAAGATGCACCCGGACACTCTAGTCTCATGGCCTTTTCACGTTGTTACGTGAAGGCCACTGGTTCTTGATAAATTCTTGGAAGGGAATTGTGCCCTGAGGGCTGTATAAATGGTTTGAAAATGCAAACTCACCACTAAATACTTCGTCAAAGACACCCAAACAAAACTTCTGCTTTTCTCTGCAGGAACTTCTACTGCTTCCTCAAGAGCAGTCCCTCTGGACAACCCGATGTGCAGACTCCGGTGCAGGGGGCAATCTCTGGATATTCTCTCAAACCCTGCAACCCAAATTCAAGTAGGCTCACCATTATTTAGAACTGTTATGCAGACTTTTAGTTAAATTGCAATTTCGTAGGTAAATAAACCGGCTATGTAATACAATTTTTAAAAGTAATTTTACTTCAACTAATATCCAAAATCCGGGGTAAAAGGTTTGCCGAATCACTTATGTTCTCTTCGAATCCAGATATGTTAAAGTTTGTAGAACAGTAATCCGGTTCACAGGGTAATTTCTAGATCCATTGGCATCCTTTGTTCATTCTTGATCCGCGACCACTCTCCTTCACTCTGTCTGCCAGAGCCTTGTCTGCCTCAGCTGTACAATGGCGTGGACTTCCCAGGTGCTGACTACAGAGCCTTGTTCACAGAAGACGTTGAAGAGTGTCGGAGAGCCTGCACACAGGACCCTGCTTGTCAGTTTTTCTCTTTTCTAAATGAAGTCTTCACACTAGACAATTTCAGGTAAATGTAAATTCTCCGATGTCAACCCAGTGGTGACATTAAATGTATCTGCTCATTGTTGTACAGTTGGTTGAATGCTTTTCTCCTGCAACACCAGGGGGGTGACATAGGCTTCCCAATTACCTGACTCTAAAGTGTCTTGTTTTAGGTACAAGTGCCACCTTAAATTCAGCTGGCCAGTGGCAACACTTCCAGTTGTTGAAAGAAAAGCTGGTTTAGTGTCTGGATTCTCCAACAAAGTAGGAACATTTCAAGAGGGTAAACCAGGTAAAGAAACAATCATAGCAAAAGCATTCAGAATAAAGTCTGCAGATGCAGTGGATGTTCTTCTAATGTGTTTCCAATGTTTTGTTCAGTATGTCCGGGAAATCTATTTCCAAACACGGACATCCCAGGAAATGACATTTTGGTTCTTCCTGCTGCCTCCCCTGGACACTGTCAGAACCTGTGCTCTGCTCACTCGGCCTGCGCCACCTTCACTTTTGTCAGGTTGTCAAATATGTTTTGATTGTACAATCCTCTATTACTCAGATCTGAGCTCAAACTAAACACACTTTCCTTCAAGGTCTCGTTTTGATTTTAACTTTTCGGTTTGTTGCAGTGACGACTTCAATTGTTACCTGAAGGCAAACGACAATGCAATGATTCTCACAGCAAAAGATGGCGTCACATCTGGACTATCGGCACGCTTCTGTTGGCCAGATAACAGTATGTATTATCAATAAACATTAAAACGTTCTGAGAGGACTCACATAGGACTCACATCATAGACCCCATGCGCTCTATGTAATGACCAATTCAATAATTTTAGGTGTGTGTGTGTGTAAAATATATATATATATATATTTCCTCGCAAAGGATTACTCACCATAGTCCTCACTTGGTCAATTAAAACAACTTTTATATTCATGCTACGTACAGACAATCATGATTTACCAGATGTTCCATCCTACTTATTTTGAACCAGTCTGAGTTTTGGGAATTGACACTAACACTGTATGTATAGATGAGTGAGTGGGGAGCACAGTTGTCCTCCAATATGCGGATTGGCGGTTTAATCCCAGGCCCGACTGACCCTCTTGTCAATGTGTCCTTGAGCAAAACGACTCTTAACTCTAACATTGCTCCTTTTTAGCTTTGTGTTTGAGAATGTTAGTTACTATTGGACAGGTGACACTGTACAGTAGCCCCTGTCATCAGTGTGTGAACGATGACATTAAGTGAGTGGTCGGAAGACGAGAAGCGCTATAAAAGTACAGTACAATAATTTGTACTTTTTTAGTTTTGCTTATTAAGCAATATTTTACTACTTTGATCATTCAGTAACTTAATCTCTCTCCTTTCAGTTTATTGATGGTGTTGTATTTATGTGGTTCAGCCAGCAGTCTGACCTTGCTCCTCTGCCACCAGGCTGGGTCAACGCTGCTCTTGAAGGAGTAGATTTCCCAGGTAATGACATTCGCAATGAACGGATCGATGACGCTGCCTCTTGTCAGAGGACCTGTAATAAGGATGCTAACTGCCAGTTCTACACATACACCACGGCAGACTTCCCCGACCGCAATTTCAGGTACATTCACTTTAATGCATGCAAACCTGCATTTACACAAGATTCAAATTTTTAAAATAAAACCGTTCCAACAATTCAGGATATTTTTAAGATTCTGTTTTTGTTTTCTAGGCGTTTTAAGTAAAATTGTTCCAACAGTTCAGGACATTTTTAAGAAGCTGTTGTTGATCTTGTGTTCTAGGCGCCGCTGCGTCCTCAAGCGGTCCATCACCATGCCCGCTCCTCCTGGAGTCATCAAAGTGGCCAATGTCGTATCAGGCTTCCAACTGAGGAACTGCGTGTAGTGCTCCAGAAACACAGATGCTGTGCTTTAATATGGCCCCTTGATCTGTTTATTTTTTTTTTTTTTTCCTAACATCAGTTCACTGCTTTTAAAGTTGTACATGATTCTTTTTGTGTAAACCAGAGCAATAAAACGTAACCTGCTTCATTCATTTAATTGACCTGTCTCTACTTTACCTTTTTTTGTGCTGACTGGACCAAAGAACACTGGTAAAGAACAATACATTTGGACTCGGAAAATGCACCAGAAAATAAGTTATTCTATTAAGCCCTACCACACATTAGAAGTCAAAAGCGACATCTGTTTTTTGCAGCCGCAACCTGGAGGGATTGTCAATAGAATTTCTCTTTAACTAAATGATCATGCATTTTTTTTTTTTTCTTTCCCCCACAAAGTTTTAGTGTGCCACACTGGTGAAATCTATTGCCCATAATTAAATTATGCACATGAGTTATTTACCTAAAAATGTTACCTAGACTGCAACACCTCTTCAAAGAGTGCCATGTTACACCACCATCTTTCTGCCGTAGCCCCAGAAAAAACACCCACTCTGGTCGCCGGGCCTTTTTCATTGCTTTTACGCTGCTCAAAGAGCACCGGGGTGGACAGTTTGACTATGCAACCTCACCACTAAATACGTTACACTGAAGTTAACACCGCAAGCACGAAATCTCTGCAGGCACTTCTGCTACAGAAAGACCAGTTTCTCTTGACATCTCAATGTGCAGACTCCGTTGCAGGGAGTGCCCTACGGTGTTTCTCTCAAACCCTGAACTTTTTTTTTCTCAGACCTACCAGGAATCCCATAGTGACCAGACTAAGGAAAGATTTAATGTAATATACTGTCTTCAAAGGACCAAGTTGTTGTAAGAAATACCTTTTCACTGGCTGATGTGACTTTTTCCTGACCATCACTTATCTCCTGTTTTCAGTAGGTGGATTAAATCAGAATGTCTTGAAAGGATTGACTACATCAAACAATCGATTTACAAAAACATTTTCAATTGAATATACACCCCAGAGGAAACAGGCAAGCTGAAAGCCGTCTGAAATTCAAACATGCTTCAGCTGACACACGGTGTCGTGAACCAAGTAGTCAAGGCACAAGAAAACCTGTTTTATCTGCAAAAGGTGTGTTGCGTCCGGCTGGTCTATTAGTGTTTTTTCCTCCCCCTTGTCTTTGTTTCCAGTCTGTTCTTCCCAGGTGTGGTGAGTTGCTGCTGACGATGCAGGCGTGGCCAGCTGTTCCTCCAGCCAATCCAGCTCTCAGCTCTGCTCCTTTAAAAATGTTTGTTTGTGAGAGCTTGGAAAAAGGGTTGATCTTTGTGCGAACGAAGCAGAGCGGTCGCAGGGTCGGAGCAGCGAGAGTTGGTTGATTGCACAGCTGCGCTGTGACTGAGGTTGGCATGGCGGGTAGTTCGGGTGGAAGCGAGGTGGATATGCGGGAGGGCAGTGAGAGGTCGGACAATGAGGAGGGAGAAATGCATGCGGGGAATAAGGTAAAGTGGAAGGTGAAGAATGAGAAGAAACGTAGTAGGAAAGACGGGGAGTCAATGTCGGATGGGGATGACCAGAGGGGGGCGGAGAGAATGAGAAGGGATAAGAGGCGAGAGCAGGTGGAGGAATGGAAAGTTATGGCTGTGTTCGATGAGCCTACGAGGAAAGTGCTGAATCCGATAGCATTATCTAAAGCTATTGAAGCAGAGGTGGGACATGTTAGAGATGCGAGGTGTGTTGGGCATGGGAGAGTGCTGATTTTTGCTGTTAATTGGGCGCAGCAAGGCAAGTTAATGACGTTGACGTCGCTGAATGGAGCGAAGGTGAAGTGTCACGTACCGGGTGGAAGGGCTAAGAGCAGGGGGGTGATTACGGGGGTACCGCTGGATATAACAATGGAGGAATTCAAGAAAGAAGTAAAAGGAGGACGGGTAGTGGAGGCAAAACGAATGACAAATAAAAACAAAGGGAACGGAGAGGAGAGCCCTACGGTGATGGTGGAGTTTGATGGGCATATACCCAGTAGAGTGTGTCTGGGGTATGTGAGCTACTTTGTGAGGGAGTATGTGCCGGCGCCACTAAGGTGCTTCAAGTGTCAACGCATGGGGCATGTGGCCAGTGTGTGTAAGGGGCAGTGTCGGTGTGCTAAATGTGGGGGCCCACATGAGTATGGGAAATGTGAAGCACAGGCTAAAATAAGGTGTTGTAACTGCGGCGGGGAACATAGTGCGGCATATGGGGGGTGTATTGTGCAGAGAAAAGAGGCAGAGGTACAGAGATACAAGATAGTAAATAAAGTAACATATGCAGAGGCAGCAAGAAAAAGCCAAGGCAGCAGGAGGGAACAAGAAATAAGAGCCCAGGAACAGCCAGGAGTGATCACAGGGAGAGGGGAGGGGCAGGTGGTGGAGGGGGGAGATAAGAAGTGTAGTCATGGGGGATGCTCAGTTACAGAAGAGACACTGGTGGTGAAACGGGTGGATTTTTTGGCATTTATGTGTCATATTCTTAATATGAGTGAACAGGTGAAGAAAAAGTCGGCACGGATTGAGATGGTTGTTAGGGCTGCTAAGGAGTTTATGGGGATTATGGAAGTAACAGGGGAGATGTTACATGGGATGTTGGCACAGCCCAAGAGTGGGGATGTGGATATCAGTAGTAAATGATGTCACTGGTGGTGTTACAATGGAATGCAAGAAGCTTAGTAGCTAACGGGCAGGAGTTCAAGAGATATGTATATGGGTTAGATGTAGTGCCAAATGTAATTTGTGTGCAGGAAACGTGGCTAAAACCAATGCTGGAGTTTGCAATTCCAGGGTTTCATGCGGTAAGGAAGGATAGGATAGAGGGTGGAGGTGGGGGATGTGCTACGTTTGTTGAGGACGGACTGGCATACAGAGTAGGGGAGGTAAGTGATGCAGAGTGTGTCGGGATAGAGGTGTGCAGGAAGGAAGGCGGCATAGTGGTGTTAAATTTTTATAACCCGTGTAAGCCTCTAAGTGCAGAGCAGTTAGATGTAATGGGTAGGTGTGGTGGGGGTGGAAAGATGATTTGGTGTGGGGACTTTAATGCACATAATGAGATATGGGGAAGTGGACACACGGATGGTAATGGGGCAGTGGTGGAGGAATATATGGAGGGTTGTGGGATGGTATGTGTTAATGAGGGGGGCGGTACTAGGGTAAATATAGGGAAAGGGACTGAGTCCTGTTTAGATCTAATGTGGGTGTCTGCGGCTATGGCAGGGAGGTGTGAGTGGCGAGTGATGAGAGACTCCACTGTAGGGAGTGATCATTACCCTATTGTTTGTAGGTTTGAGGCTGGTGTATGTATGCAGAGCAGAGGGCATGGCAAGAGGTGGTGTTATGAGAAGGCTGATTGGATCAAGTTCAAGTACTTGTGTGAGAGGGAAGGACGGAAGTTGACAATGGAGGGATCAGTGAATGAATGTGCTCAGGAACTGACAGGCATGCTAGTGGCAGCAGCAGAGGTGGCTATTCCAGTTAGTAAGGGAGGTGGTAGGAGGAGGGTGGTACCGTGGTGGACTGATGAATGCTCCAAAAGAGTACGTGAGAGGAACAAGGCGTTTAGGGCACTGAGGAGAAGCATGACAGATACGAATGTGTTGGAGTTTCAACGTAAAAGGGCAGAGACAAGGAGAACAATAAAGAGAGCTAAAAGGGAAGCATGGCGTGAGTTCTGCTCTACCATTGGGAGGGGGACGGACATTGGCAGGGTGTGGAAAATGTTCCGGAAAATGTTGGGGAAAGGAGGAAATGCGGAAATACCAGTGTTGGTGGTGGGGGATGCAATTGCTATGACAGGTAAGGAAAAGGCGGATGCGTTGGGGGTAGCATTTGCGAAGGTTCACAGTGGCGAGCACCTATGTGAGGAGAGTAAGAGGAGGAGATGCGAGATATTAAAACAAAAGGGAGATGTGTTGCATAAGAAGGCAGGGACGGAGGAAGTGATGGATGCGGAATTCACTAAGTTTGAGCTGACTAAGGCACTGGTAGGATGCAGGCGTTCGGCACCGGGAGAGGACAGGGTAGGATATGAGATGGTGAAAAAGGCACCTGATAATGTAATGGAAGCTATAGTAGGGCTGTTTAACAAGGTGTGGAGGACTGGGGTGCTGCCGGACGGGTGGAAGCAGGCGGTAGTACTGCCGTTTGCTAAACCGGGAAAAGATCCAGGGAAGGTGGATAGCTATAGACCAATAGCGTTGACCTCAAACCTATGTAAACTGATGGAGAAGATGATAGTGAAAAGATTGATATTCTACCTGGAAAGTAAGGGATTGATGAGTGAAGCACAGAGTGGGTTCAGGAGAGGAAGGTCTACTATGGATGCACTGGTGGTGGTTAGCACAGAAATAGCCAAGGCACTTGCTATGAAGGAGAAGATGGTGGTGGTGTACTTTGATATAGAGAAGGCGTATGACACTATGTGGAGAGAGGGGGTGTTAATGAAGTTAAGTGCATTGGGAGTTGAGGGCAGAATGTATAATTGGATTCTGGATTTCTTGTTTGACAGGTACATACAGGTGAGGGTTGGGACAATATTGTCAGAGAGGTATGAGGTTGCTAATGGCACCCCACAGGGCAGTGTGATTAGCCCTGTGTTGTTTACAATCATGATCGACAATGTGTTTAGGGATGTAGGGAGAGGTATGGGTAGGGCACTATATGCAGATGATGGGGCTTTGTGGAAGAGAGGTAAGAATGAAAAGTTTGTAATGAGGAAGATGCAAGAGGCGGTGGATGTGGTGGAGGAATGGTCCAAGAGATGGGGTTTTAGGATGTCGGTGACTAAATCGTGTTTCATGGTGTACTCGAGAAGGAGGGTGGGGGAGGTTCGGTTACACATGTATGGCCAAGAATTGGGAAGGGTGTTAGAGTTTAAATATTTGGGATTATGGTTTGACGGAAGGCTCACATGGAGGAAACATGTGGAGTTTATAGAACAGAAGTGCAGGAAGGTGCTGAATCTGATGAGGGCTGTGGCAGGTGTAGACTGGGGGGCAGATAGGAGGACACTGTTGTGTATGTATCAGGCACTGGTAAGATCCACGATAGACTATGGGTGTTTTATTTATGGAGCTGCGGCCAAGACGGTGATACAGCGATTGGACAGGGTGCAATCACGAGCACTGAGGCTGTGTGTGGGGGCTATCAGGACCACTCCAGTAGTGGTGTTGCAGGTGGATACAGGGGAATTGCCACTGAGCTTGAGGAGGGACAAGTTGGCGCTGTCGTATTGGGGCAGGCTGAAGGGGTGTGCTGAAAGCCACACGGCGGTTGTGGCAACTAGGGAGTGTTGGGAGAGGGACAAGAGTAGTTTGAGGATGTATGGGTGGACAATAGGGCAGAAAGTGACAGAGTATGGCTTGGAGGGGATAGAGATAGGGCCAGCGATTGCATTGGGGCCCATCCCTCCGTGGATGTTCCCGATGCCAAAAGTGGATGTAGGCATGATGGAGGAGAGGAGGGAGTGGGGCAAGGGGGACGTGAGTGTGTGTGTGGAGAAGTATGTCTGTAAACGGTTTTATGGTTTTGTAAGGGTGTACACTGATGGAGCTAAGGTAGTGAATGGGGGTAGAGCGGGTGCAGGAGTGCATGTGCCTGAGTTCAGTGTGAGTATCTGTAAAAGAGTCACTGATAATGTGTCGGTGTATACAGCAGAGATGGTGGCTATGATCATTGGGTTGAGATGGGTGGAGGATGTGACACCATGTAGGGTGCTGATATGTTCAGACTCAGCAGCAGTGTTAAGCAGTGTTCTGGATGGTAGGTCTGACAGGGAAGACCTACTGGGAGAACTGATGGGGATATTGCTGGGGTTGGAGAGACAGGGAGTAGAGGTGAGGTTCTGCTGGGTTCCTGCGCATGCTGGAGTGGAGGGTAATGAGGTGGCTGACATGGTGGCAAAGAGTGCTGTAAGGAGGACTGAGGTGGATGTAAGGGTGTCGTTAGGGCGCAGGGAGGTTAAGTCGTTGATACGGGAAGCAGGGATTGCGGAGTGGGAGAGACAGTGGGGTGAAGGTGGTAAAGGGAGGCACTTCCGGGGTATAAATAGGTCAGTGAAGGAGGTTGGGGGAATGATGGGGTGCAGGAGGGAAGAGGTAGTGTGGAGTAGGTTAAGGTATGGGCACACAGGGTTGAATGGCACGTTGAGAGTGGTGGCAAAACATGACACAGGTTTGTGTGATAGATGTGAGGTGGTGGAAACAGTTGAGCATGTACTGTTTGTCTGTGGGAGGTATGATAAGGAGAGCGTGGTGTTGTATGGTAGTGTCAGGGAGACAAAGCGGGGCTGGGACTTAGGTGGGGTGCTTGGGGGTGGAAAAGGGAAGGAGGCAGTAATGAAGGCAGTATTTATTTTTCTCAGGAACACGGGGCTGTACAACAGGATATAGAAGGGAGGCCGTGACCGGCCTCACACTCCAGTGCAGTAGGTGGCGGTATATGCATCTTTAAGTTGGTGCGATCTGCCAGTAAACAAAAAAGAAGAAGAAGAAGAAGAAAGAAGCTTGGAAAAAGAGGGGGACTTGTGTTTTGGGAGAGATTGAGAGTGACATTGATTTAGATATTGAAAGAATATATGGTTTATGTTTGTTAAACTGGTCTATTGTACTCCAGGTCTGTGTTTATGTACTTACCCCAAGAGCGCTGTGGAGCAGGGCTAGGTAAGATACCCTGGGGTCTACATACACCCGTAGGGAAAACCTCTGTTAGATACACTAGATTAGAAGCCAGCGGCTGTCACCCAGTGTATTGTAGAAGTGAGGTAAGTGGTGTGATAGGTTAGATTGTGGTAGGTTTAGAGGGTTAGGGAAGCTCAGGGTCCTTTGTTTTGTTTCTTTGCTTTGACAGACCGCTGGCACCGCCCTACTCCACAGGCCTTGTTACCTGTTAGTCCTCCTATCCCGTGTCTTTGTACTTGTGTGTAATTGTTCGTTGAAATGTTTGTATTGTTCTTGTAGGGGAAATAAACCCACCATAGCCATCAATTGTAGTAGTGTCCTTTACTTATTGTGATAGCAAGCTGGGGCCTTCGCACACAGGTTCAGAATCATCCAGAGGGCGTGGTCTTGGGCAGTTACGCCTTCCTCCTCTCCTGAGCCGGAGTTGAGGCGTAACAAGGTGGGTTTATTTTCCCAAACGTTCACCAAGAAATCCATTTGCAGTTATAGGGCCTCAATAAAAAAAAAAGTTTGAGCACCTGTTACCCTGGGTTGAAGGACATCGGCCGGGCTGACAGATCATAGCTAACCGTTGTCCTCAAGTGCTTAATACCAAGAAGCTTGTAAACCTGTTCTAACAAAGTGGACATGAAGTTAGTTCCACAGTCTCTGAGGATCTCACAGGCGAAGCTCCCCTTGGAAAAAACTGCAAAAGGCAACTGTTTTGGCCTTCAATGAGTTTAAAGGAAAAACATCTGAATGTTTTGTGGCATACTATGTTATTACCAGCATGTAAAGGTTTCCTGCTTTGCTCCTTTCAACAGGCCCAACAATGTCCATTCCCAACGGCTCAAAGGGCGGACACTGGTGATCGGTAGGAGCTGTAGCGGAGCTCTCGAGCAGATTTTAAGGAAGGTTTTATTAGACCTCCAGGAGACTTTCACAGAACAAAACTAAATCTGCATGCAAGTCAGGCCAGTGGAAATGTTTTTTAAATGCGAGCAAATGTTCTGTGTTTTCCAAGATTGCCAGCCCACGGAACGGAGTGCCCAAATCCCAGCACAGTGCCTAGCTGTTCCGGGCAGTAGTGTTTGTCTGTTCCCGTACCTTCCCCTATAGCTCTCTGTGAGAAACATGCTGGAGTAATGGAGTAATTTTGTTGGATTCAAATGATATTGTTGGGTATTTTGAAAATCAAAGGCTCTTCAGGCAAACTGCCAGAGGGTGGGATTGCCACAGTATTGCAAAACTTCCCTTTCCTTCTCTGTTACAAAATGTTGCGGGTGCTGTCTCCAAATTTGCATCATAGAAAGGCAGGGTACTGAGTGTCTGAAAGGGCCTCTCCGCCTCTTTAGCTTGAGTAATTCCCCCATGCTGTAAGAGCTCCAGGTAGGATCTTTGGCTCAAGCCTCATATATAAAAGCAGACACCACCTTCAGTTCCATTTCTTTTCCAACCAAAAAAGGAACTCCGCTACCAGGTAACGTCAATACAGGGTGTCCCGCCACCACAAATGGGGACAAACAGGGAAGTATTTCTGTGGTTCAGCCAGCACCACCTGGTGGCAGAGAGGAGCAAGGTTACCACCAGGCTGGGTCAACGCTGCTCTTGAAGGTCGATTTCCCAGGTAATGACATTAGCAAAAAACGGATCGATGACGCGGCCTTTTGTCAGAGGACCTGTAATGAGAATGCTAACTGCCAGTCCTACACATATATCACGGCAGACTTCCCCGAGAATGATTTAAAGGACCCATCGTATGCCCATTTTTCCACATGTTGATATGGTTCCTTGGGGTCTCAATGAAAGGTTTGCAACATATTTTGGTCAGAATACCACAAGAATCATTTCAAACAGCACCCTTTTTACCCTGTCAAAAACACCTCCCCACAGATTGACCTGTTTTGAGTGCCTGTTCCTTTAAATGCTAATGAGCCAGCTCCCCCCTCCCCCTTGGGTCGAGTGGTGGTGGGGGGCGGTCCAAGGCCATGTAGGCAGACTCCCAACATGGGCGTGCTTCAAAATCTACGTAGACGTTGGTGGTGATTCCATTGGACGCACTCAAGCATATCGTTTCTGACACCACAACACAACACCACGCCACAACAAGCCGCGTGAGTTGTTTTTTTCCAGCGTTTTTGTGTTGGGAGACATGCCAGATACCCAAATTAACGTATAGAAGCACTAAAAAAGTGGAATTTTCATAATATAGCCCCTTTAAGGTAAATTCCCTTTTTTTGCATGCATGCAAACCTTCATTAACACAATAATAAAAATAAAAATAAAACTGTTCCAACCATTCAGGACATTTTTAAGATGCTGTTGTTCTTGTTTTCTAGGCGCCGCTGCTTTCTCAAGCGGTCCGTCACCAGGGCCGCTCTTAGAGTCGCCAAAGTGGAGAATGCCGTATCTGGCTTCCAACTGAGGAACTGCGTGTAAGATGCTATTATTTGGTGCTTAAATATGGCCACTTGATCTGTTGACTGCGTTTCACGCTGCACATGAATCTTTTTGTGTAAACAAGAGCAATAAAACACAGAACATTGGTTTGCTTCTAACCTGCTTTATTCATTCGGAGGTCAGTATTCACACAGTGAAATGCAAACATCTGTCACGTAGTCTTCAACATAAAAGTTTGAATTTAAATCTAGAGCTTGAAAAAGTCAATAAACATCAGGTCATTGTCTGTGTGACTGTGGAATCCTCGCTGAATTTAGTAGTCAAGATGCGAACAAATCAGATTTTAGGGGTTCTGCTATCTATCTGCAGCCTCTCCTTTAGTCATGGATATTGCATTTAAGTATTATAATTGTATCACTTTTATGTTTTAGGATGTATTTGGCTGTTTTCCATTTATTCATAATATTTATTATTATTATTATATTTATTCTTGAGAATGTAGATTTCTCTGGATCAGACTTCCAATTTGGCTTTTCTACAAATGTTAATCACTGTCAGCAACTTTGCACCCAGCATCCATCCTGTCTCTTCTACAGGTACAGAACAAGTGCACTGTTGGTTTGAATGTGCAACCTCACCACTAGAGGGCACTAAATACTTTACACTGACGCAGTCAAAGACAGGAATCAGGATTCAGGAATCAGGAAACATTTATTAGCCAAAATATGTCAAACATACAAGGAATTTGTCTTGGCGGATAGTGCGCGACAGTAGACAGACAAGACAACAGTGCACAAGTAATAAAATAAAGTGGAATGAAATGCTAAAGACAAAACACACAAACACGCACAATAACACAAAACTTCAGCCTTTCTCTGCAGGCACTTCTACTGCTACCTCAAGAACAGTTCTTCTGGGAGGCCCAATGTGCAGACTCCGTTGCAGGGGCATCACCTGTGGTGTTTCTCTCAAACCCTAAAAAGATTTTTTTTTTTTTGCCCGACCTATCAGGACACACAAAGCTATCACGTATTAAAGTGTTACACCAGAGGGCGGCATTGCCACAGCACAGCAACTTCCATGGCAACTTCTCTTGCCTTCTCTGTTGGTGTGACTTACGATGTTTTCTGGGTGCGGTCTCCAAATCTGCATTAAAGAAAAGTAGGGCACTGATTATCTGAAGGGGCTCCTCGACCTCCTTCGATTGGGTTGTGGTGAATGCGATGTGTCATTTGAGGCTGGAATTCAACAACTCTAACACAGGCAGGTCCCAACAAAGCACAGCAGTACATGGTAGATTATCAGTAACACCAATGTTTAGGAGGTAGGTTTGCCCTCGCACCTGCTTTTAGGTGGGGCTTTTCTCTCGTGAAGGGCTTACCCACTATGGCAAAGGGTTCTTGGTGGTACTAAGGGACTGGATTGCGGTAATCCTTACTTTCCCGTGCTTTTTAGTGCAAGAACTGGCCTTTCCTCCATTCTGCCAGATTGACATCACCCAGTTCATCAGCCTCAGCAGCAGAACCTGGGTTAGACTCTTTAATCCAGACCTGCAGCTCAGGAGAAAGCATTCTGAAGTATTGCTCCAATTAGGATTTCACCCATCTCTTAAACAGTTTTACCCTTTGGGTTAATTCACTTTCTGTACAACCGTGTAGACAACTCATTTGGGTTCTCAGATTTTTTATCAAGGGAGAGGAATCTCAGCCTATGTGTCTCAGGGTTAATATCATATTCATGGAAAATTGAAAAGGTCTCAAAGGAAAAAGGTCTTAACTGCAAAAAGTGTATTTTTCTAAACATTATTCAATAACAAACATTCACCAAGAAATCCATTGACAGAGTTATAGTGCCCAAATAAAATATGTTAACAGAACATAAATATTAAAAACTAAGGTTAACAAAGCAAGATATTCACTTAATTAACCACCCACAATCTGAGTGAAACAAATCGTGTCTGACTAAACAAACTAAAGCATACAGGAAGGTAGAACCAAAGATATGAACCACAAGTCAACACAAACCCTCCCTACGGCCCCTGTGTAGAAGCTCTTGATAGGTTCCTTGGCTCAGGCTTCTTGCATAAAAGCAGACTTACATTTTCAGTTCCATCTTTTTACAACCAGGAAAGGAACTCAGCAACCAGGTAACTTGCATTAATGGGTTGTGGGAACTGTTCTCGTTGTATGATCTGTACCGGCTGGCCTTTTTTAAGAAATATTCATTTCCTGTGGTCATTATATTGGGGAACATTAATCGAGTGGCTTAAACTCCAGATCCAATTTTTGTGCTCTAAACAAAAATTTACTTTGGCTTTCCATTTCTCCGGGCTTTTTATTTACTTTCAAAATCATTGTGGTCACTGTAGGTTTCATTGCAAACATATTTGAATGTAGTCTTCAAAAGGTGTCTGTCTCGGAATGTTCTGCCAATATTTCCAAGAGATGGGATCACGCTGCTGTTTATTCCTTCATCATGGGAGCTGCTAAAGTAAGAAAAAGGTGACACACCTTTGTTTCAGGATTCCTCACTGAACTCTGAACTCCAAACCAAAGATGGAAACACATCAGATTTTGGGGATTCTTTTGTCCATCTGCAGCCTCTCCCTTAGTCAAGGTAATACATTTAAGTATTGTAAGTCCACCACTTATATATAGTAGGATGTACTGTGTGAGTATATGTCTCTTTCTGTTTTCGATTTTTTTTAGAATGTAGAGAACAGCTTGTGCAGGATATAGATTTCCATGGATCAGACATCCAACTTGTCTTCTCTCCCGATGTTAATCACTGTCAGCAACTTTGCACCCAGCACCCGGCCTGTCTCTTCTTTACCTATCTACCTGCTGACTGGACCCAGGACGACAGGTACAGAACAAGCAGTGTACCAACACATTTTAATAAGCAATTCCTTTCATTAAACTGGAATGTAAAAATACTACCTAAAAATACAACCTACTTTCGCAAGACAAATATTTAGGGCTGTGAAAATGAACGTGTTAATCTATGGAATTAATGTGACCACTGCCGCCCTAAAAGACGGTGGTTTGGAAAACTTCCCAGGCTAAATGTGGGGAGATTGTTGGCCCTTCAAACTACGCCGCCAGATGATAACAAGGTTGAGAGCGCCGCAAAGTGCACGAGGACAGCAGGAAGATTGGAGTTGGCCTTGGAGATGAGCAAATATGTGTAGTCTTGTGTATAAAAAATGAATAATTAAAAACATGTCTGAAATACACGCTTTCCAAAGTTAATACTTTTTACTTTTAAGATTAGAGACTTTTATTTGCAATTAATGCATTTTAATATGTGCGATTCATTTGTTTAATCTATTGACAGCCCGAGTAAAAACGTGTGTTATTCAGCCGTAGATTAGAGGGATTATTTTTTTTAATGACTACTCCTACATTTATTATAGCATTACTCTTTGTTGATGACTAACTGTGACCAGAGTTAATCGGTTACTTCTACACAGAGAGCTACACCCATTCAAGGAGTATGTCATGTTACGCCGCCATCTTTCTGCAGTAGGACAGAAGAAACACCCAGATACTCGCTGGTCGAATGGCCTTTCCTCGTTGTTACGCTACCCGAAGGTCACCGGTTCTTGAATACATTTGGAAGGGAATTGTGAGCTGAGGGGTGTACATTTGGTTTGAAAATGCAATCCCACCACTAGATGCCACTAAATACTTGACACTGATGATGTCAAAGACACACAAATGCAAATTGTCTTTCTGTCTCTGCAGGAACTTCTACTGCTACCTCAAGAGCAGTTCCTCTGGACAACCCGGTGTGCAGAATCCGCTGCAGGGGGTCACCTCTGGATTTTCTCTCAAACCCTGCAACCCAGATCCAAGTAGGCTCACTATTATTTAGTAGCGTTATGCAGACCTTTTGTTAATTTGCAATTTTGGAAGTGAAATAAACACGGTTATGTAATACAATTACTAAATAAGTGTAATTTCATTCATAAAAAATAACATCCCAAATTAGTTTTGGTAAAAAGTTTGTTTAGAATCACATTCATGTTGTTTTCTTTGAATCACAACTATTGATCCGTGACCACACTCTCCTTCTCTCTCTCTGCCAGAGCCTTGTCTGCCTCAGCTGTACTATGGCGTGGACTTCCCAGGTGCTGACATCATAAGCTTGTTCACAGAAGATGCTGAGGAGTGTCAGAGAGCCTGCACACAGGACCCTGCCTGTCAGTTTTTCACTTTTCTAAATGAAGACCTCACATTAGACGTTTACAGGTAAAACTGCATTTGCCGATGTCACACGATCTGTGAAATTGAATGTATCCGTTCTGTATCTGTATTGGCGAATTGTTATACACGGTTGGTTTAATTCAGACAAGGAGGAAGCTTTGCTCCTGCAACACCTGGGTGGTAACATAAGCTCCTCAATTACATGAATATGCCATTTTTTTGTTTTAGGTACAAGTGCCTCCTTAAATTCAGCTGGCCAGTGGCAACACTTCCAATTGTTGAAAGAACAGCTGGTTTAGTGTCTGGATTCTCCAACAAAGTAGGGACATTTCAAGAGGGTAAACCAGGTACAAAAACAATCATAGCAAAATCATTCAGAATAAAGTCTGCAGATGCAGTGGATGTTCTTCTAATGTGTTTCCAATGTTTTGTCCAGCATGTCAGGGAAAGCTTTTTCCAAACACCGACATCCCAGGAAGTGACATTCTGGATCTTCCTGCTGCCTCCCCTGGACACTGTCAGAACCTGTGCTCTGCTCACTCAGTCTGCACCTTCTTTACTTTTGTCAGGTACTCAAACAGTTTTTCTCTAATGAGACAATCTCATCTATTACAGTCACATCTTTTCACAAATCTCAAAATATATACCTATCTTTATTCAAGATTTCATTTGAATGCCAGTTTTTTTTTTTGTTTGTTACAGTGACGACTTCAATTGTTACCTGAAGGGCAACAGCATTGAATTGGTTCGCAAAGCAAGAGATGGATTAACATCTGGACTACCAGCACGCTTCTGTTGGCCAGACAACAGTGAGTATTATCAGATGTTCATGATTCCCAGATGATCCGTCCTACTTATTTTGAACCCCTGTCTTCGTGTCGTTGAGTTTTGTGAACTCTTCCCTCAGGATGAAGCACAGTTTTTTCACAACGTCAAATTTGTAATGAATATGTTATAAAGCCCAACATTTCATGCTTCGTCTCTATCATAAAAAGACAATAGTCACTGACTGAAATTGTTCCTCTCTGTCACCAGGCTGGGTTAACGCTGCTCTTGAAGGGGTCAATTTCAAAGGTAATGACATTCGCTTTGAACTGACGGACGATGCGGCCTCTTGTCAGAAGACCTGTAACGAGGATCCTAACTGCCAGTTCTACAACTATCTCAAGGCAGATTTCCCCGACAGCGTTTTCAGGTACATTAACCTTCATGCGTGCATAAAAACCTGCATTAAAACAAATTTCTATTTTTTAAGTAAAATTGTTCCAACAGTTCAGGACATTTTTAAGAAGCTGTTGTTGATCTTGTGTTCTAGGCGGCGCTGCTACCTCAAGCGGTCCATCACCATGCCCGCTCCTCCTAGAGTCGCCAAACTGGCCACTGCTGTGTCAGGCTTCCAACTGAGGAACTGTGTGTAAAGTGCTCCAGAAACACACAAAAAGATGCTGTTGCTTTGTTCTTTAATACGGACACTTGGTCGGTTGGTTTCCTAACATCTGTTGACTGCGTTTCAAGCTGCACATGATTCTTTTTGTGTGTAAACAAGAGCTATAAAACATAAAGAACATTTGCTTTTGCTTTCAACTTGCTTCATTCTTGCTTTGAAGTCTGTAGTCACACGGTCTTATTTTTTTCCTCATCACTCTTAAAATAATTCAGTTTCAGTATTTAGGTGTGCAAAAATATTTGGGTGTTTCTACACCAATATAGTTCAACACAGGACGCACACGTTTCATCAGGAGAATAACCATCTGTTACGACGGTCATTACAGTATTTATTAGATATAAGGACACAGTGAATAATGAAATAATGTATCAGAAACTGATGCCGGTAGTTTATTTTTTATGTCTGCACACAAAATGCATTATTTTAAACTCTAATCTACTGTTGCAAGGAAGTAACTACAACATTCTTTTAAATAAAAGCTACCACACACCACCAGCAGTCAAAGGAAGGTAGCACTGTTCAATCTGTGTATTGACAGTATGTGATGTTTTATCCAAAAAATAGAATCCCTGCAATTATGTCTCCTGAATAATGAACAAGGAGAGTTTTAGAGATAATAATACCTTGGTCTTGCCTGGACAATGGATGAATCACCACTCGAGAGTTAAAGCCAGAAGGTAATTAACTTAACAGCTAGTCTAACCTGCTTGTGAAAGTTGAAAAATATCCCAACCTACATGTGTAAGGTTAACCATTAATTTATATTTATATTTGAAGAGAATGAATCAGAACAGATATTGTGCATTTGGAAACCGATCATTTTGTGAAGGGCCGTACTGTGTTTGTCAGAGGTGGTGTATCGCTGAAAACAAACAGTTGATATGAGTGGTGACAATGAACCAAAACAATTTATCTGTGGGCTTTAAAAACCCTAAAAAGAGAGTCTGGTCACAGTTCTCTGTAGGATTGTCAATACACAGCACTGTTTCTCATTTCAAAAACATCTATTAATGGAATTTTGACCTTTTGTTCGTTGGTTCATCTACTGATTTTTTTTCTATGGTTTGGCCAGCAGCAGATCCTCAAGCGGTGCCTGGACTGTGCGTACTGGGATATTTTCAGGACTGCTCCCAGTAGTCTGGATGAGTACGCAGAGGCTGTGATGGCATTCATTAGCTTCTGTGGAGACAGCTGTGTCCCACCATGCACCGTTGATGAGACACCTTGACAATGACGAGCCCTGGTTCACAGCTGAAGACAAAATCCCTGCAATCATGTCTCTCAAATAATGAGCAAGAGGAGTTTTAGAGATAATAATGTCTTGGTCTTGGTTGACAATGGATGAAGCACCACTCTCACGACCAAACGCAGAGCTAAAGCCAGAAGGTAATTAGCTTAGCTTAACAGCTAGTCTGACCTGCTTGTGGAAGTTGAAAAATATCGCAACCTACATGTGTAAGGTTAATGTGACGGCCCTTTGGTTTTGAGCAGGGCCTGATGCGTGTGTGTGTCCCTTTGTCCTGTCTTGCAGGTCCATGGTAGGAGCCACTAGGAGCACCTGGCCAGTCTCTCGGTTTCATTTAAGACCCGGCCGCCCCAGTCTCATCGTTTTTGTTCACGGGAGCTTTATTTGGTCGATAATAAATTACACATGCCGTCTACCACCCTGCGTTGCTCTATTTTTGTCATGGCCCAAGAGCCAGGTCGTGATATTAACCATTAACTTAAATTTCTATATCAAAAGATTAAATCAAAACAGATCTGTATTTAAAGACCAATCGTTTTGTGAAGGGCCGTACTGTGTTTGTCAGAGGTGGTGGATCGCTGAAAACAAACAGTTGATATGAGCGGTGACAAGGAACCAAAACAGTTAATCTGTGGGCTGTAACACCAATACAAGGGGGTTTAGAAACCCTAAAAACAGAGTCTGTTCACAGTTCTCTGTAGGATTGTCAATACACAGTCAACTCACAAACTCAAGTAATGTCCAACAGCGGTGAAGCTTTTTTTAAAAGATTAAAGATATACAAAACTGGATCGTGTTTTTGATGAAGTATTAAAGTACACAGAAATTGTGTACCAGTACATTAAATTCAGTGCTCAAATGCTTTTGTCTGTTGTACCAAAGCTTTAAGTTAAAATAATGACATGTGTATACTTTAAGTAAATGAATCTTTGTATAATTAAATGATGCTGATGGTGATTTTTTTGTTGAATGCTTTTGTTGTGTCTGCACTATTGTTAAGGAATTGCATGTTTGGTGTTCTACACACACGCACAAACAAAGAAACGGCACGCATGTAACCCAATAGAAAATTCCCCACTACTGCATAGATGAGACACCATAGGAGAAATGTCTCTCACTTCCTGATTTCACTCAACTTCCCTCTTTTTTTTTCCCGCCTTCTGCCTCCTCACAGGATCCTCATTTTTACTTTTTAAGTACAAGCCAGCCTGCTCCGTACGCAAACTGAACTTTCCAGACTTTCATACAAAAACGACACAAAAAAAGACTCCACCATTGGAATGTCTCTTGCAGCTGTAGATTAGAGGGTTAATATTTCAAAATGACTATTTTCTTATGTAATTTATAGCCTTGGTCTTTGTTGATAACTATAACTGTGATCATGCACATTTGTTTTCAGTTTTCGTTATACAAAGTTTAAAGTTTTACAGGCCAGAGTGTTGGGTAATCTACTGGCAAACATATATATATATATATATATATATATATATATATATTTATAACCATGTTCATAAATGAGTTGAGGGGTGTACAGTTGTTTGAATATGCAACCCCACCACTAGATGCCACTAAATACTTTACACTGATGAAGTCAACCACATTCACACACAGAACTTCTACTGCTACCTCAAGACCAGTTTTTCTGGACTGCCCAATGTGCAGAATCACTCCTGAGGTCTAGAGGTGTCACCTCTGGATTTTCTCTCAAATACTGTGACCCAGAACCTTTAATTTGGACCGTTTTTTCATTTGCAATTATACAAGTTAAATAAACAAGCAACAAGTGGAAGTGGGAGCTCAACATCAGCTCACAGCCAAGGACAAGGGCAGTGTTGGAGCCATAATGTGGGTTTTTGGTGATTTTGTTTATCTTGAAGGAAACACCGGGTGAATTGGGACATGCAGTTCATTATGGGGCACCGTCTGTAAAATGTTGCACGTTCTTAAATCCTGCGCAGTTTTGGTACATTTAGCATTATCATGTGAAAAAAAGCACGACAATATTGATATGTCACTTTTTCAAAGAATGAATAGCTGCTGATTCTGGTCAACATTAAAACACAGAGGACACACTTTCAGTAGACCATCACAGATGCTAGACCCCCTGCACTGTATGGAATGACCAATTCAATATGTGATGTATTGATCCTCATCAGGTCAATCTAATAAATCATAAAGTTATTTATGTGAAGGGCCAACACAATAAGAAATGTGATTGGTAACTGAAAATATGGCTCCAACAATGCTTCCTCAAGCGTGCCATCACCATGGCCGCTCCTCCTAGAGTCACCAAGCAGGTCCCCCCACCCTGCCTCCAGCTCTGAAGCGAAAGCGGATGCAAAAGCACTGACGAGAGTGGGGGCCGTAACGTCCGCGCCGCCCCCCGACCGTATCGTCCCTTATTCTTATTCTTCTTTATTGAAGGTGGCAACGCTAGGCACCATGGCTGGCCTTTCCTCTGTGCTGCCACATACACGTCAACAGGAACCAGGAACTAAGAACATTGATTGCCAGACTGTTAGACATACAAGGAATTTGATATGGCAGTTGGTGCATTACAATGGACAATAAGACTATGAGACAATGGACAACAAGACAAATAACAGTGCAGGAAAAATGGCATGTTCAAAATCTTTACCTGTGATCATGTACATTCTTCTCAGTTTTACTTTTACAAAGTTTGAACTTTTTGAGGGCCAGTGTAATCTAGGTAATATATTGGCACAAATTATATATATATATATATATATATATATATATATATATATATATATATATATAATATTTATATTTGTGCATAATTACCTGAAACTAAGAAACACATTTCTTCATTACCTCAGCGTTAATTTGTTACTTTTACATAGATTGTGTTGTGTTATAAAAATGAAAAAACTCCGGACGGACGGAAGACATCTTGGATTGAAAGTTAAAATCCAAAGTATTTAATAAAATAAAAGGTGTTGTGCTAAAAAGAACGTATTAGCTGAGGAGCCGCTGGTACCTGCAATCAACAGGCCACAGGGCAGCACCTTCACCACCTATAGCGACCGTCTCTTACCTCCACCAACGAACTCCATGAACAAGAGTACAGGTCAATCAAGGTGTAAAAATCAGTGCCCCCGCCCCTGGGCATGTGACCCTGATGCATTCAAGTCGACTGGTTATTTACAGGATATGGTGATGCAATGAGGTATCACATTGGATGGTACGGATTTCGAAAGTCTCTCTGTCAATGTCAGTTGTCCTATCAAGTATTACATGCATGCATTTCGGTTGGTTACATTACATTACACACAATCATAGCGTGCATCTGCAGTGTTATTTTATTGATTACATAGTTTTTTAAATTACAGTGGTGTTACACTATTCTTGTTTCTTTATTACATATTACATCGTTTCACAATCATGGCTGTATCCTGGTGTACACTAAATGCATTTTATTAATTGGTCTAATTCATGAACCGGGTCGTCAGTTTCTTTATAATAATCCACAATTGCTACACCTCATGAAAGACTATGTTATGTTACACCGCCTTATTTCTGCAGTAGCACAGAAAAAACACCCGTTCTTGGATATTCTTGGAAGGGAAGAGTAAGCTGAGGGGTGTACAGTTGGTTTGAATATGCAACCCCACCACTAGATGCCACTAAATACTTAACACTGATGAAGTCAAAGACACACAAACACAAACTTCTGCGTTTCTCTGCAGGAACTTGTACTGCTATCTCAAGATCACTTCCTCTGGACAGCCCAATGTGCAGACTGCGTTGAAGGGGATCACCTCTGGGTTTTCTCTCAAATCCTGCAGCCCAGATTCCAGTAGGTTTTTATTTAGAACCACTATGCAGACCTTTAGTTCCTTTGCAATTTTCAGAGTTGAATAAACAAATCACAGGGTTATATAATATTCATTCAAAAATAACATACCAAAAGAGTATTTTGAGCAGGTTTGTGTGGAACATCACGTTCATGTTGTTACTTTCTTCAAATCTTAACTTGAGTAACATGTTATATTGTGTTGAATACAATTCCCACGGTAAAAGTCTATTGAATTTCTAAGGAACTGTATTAATCATTGATCCATGACCACACTCTCCTTGACTCTCTCTGTCTGCCAGAGCCTTGTCGGCCTCAGCTGTATAATGGCTCGGACTTCCCAGGTACTGACTACAGAACCTTATTCACAGAAGACGCTGAGGAGTGTCAGAGAGCCAGCACACAGGACCCTGCCTGTCACCTTTTCTCTTTTCTAAACGATGTCTTCACACCAAACATTTACAGGTAAAACTGCATTTACAGGTAAAAACTGCTGTGGTGGCGGGCGTGGTTTGGCTCAGCTGCAGAGGGGACGGAGCGGGGAGTGGCTCAGGGAACGGTGCCAGGTGGACGCATAATTGGCCTAAGGTGGAGGAAATCAACATTCGTTTGTCACTGTATTTCAGTAGTGGAGATCCAGCGACAGGGGGGAGAGACTCAGCCAGACGAGGACGAGGACGATGACGATGACGATGGGGGCGGATTTAGACTGTGCTGAATTACGAAATAAAGTTGGTTATCGAAGCTTTCCGTTGTATCCTCGTCATTCCGGGACCCCCCAAGGATCCGCACGTGTAACTTCCGTCCCCTCTGCAGCTGAGCCAAACCACGCCCGCCACCACAACTGCTTTTACCGAAATCAAATCTATCTGTTTTGGCTAATTGTTGTATACAGTTGGTTTATTTCAGGTAACAAGAAGCTTTTCTCCTGCAACACCAGGGCAGCGACATAAGCTCCTCAATTACCTGAATATTCCTTTTTTTTTTTTTTTTTTAATCTTTGCTCTTAATAGCAATGCCTTTTCAAAGGTATACAGTTTTAGTACTTTGTTGAGCAATGACACAAATATATTTCTGTTTTTACACCATAGTTCACCATGTTTCATTAAGAGAATAACCATCTGTAATAATGGTCATTACAGTATTTAGAAGTAATGACACAGTGAATAATGAAATATATGAAACTGATGCCAGTTGGTTTATTATGTTTGCTTACAGAAGGTATTTTGCACAAACTAAATGCACCATATTAATAAAGTCCAACCTACTGTTGCAAGAAATCTATTAAAACATTCTTTTAATTAAAAAAACTACTATTAGTCAAAATAAGGCAACATGGTTTTTCACTGTTCAGTATGTGAAATAATATTCAAATATAATCCCTGCAATCATGATGTCTCACAAATAATGAGCAAAGGGAGTTTTAGAGACAATATCAAAACGTAGTTGTGGATTTACAAACTAATCATTTTATGTACGGTGGTACTGTTTGTACTATCTCTGAAAACTGAGCGATGAGAAAGAACCAAAACAGTTCATCTGTGTGCTGTAACACCAATACAATGCGAAAATGCCCCCTACTGCACAGATCATAAGAGGGGAAATATCTCTCACTTCCTGATTTCACTTCTCTTTTTTTCCTCCCTTCTGCCTCCTCACAGCATCTCTACCTCTTTTTCAGCTCAAAGCACAAGGCCGGCCTGCTGCGTACGCACACACACACACACACACACACACACATGCGCGCACTTCCCTCCCCTCTTTCCTCTCTTCCCCCTCCACACTCCCCTCCCCCGTGGGAAACCCATGCAGTGTGACTGCGGTTGTCCTTCCTGGAAGCTGTGGTGGTGACTCTGGCTCCTCCGCTCAGAGGCTACAATAGTGGCAGCCACCCTGTGTGTGTGTGTGCGTGTGCGTGCGTCTATGTTTGTATGTTGTCTCAGTACCCGGGTGTGTGTGTGTGTGTGTGTGTGTGCACGCATGCACCCTCCGCAAACATTCCACCGCCGTACCGTCCGTCCGTCCGACCGCCGGCCGGCCTCGCACGAGAGCCACGCCGCCACCGCGGTTCAGTCCTGACGCCAGGCCATTACACACACACATACACACACACTCAGACAAAACACACACTGTGGGCACACGAGAATGACTTAAACACACACTAGCATACTCGCTCAAATAAACAAAATGCACTTTGCGGAGCGCACACACACTTTTGGACCGCAGAGGGCAGACGTTGCATCCTGAAGTAGATCAAAGCGTCCTCCAGCAGAAGGCTCTTCCCTGCTCTCTCATCGCAGCGGAGACGTTATGTCGAGGCGCGGACCGAGTGCGCTGATCTTCTCGAGGAATAACTCCTTACAACTGTCGCTCATCGTCGTTTCGCACGGTTTCTCATCCTTTCCTTGGCCAATCCTTCCTCCTCTCTCCTTGACCCTGTCCCCGGCCTCCCTCCCACCCTGTTATTGAAGGTCTACGCCAAATCAGTCCCCCCCCCCCCCCCCTCTCTCTCTAGCGGTCTCTCCATCCTCCCTCTTGCCCTCTTCTTAACTGTCTGTCCATTGTTGAGGAGACAGTGGTGCAGACAAACAGGGACAGAGATATCCGCTGGCGCACCACAAGATCGGAGCCAAAGAATGGCAGAGCGACAGCGGAGGAGAGGAAGATGCAGCGACTGATACGAGGGCAGAGTTAACTACGGGGGACTGCCAATTAGAGGGCAAAGCAACGGGTCTGTTTGCCCCCCCGCCACATCCCAGAAACATCACACAGCTTCCACCATGTTTATCCCCTCCAGCCACAAGACCACAGCTCTGCATCAGCCATCACTGGAGACAGCATCGATGCAGCGGGGGGGGGGGACATGCGAGCAGTGTTTGCATACATGGCTAATACGGATAAGTAACGCGAAGCTTTCAGCCTTTCTGTCAGTTTCCATTTGTATTTATAGCAGATAGCTGCAAGTGCATGTTGATGTTTTCTCGGTCAGGAAAGAAAACACACACAGCAAAACATGGACAAGGTAAAGGCACTTAGTTTTTATAGAGAGTTTTCAACATTCTTTAGGCTTGAAAAAAAAAAAAGTAATCAAAAGTAGAAATGTTTTGGAGAAAAAATATATCACAGTTAAAGGACGCTTCGTTGAGCGTTATGGCTTAGTTAGACACTTCGTATGTGTTTGACCATGAACAAGAATCTTCTATTATTTCACATTCCTTCATTTTTCTTTTGTACGTGATTGTTGGTGAATATCTGAAACTCCCCCCACAGTCTGATGTGACTTACAGTTAGACAACCATCAAAGGTTCTCTACGTCTTCCTCCAACCTTTTCGTATTTTCTGCATGGGGCACATGGAGGCTCCATGTCCCTCGATGGAGTTCATTTGGAAAAGAAAAACCCAGAGTTGACTCTCAGAAAGCTCCGATCTCAGTCGCCCATCCCTGGGCTGACTTGGCCTGTCCACTCAAGCCCCTGCGTTGAGCGGTGGGAGACCCCAGAGGTGCGAAGGGCCTGAAAGAGACCTGCAGTGGGGCAGAAGATGATGAAATAGGACAAGAGGAGGAGGTAGAAGTAGAGGAGGAGGAGGAGGAGGAGGAAGGGTTTGGGAGGGGAAGGGGCGAGGCCCCGGTGGCGCTGTGAGGAGACGACTGGGTTGGTCTGGAGGGGGCTAGGACCGGGGACGCTGCGAGGGAAGGCAACCTGTGCACGGTGGCCAGGGCGGTAGGCGCGAGGAGCGGCGGGACTCCCTGGTGGCAGCCAGCCAGGGGGCCGAGGCGGAGGGTGGCGGGTGACGGGTAGCCCCCCAGCAGGGCCAGATCCCTTCGGCCCCTGGGGAAAGGACCTGAGGAGGAGGCCGGTGAGTTGGGGGAGATCTGAGGGAAGGACGCCCAAGGCCAGGGGGGAAAGGGCAGGGCGGAGGCCGGGGGCGACTGTAAAAGAACGGGTTCTAGGTTGCTCGCACAGTGGGAGAGGTGGGAGACGAGGCGCGCTCCTACAGGGTCCGAAGACTCTCCGTCAAGAGAGCTCAGGTACCGCACCACCTCCCCGACGCACTCCCTAAAGCCCAGCGTCCTGTAGTCGACTGCCAGGGCCCTCGCATCAAAGTAACCTGACGGACAAAGAGAGGGCTTAGTCGCACAGCCAATAACAGTGGTGGAGTCACATGATTCCAATAAAGGAAAGAAGAATAACACTGCAAAGACGACTGTTTGAAATTGTCACCTTTTCCTCCCATGGCATGGAGGAGTTTCAGGTGGTCCACAGTCATCTGCAGGATCTCCGCCTTCTCCAGCTTGGATGAGCCCTGCAGAGAGAAGGAAGACGTCACTGTGGTTGCATCAGATCTCCGGAAGCCGCTTCCTTACTTCACGGCGTTAAAGGAGATTGACGGTGAATCGCGGCGACCGTGTTTGAGCGCTCACCTGTTTCTCAAAGGCACTGGGCACCAGCCTCCTGAGCTCGGACAGGCTGTGGTTGATCCGGTCTCTGCGCCTCTTCTCTATGATCTGCGCGGCGACAACGGCAGAGGAACAGTCAGGGCCGACTTAAAACGACAGCACGAGAAAGATCCTAAAGATCCTAAAGATCCGAGGCTACGATCCGCTCACCCCTCTTCTCTTCTTCCGGGCCAGAACCTGCGAGGCGCTGCCAGGAGACATGGACCCCGTGACTGGGCTGTACCAGAAAGACAGAGACAGAGGAAGGCAGATGAGGGGAGGACGGTATTGGCACGGAGAGAAACACGCCAACTTTGATCCTCCTGCATATTGTTATTATTACCCTCCTTAATATGACACAGAGGCTGGATGGCACACCAGCTCGCCTCAATCTAATTTGTTTTTTGGGCACAGAACAGCAGAGGAGGGCCCGGGAGAGGAGGGGAAGACGACATTGTTTTGGCTTTATAGCGTTTCTGGATATTAGTCTCAGTGAAATGACATGCTGTTCCCCTTTCCATCTGAGCGAAAGCACTTTCAGAAAGATGATTCTATAGCTGGGGGGGGTGATGCGTTCGCTCGCATGGGGGATGTATGCGGCGTGGGATCTCAGCTCCTCCGAGTAAACTCACTCAATATGGATTGTGTTTGTTTGTGAACTCTCATCTTACGGGTCTGACGGATTAGAGTTTTCTTTAAACGTCCCCTTCCAAAGAGCTGCTGCCTTTTCCATTAGATTTCAACATGA
Source organism: Gasterosteus aculeatus (assembly GCF_964276395.1). Taxonomy (NCBI): domain Eukaryota; kingdom Metazoa; phylum Chordata; class Actinopteri; order Perciformes; family Gasterosteidae; genus Gasterosteus; species Gasterosteus aculeatus. The sequence goes on along the minus strand of NC_135697.1, from coordinate 13,657,274 downwards.
AGGCTGCCAATTCAGCTGTGTGTTTTTGTTTAGGTTCATTTTTTATTGGCTGACTATAAGGGTCTGTCTTCTGTTTGGATTAATCCAAGCCGTCTTTAGTGTTACCGCTTATCGCAGTACTTGTGTTCTTATATACTGTGGATGCATGTCACAAAACCTCCCAGCTTAAAGAAGAAAATGTTGACTAATTCACCCTAAAAACCAATTGTTATAATGACTTGCAAATAGTATGTGTAGTGTTAGAGTTATATCACTATTTGTATTATTTGTATCAATTCATGACAATCAAATTCCCAGTGATGTCATAACCCTAATACAACAAAGCTGAAAATAGTAAATCACTACTACATATTTTTGACATGGAATTAAATATCAAATGAAGCCAAATATTAGTAGAACTTTGCTAATGACATAAATGCCTTCGCACAAACACAAATGTGCCTCCAACTATTGCTGTAAAACTCCTCAGTATATTACATTTTGGGTTGTTCCTCTCTTGCTTTTGTGTTCATTTTAGAGTTAAGTTTACAGGCTGAATTTCCTATTCTGAAAAAGAAATGATTCAAAATGTAATATTGTCTCAATAATAATTAACGAAAAATAAATGTGTTTCATATCTTGCATTTTGACTTATTCATTTTCTAAAACCAGTTTCAAATGACAAAAGAAATTTGTACTTCTCCAATGTCTCGATGCTTCAGACATTAAAGGCCTTCCATCATTTTGAACCTAAACTTATTGTATTCATGTAAAAACATGCAATGATCAACACGACTCATTTAGAGAACCAATGCGTACATTTATATATCACTGAATATGGGAGCGCTTTTAAGAGGGGCCTAAAGTTATGCTTAAAACTGACAGCTCAGCTTTTTGTAAAGTGTGACAAATAACTTTTGTCAGAAAATGTCAATATTGGAGCTGAATCTAGAAATTGTTTAAGAATATTAGTTGTTATTTGTTTTAAAACGATGAGCCAAATCCGCTTCTGAGATTTAAAAACAGACCTTTTTCCAACAGTCTTTCAACCTGTCTGCAATTTTGCACTTGGCAGCAACTCACAACCAAGTATGTTCAGGACAAAATGTGTCTCCGGCTTTTCATTTCAGCCGCGTGCCGTGTCATTTTCCTTCAAAAGTGTGTTTTCGTCCTCAGGTGCGACTGGCGGGTGCTCACCAATAGCCGTCTTCTTGTCCCACGTCGATAAACTCGTCCGTGTCCGAGTCTGGGGAACTGTAGTCGTGAGGCCTCTTCATCTCTGTGGCCCGTCGCGCACTTTGCAGACCGGCGGACGGACAGGCCGATGGCGGACGGACGGAGGGGGTCTCTACGAAGACTTGTCTCCCCCTCGCTTGCGTTGTTTATAAAAGCCTCGTTGTCCTTAGTTACTTCTTGTCACTTGTATTTCTCTTCGTGAGTGTGTCGGTCCTGTCCTCTGTGAGTCAGCGGTGCCACTTGATCGACCCCCGAGGGCCCATGACAACTAAGAAAATTCACAAGCAGCTTCAGCCGTGCGCTCTCTCACTGGCATCCAGCCGTAGTGTCTCGCTCTCCCTCCCTGTTATGTCTCTCTTGGCTCCCTCTCTCTGTCACAGCCACCCAATGACAAAATAGGACTTTGGCATTTGGGGCAGGGTTGCCAGTTTGGGCTCCCCCGCCTCTTCTCTCTCTGTCCCTCCTCCATCCCTTTTAATCTGGCCTTCCCCAGCTTGTCTCCCTCCCTCCCTCCCTTCCCTCCCGTTCGCTCAGTCATCCTCAGTCAATTAGCCTCCCATCCCATCCTGCTCTCCTTCCTTCCTTCTTCCTATCCTCCTTTCTGTCTATTTCTGCTCCTTTAATTACACCGCTTCGTGGAACAATGGCAGCGGGAGGGAGCGAGTGTGGGAATGATGGACTGTGAAAACACTCCGTCATCCACAAGAGAGTGTGCGACAGTGCGCGGAGCTGGACTCTCACACCAGCGCACAGGTGACCTGGACAATGGACGCGCCGAACCACCTGTTAGGGGGTGAGCGTGCGAGACAAACAGCAGGCAGGAGACACAGGGAAGATGGCTCTGTAGGAACTGCAACAGCAAACACAATCCTGCATATTTTTCTGCTCTTCACTTTGTAAACAAACATATTGCTCAGATACCACTCACTAGGTTATAAAATAACAATCCGTGTACAATCCCCCCCCCCCTCTCTCCCCCTTGTTGGGAGCCACAGCTCTTAAATAAAGATTTACAAAAGTTGCCACTGCTGACAAAGATTCGGCACTGTATATAAGCGTGGTCTTGAGTAATTTCGGCAAATGGAGAAAGCGAGACCTTTGAGGTCCGTCTCAGCCTCTCCCGGACGCGCGTGTGCGTCGGTGTGTGCAGAGACGAGGGCAGGTACTGAAGGGTCAAGAGAAGGGTCGGCCCAGTGAGTGTCTGAACATCTGGGCCCTTCAGTGGACAAGATAGTGCTCCCTGCCGACTGCTCTCTCTCGTACGCACACACACAGACACACACACACACGCGCGCGCACAGGCACACGCGCACGCAGTCACGCGGCGCTCGGTTCCGCTGCCACCGTGGGAAGATTGCTGGTACAGATTGCCATGGAAACCAGGCGCCCGTTGTTAGGAGCGCTGCCTGACTGACCTAGTGGTTGTGTGCATATGTGTGTGAAAGACAGAGAGGGGGCCAAGTGGCATGGCCCCCTTCCACACAATGCCCAGCTGAGTGTGTCTCTTCCTGCCTCGCAGACTGGAAGGGTGTGTTAGTTTAAACATACTACAATGCGTGAGTGCGGCATCTTTGTGTGTGTTTTGTGGAACAAGCGAGGCCTTCTTTCTGACACTTATTTTGGTCCTCAAGCTTTGTCAATGTATATATGAATATACATGAGCAGATCTGTGATTTGTCTCTTACTCCAGATGCGTCTTTCTTGTTGTCTCTTTTCTGAAGATAAACGTTTCAACATCGTTGTTTTTCTGTTAATCTCTCTTCCATTGAAGTGAGCCCTGCATTCAGTAATATCATAGGCCGTGTGTAAAGTAATGAACTAACTTAAAACATGTGCATGTGCGTGTGTTTGCAAAACCCGAGTGTCACTAATCAGTGTGACCATCACCAGGGGGCTTTTAGTGTGGTGAGTAAGCTATGAGTCAGGACAAACAGAAAAGAGAAACACCCCCCTTTCATTACCAATCATTCCTTAATTCAGATCTGGATCTCATTTCAGCACGAGAAAACAGTGAAGAAAGAGTCTGAAGGAAGGGAGACGTCTATGGAGTCAGGCTTCAGTCTATTCTCCGTTGTTGTTTCTTCAATGGACAACTTTCTTCTCTTTATTGTCAATCTTTCTTGTTTCTTTTGTAGTCGTTTTTCATGAAAGCCCTCTGGTTACACTCCAAGTTTCCGCGGTCCCAGTTGTCCCAGGAGGACGGGGCAAGTTGCACAGAAACACGCATGCATTGGGAAGTGATTAAGAGGTTAGATAAACAAATAAATAAGTTCAAAATAAAGAAATAGTTTCATGGTGAGGGGGGGGGGGGGGGGGGGGGGGCGGGTGTGAGGAACATTAGGGGAACAGAAAGCGAGGGGGAAAGAGCTGTCGCTGGACTGTGGGATGGAATTCCGGGCGTTTTCTGGTGATCTCGGTCGGCCACTTCAAGTCGTCTCCCCCCCCCCCCCATATCCCTCCAGACCACAACAGGGCAAAGTCCCTTATTGAAATTAACAAGCTCATACTTTTACCATTTGCGCACGCACGCACACACATGCACCACTTGAATGGGAACGCGTGAGCGCTCAGGGACAGACACACAACTGATTTATACAAGCAAACACGCATCTCGCTCACACGATTGTGGACAGCGCCGTACCCACAATTTATAAGACGCAAACACTCAGCTGCAATTATTGGCTCTGATGCATGACTGTTGCTATTGTTTGAGGGTCCGTGAGATGGAACCAGCTCAACAAGATATTTTATTTCTCACTTTTTTCCCGCTCCATTCATGTCATATTGAATGACGCCGTATGTTTCACTGCGTTGTTGACCGTGGTTATATGAAAGCCAACTTCCAGCAACGTTTCTAGCCCACAAAATATAATTACTGCAATGTAAGAAGACACTTAATATTTTTGAGATTTCTGATTTTTTTTCTTATAACCAATACGTGCAGAAACCACTTGTTTAAAAGCGCTGATACGGTGGTTTCACATCTGTAAGGCAAGGCACATTCATTTGTACAGCACATGTCAACAGCAAGGCAATTCAAAGTGCTTCATTTGAAACCATTAAAAAACTTCAGGCAAAAGAAAAGGAGATTTAAAAATAATAAAAGTAATAACAGACAATAAACGAGAATAAAAGTTGCAGTGCAGTTAATTAAAAAGCATCCACTCCATCCTTTAATCTGGTTTATTCAAAGTCAGCAGCAAAGAGAAAAGTCTTCAGTCTTAATTTGAAGCCGCTGAGAGTCTCAGCAGACGTGCAGCTTTCTGGGAGTTTGCTGCATTTATGTGGAGCAGAAGAACTGAACGCTGCTTCTTGTTCGGTTCGGACTCTGGGAACAGAGAGGAGACCCGTCCCAGATGACCTGAGCGGTCGGGATGGTTCATAAGGTACTAAGAACCCTTTATGATACAGCATGTACTGCATTGATGGTGGAATCACAACAAACTGACATAGCGACCCTCTAGATTAAAAAATGTTAATTGCCTCCGATTGCCATATTCATTCGCATTCATGTTTTTGTCATCGTGACGCACTTCATAACCAGGCTTTTAATCTTCAAGAAATACAGAGAGCCATTTAGGATTCCATTGGTGTTTGTACATTTTCCTTTTCAACAACATGGTATCAAAATGAACTCTTCAGGAAACGTCTGTTCACCGTCTAGAATCCCAGCTGAGGGAAATATGAAAAGTGAAAAGCAGCCCTGCCTGCATGCGAGTGCTATTGACATCCCCCCCCCAAAAAAAAAAAATCAGCAGGTTTCTTATTGGTATGAGGCTTTCGTAGCAGTCAGCCTGTGGCTGGGCGTTCAGTCACCGCGGTCGGGATTGGATTGGCATGGGAACTGGCACCGGAGTAGCTTGGCACTGTCTGGGCTGGAGCCTACGAGGGAATTATCTGCCCTTCAGACGCATAAGGAATGCCTGGGACCCGTGGCAGTGCCTGCCTGGCCGTCGCCACAATTCACTCGGAATAACCTGGATATACGAGGCATTCCTGAGAACGCAAAGTTTGTCACATAGGGAGCCTGTCAAAGAGCGCTATTGTGGTTTTTGTTTTTCTCATTATCTGATAGAGCTTATATGAGGTGTGAATAAACCTCAGGAGAAATAGCGGCGGACACGGGCAGCGTGTACGTTTGAGATGTTGGCCTGCTGTGATTTGAGGAGTCAGCAGGGCGGCAGGGCTGCAGTTGTGGGTCACGCTGCTCGCAAGAGAGAGCGAGAGACGCGGCGAGAGAACGGGCCGAGCGAGAGAAAGTCCTCCCTCCTCATCCGGCTCCCCGACGCACGGATAAATAAAGAGGCTAAAAGCCGAGGAGAAGGAGCAGAAAGGAACTTTTGTGGCTTCCGAGTGGGGTCCCTTTCATGGCGGTTCCCACAGCACTAGGCCTGTGATGACATTCCCCATGTTTCACACATACACACACACACACACACACATGCGCGCGCGCACACACACACACACACTGACGGGCCCTGTGACTGCGGTGACTTTCGCTGGTGCCGAGCCCCAGACGGGACGGCGAGGGCCCCGAGAGCCACAGGCAGCCATTGTGCTGTCGCCGCGGAAACCAGCCTCTTTATGTCAGACATGTTTTTCTGTTTGTTTTCTTTTTTATGTCTTTAATGTGGGCAAGGGGGAATGTTTCCCCTCTCATCCGCCCCCCCCCCCCACCGACTGCACTGCTACGCGTTACCCCCAGCCCCCCAATACCCATCTCCCTCCTCCGCCTCCTACCAATCAATCCGCATTTGTTTCTCCTCTTTTCCTTCCCCCACTCCATTCCAGTCCTCCCTCGTGTTGTCTCCCCCCCTTTTTTTTTCCCCCTGGAGATTGTCATTTGTAAAGCTCTTTGCTTAGACAGCCCATATCTTTGTCGTGGTGTTGCGGCCTCCCTCTCACTCATCTCCTTTTTTTATCTTCGCTTCATGAGGTTTTGGCACAAACTGGCACTTTTTTTTCTTCCTGGAGTGAAAAAACAACAACCAAACAGCAATTCGCACAACTATAAAACAACAAGACCTACCCCCAAAAGAATTCTGCCTTTCCCACGCTAGGCCAATTTTCATCACAAGATTAAACAAACTCCAAATAACTAAATGAAAGAAACGAGGGAGGTTGGGGGGGCGTTGTATCTGGTTATGATTCCAGTCTCCAAAAGAGCCAGGAGAGGATGCCCCCAAAGTGCTCCGCACGTACCGAAGAAATAGTAAACTGTTACTATTTTTAAGGGCTCGAAGAAAGTCGTTCGGTGCCATGACTCAAAAGCATGCCGGTCCTCGTCCGTAATCACTTCATTCTGACTGCGCTCCGCCGCCACATCACACGCAGGACAATCTTTTATGAGCCGCAAAGAAGACAAAAAAAAAAAAAAAGAGGAGAAAAGGGGGGAAGTGAAAAATAAAAAGTCCCAAAGGCTAACCCGCCGTGTCCCCTCAGCCATGCGATCGTGCGTCATTTGATAACTGGACCCGGCTAATATTAGCCACTGTAAAACTAGTTTCGCCCAAGCGCTTTTACTTAGAAGCCGACAGTCATTCAAGTTTATGGAGGAGACTAATTCTTATTGCATGGAGTCATGCTATGCCTAATTCCCCTATCGGCTTTCTATTTGTGTCAGTGTCCAAAGAAAAGGGCTTTCAGTGGAGGAGCTTTGCAACTGTGAAAGGAAAAGTACAAAAGGAGGAATTCAAAACAGGAAACAAATGCATGTGTTTCCTGGTCGGCTTGAAAGGGTTTGTATATTTGGACACCAGGTTGGTTCAGAAAAAGCTCCCTCGGAGACACGGTGCTGCGTCCCTGTTCAGGGCGGCAGCTCTCTGACAGCCTCTCACTTTCCCAAATCCCCCATTTGAGTTTACACCTCAGATTACGGCCTTATCAGGGTGGCATCCAGCCAACACCTCGTCCCTACGGCAGCTCCCAAGAGCACGGGTAAGCCCCTAAAAACCAGTATAAAAAAACTGGCCGCCGCTGCACCACAGGGAAATGTTTAGTGTTCCCAGAACGGGGATTACAGTGAGTATGCCGAGAAAGACAAGAAGACTTTGGTGGAGGAGGGATGAGGGTAACGACAAGCATCATTCCATATGCCGAGGGAGCCGATTCCTCTTTTATTGGGCTTGATAGATGCTCTTATGATTCAAATTGACAGAACTGAAATAACAGATGCTTTCGTTCTTCTTCTCCTTTTTTTTTTACTGATTCCAAATGAGTCTGTTTGATCAGACAAACTTAATCAACACTGCCTTGTGTTTATGAATGGATAATACACAACGCTATTAATTAAATACAAGGGGTTATTGTTTACGAGTTTCACACAATTGAATTGCCAATGTTTTGGCTACTTTGGTCAAGTTTGCATTTGTGCAGAGTGGTGGAAGAGGTGTGGTTGTCACTGAGCATTTGATTGGTAGCTCACTAGTTATAATAAATGCACTAAAGAGAACTACAGCAGCAGTTTGTTAATCCTGATTGACTGGCTTTCTGGCCCCAGCAGGAAAATGTGTTTACTTCTAATTTAAATAAAATCATTTGCTGCGTTGATTTAATTAATTTAATCGTTTTTCCTGTAACCACCGGCAACCGAAGAGGCACCGGGGCAAGAACCACAAATACATCACAGATACGTGATGAGAAATGTGGATGTGGACAGATACACATTCAGGGAAGTAAAGATGTTCGTACGATGTTCATACTTGTGCAGGGAACTGATTCTGTTCCCTCTGCATGCGGCTCACGCACAAACACATTATTGTGTCTTGGCCCGAGGTCAACGCTTGAGGACGACTGGCGGACTGTATATAGTGCAGGAGGCTTTGATCTGGGGACGTGGCTGTGGCAAAGACGGACAGCCAGAGCCGAGGAACGGCGCTACCGGAAGCTTGTGGCCTGGGACGGCTCCATTTACTACTCTGGTTCTGGAGCTAAATATACAATAATAAAAAAGGCTAGATTTATTTCAGACTGCGATACATTTACTCTCCAGCGAGGGAAGAAAGGACTGGGAGAGAGAGACAGACGTCTCCAGATTACCAAAGGACATTGAGTGATAATTACAGAGAGGAGGCGAGGTTTTCCCGGCTTGTTGTCTCTTCCTCTGCCACCACAAAAGGAGAGTGGCGTCTCCAAGATGGGCGCCCGCTTTATTAGACTACCATTGATTGGCATTTGCATTAACTGATCCCATGAGGGATAAAAGGACGGCGACACACGCACGCACCATGTGTGCGTCGTCTATTCATTCCCCTCAGACATGGCGTTTCTCTTAACGACATCTTGAGGCGAGTTGCCATGAAAGTAAATGTGATTCAAATTCAAACATTGTCTGTATCTTTTGCTGAGCATTCTTTCAAAACACACACACACACACACACACACACACAAACACCCGGACACACACATACTCAGCTTCACCACCAGTCCACCGCACTCCTCTCAGAGCTCTTTCATCCCCGGTCGAGGGTCCTCTCCGCGGTGCCTCTGTCTGAATTCCAGAGATTCTGGGATAATTCAAACGTTTCACGGCACATACTTGGTCCCCCCACGGGAGACAGCGGCGGGGATGGAAAATGCCACCACGTCTCTCTCTCTCTCTCTCTCCCTCCATTGTCCCTACTCTTTAATCAGGCCCGCTCTGTGGCTGGCGCTGCCACCGTGGTGTGTCGTGTCGGCCTCGGGGAAAAGGCCGGCCTAAGTGGCTGTTATGTGCTGAGGCGCGGACCGCAGGGACCCGGAGGGGTGCCGCCGGGGTGCTCTGTGTGGCGGCCGTGGGTCTCGCAGCGGGCAGCGCGCCGACTGAGCGAGCGCCCGAATCTGGACGCGGCCTTGCGTGGCAGCCATCGCTGCATCTAGTTAGCCAAAACCCAGATTTTAAATGGTCAATGTGATGTGGTCCTTGGAGGTCGATGGGTGTAAAACCAGCATTAAGCCGCCACACGGGCCCTGCTAGTGTTGTAGAGGGGGTTTCCTGCCCAACGAAAAAACAAAAGGCCAGAAAAGGAGCAGGAAGAAGGTCGGCCAGCAGAGATGTACCTCACAGTTCAAGCTGCACTCCCGCTTTGCTCGCGGCGGGCAGCCGGGGTCAATGGTCGCTCTACCTTCGGCCCGCAACGCAACGCGCCATCAGGTCAGGTTTACGAGGACCGAGTTAAACCCAGCGGGTTCATGCTGGTTTATATTTAGTGCTTATAAGCGTGAATAGAACTTTTATGAGGTGCCATAAATTTTGTTTTCAAAAGAGGGTGAGCGCGGAGGCTCATGTGCGCCCAGCCTGCGGTTTCTCTCGGGCCTCCACGAGGCCTTTGTATTCGCCCTGTTTGCCATGGGAAAATATCGGAAACAAATGAGTTGCAAATAAGTCGCTGTGGATTGTGCTGAGAGGGTGTGGCGCGGCTCTGAAGGAACTACTTGTTTACGCTTGTAGTGTCTGAAAAAAAAATAAAATAAAAAGAGGAATTATTTTCCCCCCACGAAATGGAAAGCAGATAAACAAGTATTCCCGAGCAGACAATGTGGGCAGGCTCCGGCCGGCCTGCGGCTGTGCAGCGGCATGCTAAACATGATATTAGAAGGAGGGTGACACTTTGAAGCTCTTTCTGCAGATCAACATCATCTTTGTCGTATCAATGACTTTCCGCAGTGGAGAAAGTCAGACATTACTGAGACTTCATGGAAATCGCGGTAAAATAATGGTTTGTGCAAAGAAAAAAAGGCCCTGTGTATGAATGCGCAGTTAAAACGATACAATGCAATTAGCCCACGTGAAGGTGGTTACAGCAATAACAACATGTTTGATTTTTCTCTACCCGTGAATCTCTTCTCAGATTAGCCTACGTGTGTACTTGATTTTTGTCAAACATTTTGTCAAAAACTCGCTGAAGACCTGCTGTCATCTGAAGATTATTTTGGAGATTCATTGGTGCATTTCTCTCCGTGTTTTAGTGCATTTTAGAGCTGACTGTTTTGATGTTGTTGTTGATGACAGTTGAATGGAACATTGTTAAAAATAAAGTGTTGATCTGTTACACCGTGCACCAACTCAATCGTACTTTGTGCCACTGTTTTGCAACTACCAATTCAGATAATTCTGCTATCTCCAAGGTCTTTTTGTCATAATACCTTATACCTCATCATACCTTATAAAAAGAGGATCTGATAAGTTTGCAAATACAATTATAGCCTCTAAGTATTCTGGGTTTGCAAATCAATCTCCACCCACAATACATTTTATGTCTGTATATTTTGTTTATTTGGGGTAATCAAGACAGGTGGTTGAATAGAGAGTGTATTTTAAGCAAAATGCTTTCTGAGTTTTCATCTTTACATTTGAACTCACCTCTAATGATGTAGAAAAGATAAGTAGAAGACATCGCTGTTGTTGTGGCACACTGTATGTTCATGCTGCAAACATGCTTACTAACTTGAATATTCTTATTTTTCTCCATAATACTTTTCTTGTTATTTTTCTGTTATTCTATGGACATATTATGTTACTGTGTTGTAAAGCATGATAGCGTTGTTATTTTATCATTATTAAACCCAGATGCAGGCGCTGGAATGGGCCACGCCCCCTCGGTTACCGATTGGACGAACGATGAAACGTCACGCATTGCTGAAAGCGGAAGTTTTTTATGTGTCAAAACGGGACAATGAGCCGTGCTAATCCTTTTGTCATGAAAACGTTTTTCTTACGTTCAGTCGCGTAATTCCAAAGGTGAGCCCTATTGTTTGTGTGTCTCCACACGCTGCGCGAAGTGCAGCCGCTGGGGTTTTGTGTAATAAAGTCTCTCTAACTGGCTTCCGTTACTTAGCTTGTTAGCTTGTATGCAAACACATGGTAGAGCTGTTCGGCTGTTTTGTTTTCCTGGTCGACGTGTCTCTATTTGGTTTGTGTAGATGGTATTGGATCAGGTTTGTAACGTCGGTTACTTCAGTTCAACACGTTGTACACAAACGTCGTGCGTATATGGGCTGAAGTTAACTTACTAACGTTAGTCAACTGTTTTCCTCTTTTCCCTTTAACCCATGTTGACTTACGTTAACTAACGTCAGTCTACTCTAACAGCTATTCATATATTCTCATCGCAGAGCAAATATTGTCCCCAAAACAATACATTTAGAGTACATTTGTCACACAAGATCACAGCTGATGTGCTCAGTGGTTCCACATGAACTGTTTGGCACTACAGGACCTCAGTGTACCTCTGTGCCGTTGAATCTGACCCATCCAGGACTGCTTCCCTCCCTGCCAGGTGTCGCCGAAGTGCAGACATGGAAGTGCCGTGCTACCTGCCCAAACTGCTGCTGGAGCTCAATGAGCAGCGCAGGCGGGACTTCTTCTGTGACTGCAGCATCCTCGTTGAAGGCCGCGTCTTCAAGGCCCATCGCAACGTGTTGTTCGCGGGCAGCGGCTACTTCCGAGCCCTCCTGGTCCACTATCTGCAGGTGAGGACGGCACATGGAAAACAAATCTGACAATTTGGCTGAGATAGTTTTACTATTGTGTTATACATGTCATGGAGCCTTTTTATAAAATAATTCGACATATATGACTTCCTCTTGGGTTTGGGGGCGTCTGGTGTAGTTTGTAGATGTAACAGTTAGTTCTCGATCATTCTCGCTGACCGTTAACAGCAGAGCTCTTTACGGGACGGCATCCTCTGCACCTACTGACAAGCGCTTTATCCGTTTTCAGGATAACGGACAGCGCTGCAGCACAGCATCGCTGGACATCGTTACCGCCGATGCCTTCTCGATTATTCTGGACTTCCTTTATTCTGGCCGCTTGGCCCTGAACAGAAACAATGTCATTGAGGTGATGTCGGCAGGCAGCTACCTGCAGATGACCGATCTGGTAAACTTCTGTAAGGGGTACATCCACTCCTCATTGGACATATGCAACAAGGGGAAGGAGAGGAAAATGGGAAAGGATGCAGGGACGGGTCCTGCAGACAGTGGCACCCCTGCTGTGACAGTCGCCTGTGGGTCGGAGGCTGCGGAGCCTCATTCGCAGGCTGCAGAGGCCGATAGAGGGTCGGGTTTATGTCCGGAGTCTGTGACCTCGGCCCGAACCCCCTCGTCCATCCCTGTCGACGAGACTCCGGGCAAAAGCAGAGACGTGGACAGCGACTACCATTCCAGGGAGGAATTTGCATCTGGGAGTGAAGAACAAAAAGGACACATGGATCAGACTAACCTCTCTTCCTCTGCATCGTCGACTTTGACCCCCGAGTTGGTGAACCCCAAGATAGAGTACGACCCCGACGAGGAGCTCGAGGAGTCCCCCGACACCAAAGACCTGGCCTCATATCCTGGGCCCTCGCTCCACAACCCTCATCGCAGCAGACTACTCCCTCCCTCTCCTCCCAGTGAGCGCTCTCCCTCGGGATACAGCCATTCTTTTAATGCCAGGCATCTGATGGAGATGCTGGCCAAAGGTGAAGGCCCCAGTCCGCTGGGGGACAGAATGGGACAACATTTTACCCAAGGACCAGGTAGCAGCGCGGCAGGAGGCAGGATGGATGAAGGTTTAGGGTTTGTGGGATCATCTATCATGGAGATCCAGTCCGATTGGCTTGGAGAGGAAACAGGTAATTTTCAACCGGTGGCCTAAAGCGACTAACGTTCCTCTCTGGGCTTCAAAAAAAGAAAATAGAACGGGAACTATTTCACCTTCAATGGGTTCTCGAGCATCGAGGTAAATCTGAACTGTTGGCCTCTCTCTCCTCCTGCAGGCGACGGTTTGGTAGTGCAGGTGAAACTCCACAAGTGCCCATTCTGTCCGTACACCGCCAAGCAGAAGGGAATCATGAAGCGACACATCCGCTGCCACACAGGAGAGCGGCCCTTCCCCTGTCCCATGTGTGGCAAGAGGTTCACGCGGCAGGAGCACCTTCGCAGCCACGCCCTCAATGTAAGAACTCATCATAAGGTCGTCATCCCACAGTGGCTGCAGAAAGGAATCGTGCAAACCACTACCTGCCTTTTTGGTTAGCTACTGTGAGCTCTCTACATCACGTGGCCTATTTACCAAAAAACCTGCTGACATGTCTCATGATCTTTTTGAAATGATTATTGATTCCATTTTCCAATTGAAGTCAAGGCTGTTTGCATCACGGTTTGTTGCTGTGATTTGGTATTTACAAAAGAACTGCACTCTGATCCCAAGTGACTCAGACTTTGAAGATTTTTATGGTCAGCCACATTGCAGTCGAACAGAATCAGACTTCAGTTCTTGAAAACGATTGTCCCATTTATTTTTATTAGTTATAATAACGCATTTCTGATTGCGGCGGTGCAAATTCCCACTACGAATTCAATTATCTTTCCCTTCGTTGCTTTTCATTTGCGTCGCGGTCGCTGCAGAATTAAATGGTCAATAATACACAGTAAAGATGTAGTGGTTTTTACAGGACCAGTTAAAGCCAATGATTGTGAGCAACTATCTGTAAAGAGCAGCTGTCTGTCTCTGTCTGGAGTTGAATTTTCTTACTGCTGCTCAGTGATAAGCACATATTCTGCCTCCTATGTAATATTGAAAACATTGGAGTTGCTTGTGCAAAACGACACACAGCATGTTTTTATGTTCCTCTCTCACTGTGTTGACCACCAACAGGTCCATAGGCACAACTGGCCGATGCCGTGCAAGAGCTGCAGGCGAACCTTCACGGGATCCGGCGTCACGCCGGGTCTCCGGCGCTTTGGCATCTGCGACGGCTGCAACTGCGTGACGACCACTAACGACGACTCCGCCGCCGGCCAAGCCGAGTCCATGGAGCGCACAGACGTGGGTACGGATTGGTCCAGCTTCATGGACGATGTGGATGAGGTGGAGGTCGGCAGGGTGGAGGACTTGGTGGAGAAACGGATGCTTGAAAGGCAGCTGGCTGTCTGCACCGACGTAGGCAACGCGGTGAATCTGTAGCGTGCTGCACTCGGGGAAGAAACCCATTTCTTGAACTGTTATACTTGTCTAACTGTGACCGCTGCTGTAAGAGACATTTTCTTATTGTTTTGTTACATCTCCAACCAGTTGGGGGCGTCGGGCCACACGGTCACTCTGATTAGGGGCATCGCTGGAGACAGGACGCCGAGATCAAACGGTGGAAGGAGTGATGATTGGAGTGGCACGGCGACGCTGAAACAATAGAGAGGGACATGTGTGTCAACCGTGCGTGCTATTTAACTGGAAAAATTTAACTTAAGAACCAATTTTGCAGTGACGGCTCAATGAAATGAGTCAGAGTACGTACAAATGACCAGTTTCAGGCTATATGAGCAAATACAGAATCCCTTTATTCTCATTTCTAAAGCCTTGCATTTAGCAAAGAAGGAAATTGCCATGATGAAAAACATCCATCACTTTATTTAAGACGCTGTGCTACTTTTAAGTCGCTGTGTCAATTTCCCAATAAAGATGAAAAAAACATGGGATTTGAATACGGACATGGAGGCGGGTCCGCCACGTGCCGTCCTGAGATCGGAACGCGCCACCTGCAACTTTTCGGTCTCGGCGCTCCTGAGGTGGTTGCCGTTGGCAGGAGCAAGATGCGTGATAACCAGTGGTAGCAAATGTTAGGATTTCAACAGACGTTTGAAGGTTTAGGAAAATGGATGGAAGTCCGAGAATGTGGCCGTCTTCGGTTTATGTCTGCAAGGTAATAAATTGCCTTCAATTTGAAACTGGACTTTATTGCAAGCAGCAACCATGTTGGCCTTTTTTTGATTGGCAACGAGGTCACTGTACGGTTATTAATGTGGAGCGATTGCTGTAAGAAGGCCTTATTTATTGAATCATTTGTAACCAGAAAACAACAATCCTTTTGGAGATGTTATGCTCCATAAATTCGCCTGTCTGCAATTTGCTCCAGGGTTTTAAAAATATTTATTATAACAAAGTTGGTCTTTAATTTCTTTTTTCTTTTCACATTTGCTCAATTCCAAATGTATTTTAATGTGCTGCATATAAAGAGAATACGGCTGTCACATGTAGCGAAAATATCTTAATTTATCAAATTTCTTTGAGGTTATATTGGGTGAATTGAGAATATTATTGCAACAAATGCATTGTGTAATTGTTGAAGTTTGGAGTCACTTTTCATATGGTTTCTTCTTTCATTCATTTACTTTTTTAGGAATAAAATGAGTGTAATTCCTAAAAAACCAAATGTATTATTTACATTTCAAATAGTTTGGGCCCCAAAATAATGAATATAATAAAATGTATCTTTGCTTAAAGTCCCAACAGTCTTACATGCCAGAGGAGAATACCGTTACATTTTGAATCTGCATAAATGACCCACCCTCCTTCTTTGACACAACGGTGTTCGCTAACGGACTGTGAATATTTTGGTAAGCTGCATATGTTTAGGCCCCTCTGCAGAATACTGAGTTGAACAATAAAACATGTCAATGCTGTGACTTGTTTGTCCATTGCGTAATCTAATCTAATCTAATATACATTGATCCAATTCCAACGGTGCAAACCTTCTATCTCTATTGTGATGTTTTAACAAAAGCTGTGCTGAAGCAACGTGGGCCCCGGTGTTGAATCAACACTAAACACTATTCCTTCAATCACTGTGTAACACTGATTGAGCGGAGGGGCCGGTGGCGCCCCCTGGCGGCTTAACCCCAACCCGGAAAAATGATTCTGTCTGCGTGAAAGATTCATTGAAGGCGCAGGCTTGTAACTTCACATTAAGAAAACAGTCATATCCTTTTTATTTTTTATTTCAGGGTTTGTTTGTACGGCTGTTGGAATTGCACAACAAAAACAAACACAACGATTTAGTTGTGTCATCCACCCCACGTGAGGGCTGCCGTCGGTGGGGCGGCGACACAGTGGGTCCTTCCCCTCGACATTTCACAGGTGTTTACCCAAACGCATCAGGCAGGAAGGAGTCAGTCGGATCCGTCCGACCGCAGCAGCAGCTCGTGACACCTGAGATGCGGGCCGCGTGCTTCCTACCCGCGTTGTGTCTGAGCCTCCTCCAGGTCGGGGCCCCCCCCGGGGCCGCGGCGCGCTACACGGCCGACTGGGCCAGCCTGGATGCGAGGCCCCTGCCGCCGTGGTTCGACGAGGCCAAGGTCGGGATCTTCGTCCACTGGGGGGTGTTCTCGGTCCCCGGCTTCGGGCGGTTCAGCGAGTGGTTCTGGTGCTGGTGGAAGCAGAAGCGCGCAGAAGAAGTTAATTTCATGAAGAAATACTACCCACCGGGCTTCGAATACGCGGATTTTGCGCACGAGTTTCACGCAGAATTCTTCGACGCTGATAACTGGGCAGAGATATTCAAAGCTTCTGGAGCACGGTATGGTTGTTTTTCTAGTGGATCCATAAATGTGTACAAACCTGTTCTACTACCAAGCTGGTTTGTTCGCTCGGTCACACCTGCCGCAGGTGTCACCCATTACTGTTTTGCAGTTAACTTTTATTTTTTAAATTCGATTTCCCTCAGTTCCTCTTTCTAAGCTAAACAAAAGATTAACAAACAGGAGACCTTCACCAATGTTGTTCATAACTACCAACTAATAACTGATCATATTTAGCAGGAGTAAGAACCACACAAAAAAATATCCTACTCTTAAAATATGATTTGTTGTAACTGTGTATTAGTGTACAGTGTGTTTTGCAGCTTCATTCAAGCTTCGATTTGATTATTGTAAACAATATTGATTGTAACAGAGTGATGCACACATAATGTATGGTGACATTTGTATATTTTTTACATTTTTAACGACTTTAAAAAAAAATGATTTTAGATTCTCATAATTAAACTTCTGCACGGGTGTATTTTTAGCTACGCCCAGTATGCAGCTCGTGACCCAGCTGTTAACCAGGAAGTTCTACCCTCTTCTTTGTCTGTCGTGTGTTTTAAAGCATTCATTTGCACGTGCTTCTGCAGGTACGTCGTATTCACGTCCAAACACCACGAAGGATTCACAAACTGGCCCTCACCCACCTCCTGGAACTGGAACTCGATGGATGTCGGTCCTCACCGGGACCTGGTGGGAGAACTGGCTGCAGCCATCAGGAAGAAGTGAGCAGATGTTTTGTTTTATACAATTACATGTTTTTCTCATTTTAGTCGCTATAGTGAGTATCGCAAATTAAGGAAGGAAATTAAGTTGTATTAACTAGAATTCAGTAAATCTGAAATGAATCAGGTAGAGAATAATTCAAATGAATAAACTGCTTTGTGTATTCACTCTATGTCTCTGTTTACAGGTCACTGCACTTCGGCCTCTACCACTCTCTCTACGAATGGTTCAACCCGCTCTTCTTGGCTGACCAAGCCTCCGGATTCAAGACTCAGAACTTCGTTGCTGAGAAGGCCCTTCCAGAGCTCATGGACCTTGTGAAGACGTACAAACCCGATCTGATCTGGTCCGATGGGGACTGGGAGGCGACCGACGCCTACTGGAACTCCACCCAATTCCTGGCCTGGCTCTACAATGACAGCCCAATTAAAGTAGGATCGAGCTTTTCCAACCACGTTCATCAGAACCGGTTTATTTTGTCCCATTTGATTGGTACTTCGGTTAACCACAACGTGTTTTGTTGATTAGCAGCATTTTTCTTCTTTTAACGAGAGAACCATTTGTGTGTTTCTTCAGGACGTGGTGGTGACCAATGACCGGTGGGGGAAGGGCTGCTACTGCAAACACGGGGGCTACTACAACTGTGCGGACAGGTACACGCCCGGCGAACTCCCGGACCACAAATGGGAGAAATGCCAGTCCATCGACACGCTTTCCTGGGGCTACCGGAGAAACATGAAGCTGCCCGAGGTCATGGACCTGCCGGCCATCATCAAGGTGAAGGGTCACAGTAGGTCATCACCTAGGACTTGTGTACGTCCAGTCGTTTCGTGTTACTCTAACGCCCCCTCCCTCCCCCCCACAGGACATGGTGTACGTGGTGGCGATGGGTGGCAACTACCTGCTGAACATTGGGCCGATGTCCGACGGCATGATCGCCCCGGTGTTTGAGGAGAGGCTGAGGGGACTGGGCGTCTGGCTGGGCATCAACGGGGAGGCCATCTATTCTTCCAAACCCTGGAGGGTCCAGAAGGAGAACAGCACTCTCCCTGTCTGGTGAGATTGGGATTTAAAAAAAAAGAAAAATGTATTTAAGCGAAGCAGGTCATTGTCCAGAAATCTACCCTGGACAGGATTTTGTGATGTAAAATAAGCTTTTCTTTTTGTTCCCGTTCCAGGTACACCGCCAGAAACAACACCGTTTATGCCATTTTCCTGGACTGGCCGTCCAAACAATTTCTTCAGCTCCCAGCGCCAAAGATGTCGGGAGCCACGACGGTAACTCGTACATCTTTAAGCCTGCAAGGTTTCATCCCAGCTGTCTTAAAATGTCCTAATGCTAAAATGTCCACGTTACCTCACACAGGTTACGCTTCTCGACAACCCTAACGTGTCACTGAAGTGGGCCCCGCTGACGCCAACAGCTGGACTTGTGGTGATGATGCCTTTAATGCCAGCTTCTCCCGGGAACGCCTGGTGTCTGAAACTGGAGGGAGTAGTCTAACGTCAGAGCGCCGTAACAAAACCCGGAGTGAGTCTTTAGGTCGAGGGACATCTCTGTCCTTGCTTTACTGTAATGTGTGTGGGAGGTGAGGGATATCAAATCAGGTAATGAATATAAATTTGCTCTATATAATAGTCATACTAAAAGGACTAGAGACAATTGTGTGCCATATTTCTGTAACCTGAGTCTTTTAATTGTGGTCATGTTTGTATGTGTGCGATGGCCATTTCTTCTGTTTGTGTTACTGTAATCTCTTTTTATTCAGTTAAAGCCCTGATCTTTTGGGAAAGAGGACAACTCAGGGTCTTGTTATACCTCCAGTAGTTTACGTGTTTAATAGGTATTTTTGACGGAAGATAAGTGAACCTGGTCAAAGAAGAAATCCTTATTGTAAATGATGTCTGTTTGTAGATGTGGCAAAAACCAAAGACGGCGTGGATTATTTAAAATGTTGCTTTGTTCAAGAGAATATGACCAATGCACAACTCCATTAATGCACATGAGTGCGCCCCAAACAAAGTAATGTAGGACTCACTTTTGATCATCGTACGATACGCTGTCAATCAATAGATCAAACAGTTCAACGTTATATGCTATAAGACCACTATGTACTCAGTTTTTTTTTTGTCTTTTTTGTGTGTTGGAGAGTTTTTTTTTACAATCGTAAAATAAAAATAAAGGCTCAGAATCAAATATGTCACAACAGCTATGTGCTCAGTAGACTGCCACCAACGCCAAGAAAGGCCTTTCCTCTACCTCGGATCAGTTACACGATGGCATCAACAGAAACTTGCCTCCATCCAACAGGACGTCTTATCATCGTGAGACACTTCAGCTCAATTCTTTCCTGTGGCCACGCCGTCCCAGCACTTGCGACGGTACAATGAAACATTTGAAGGGTTACATATATGTTTGCCATTACAAGATGCTGATTCCTGTATTGATTGACTTTAATAATGATTGTTTTTGGAATAATCTGAAAATCTCTCCTCGTTTAACTGAATCATACATCATGAATAAATCCCGTCTGTGCAGATTGCACACGGTCTGTTGCTTGCTCGGATAAGTTGTACAAAAGAAGCAAAGAAAAACAAACAGACTGGTTCGTCACGTGATACTTCATGTGATTCCAGTCACGTGGCCGGAACTGTAACACACCTGCAGTGTCACAACAGCGAAAGGGAAATCCGCGTCCTTTACGGGCAAAGACGACGCTTGGTCGAGCGGCGGACT
This sequence comes from Gasterosteus aculeatus, assembly GCF_964276395.1. Taxonomy (NCBI): domain Eukaryota; kingdom Metazoa; phylum Chordata; class Actinopteri; order Perciformes; family Gasterosteidae; genus Gasterosteus; species Gasterosteus aculeatus. Next base: position 13,637,278 of record NC_135697.1, on the reverse strand, counting down.
GTGGGAGTGTCCGCGGGAGGACGGGAGCTCTTCACCCCCGTCGTCATGTTCGCCGCCTTCGCCATCGTCGTCGTCGCGCTGGTTTCCCAAACGGCGGCTCGGTACTCCGCGGACTGGGCGAGTCTGGACGCCAGGCCGCTGCCCCCGTGGTACGACGAAGCCAAGGTGGGGGTCTTCGTCCACTGGGGGGTGTTTTCCGTCCCCGGGTTCGGCAGCGAGTGGTTCTGGTGGCACTGGCAGGGCCAGCAGCCCCCGGAGCAGAAGTGCGTGAGTTACATGTCCAAGAACTACCCCCCCGGGTTCAGCTACCCGGAGTTCGCGCCCCGGTTTCACGCCGAGTTCTTCGCCCCGGAGGACTGGGCGGACGTGTTCAAGGCTTCCGGGGCAAAGTGAGTGCGTATTTCAATAAAAGCAACGCCGGTTTATTCACTTCCGGGGCTCACCTGCCCCCCCCCATTGCAGATATGTCGTCCTGACCGCCAAACACCACGAGGGATTCACTAACTGGGGGTCCCCGTACTCGTGGAACTGGAACTCCGAGGACACTGGTCCTCACAGGGACCTGGTGGGGGACCTGGGGGAGGCCGTGCGCAACAGGTGCGTCATCAGAAACTACGGTACTGGCGCGAATTAAAGACGTGATTGCACAAGGAATGCAATGCATTATAGATGTTTACGTATGTATTATTTCCTTTTAATATTCTAGTATTTAATAGTAATCCGTATTTTTATATTCCCGCGACCCGACCCCGGATAAGCGGTTGAAGATGGATGGATGGATTTTTATATTCGTTGCAGTTTCCTTGTCAATGTAAAATGAATAATGCCGTTTGCAGCATCGGTTCATGCAAAATGCAGACAAAGCATTTAGTGCCACAGCAACACTGAAGTGATTGAAATGAGTTCCACACAGTGAGTTATAAAGGGTTTCAATTTCAGAGAAAGAGCCCTGTTAATTTATTTTGCAGGTCCTGTAAGTTGAGCCGTTCAGACACAAGGCTTTTGTTTGTTTCAATGCCCGAGTTTTGTTTGGCAATGTTATAAATTCTGTGCGTCCTCAATGACCGATTCTAAGCTTTCTAATTCCCCCTTTTTAGGTCCCTGCACTACGGATTGTACAACTCCTTGTACGAGTGGTTCCACCCTCTCTACCTGGCTGACAAGAAGAATGGATTCCAAACCCAGAAGTTTGTGATGCATAAACTGCTACCAGAGCTTTACAACATGGTCGTGAGGTTTGTGCCACTTAAATATCCCCCGTCAGCTGATTTCTGCAGAAACCACTTTGTTACATCGTATAACAACAAAACTTGATGGCAGGGTGTTGAAACCTTTTTTGCTCTCCTGTTGTTTCGCAGGTACAGACCTGAGGTGATCTGGTCCGATGGGGACTGGGAGGCACCTGACACCTACTGGAACTCCACCGAGTTCCTGGCCTGGCTCTACAATGACAGCCCTGTCAAAGTAAGACACACACACACACACACACGATGGTGTTCGCTGTGCTGCAGTGTAAGGTGTTTCAGGCAGGCATTCGTGCACTTTTCCTTGCCCCCAGGATACTGTTGTGACCAACGACAGATGGGGAGCTGGATGTGCGTGCAAACACGGCGGCTACTATAACTGTGAAGACAAGTACACTCCAGGTCAGCTGCCCCAGCACAAATGGGAGAAGTGCACGTCTGTGGACACGTTGTCCTGGGGTTACCGGCGAAATATGAAGCTGAGCGAGCTGATGGACTTGCCCGCTATCATAGAGGTGCAGATAACATGATAATATCATTGAGTTTTGCTAAATCTGTAACGATGGCCAGTCCGGTCTGTATACCTCTCTCATGCATGTAATTCATACATTTTTATCTGTCAATTGGCTGATCCTTAATTGCCGATGTTACAATCCCATTTGCCTGTTTTTGGTCAACATTGTCGAGAGGCTCAAGTCGGTCATCTTCCTTTTCACTGCATAAAAAAAAAAAAACCTATGTGATCCCAATACTGTGATCTGAGAGTCGTCTCTTTACAAGGACTGACTGTTTCTTTTCTCCTCCCGCTGCTCCCGTTACAGGATCTGGTTGGCACTGTGGCTCTGGGAGGTAACTACCTTCTGAACGTGGGTCCCACACCCGAAGGGATGATCCCCGCAGTGTTTGAGGAGAGACTCAGGGGTGTTGGCGCCTGGCTGAAGTTGAACGGCGAGGCGATATACGCCTCCAAACCCTGGAGGGTCCAGGCCGAGAACACCACCGTCCCGGTCTGGTAAGACAATTTTAAGCAAGGTGCTAGAGATGTTCCTTAAAACCCACTATGAATGTTCCTAGTTCTTGTGGCTCGGACAGTATAAGAGGGTGGTTCTTAGAACAATGTTCCTAAACTAATGAAAAGGTACATGGATGCAGTTCTCATCTCAATTAGCGTCTCTATTTCCCCAGGTATACATCTAAAGGCAACGCCGTCTATGCCATCATGACAGCCAGGCCTCCCAGGCTCACATTGCAACTACTGGCACCCAAAACATCAGCAGCTACTAAGGTAAAAGAACCAACAAAAGTCTACTCTCAAGCCTTGGAAAAAAAAAAAAAAAAAAATGAACGTAACATTTCATGTTGTTATCTTAGAGGACCTGTATGTAACCAGGTGTACGTAACATGGCCACGGATGTAGCAATGAGAATCTGAAGAACTGTTGTATTCTTTTCTTTTTTTTTTCTTCTTTTTTTGGTTCCCGGTTCAGGTGACCCTGTTGGGGAATTCAAACCCCCTCCCATGGGCCCCGGTCCAGCCCAGTGCTGGCCTTACTGTTCTGCTCCCTGAACTGCCCTCTTCCTCCGGTCAGGCCTGGACACTCAAACTAGACGGCATCCAGTGAGCCTAAAACCCCCAACGTGTCCAAACCCAATGAGGTCGACTGATTTGTTCATCTCTGCTTGTGATGTTTGCAGGATATTAAGGGACCGCGCATCCGTGCTAAAATGAAAAATTCCTCTTAAATCATGTCCTTTATAGCTCTGAGGAATGCTAATGACACATTTCTAGTTTTAGAAACAATCAATTTTCCTAGAGGTATGTTGAAATTTTAACCCACTTTTTTTACTGAATGCTTTTAAAATGGTTGAATAAAAGATGATTTTTCTGATGAATGCTTGTGTCGTGCCACACACATTACATTGGCAATCTTAACCGTTCACATTATACTGCAAAAGCAGAGTTGTATAGAAGGGTAGCCCTTGCCTCTGACAAACTCTTCTTTGCATCTGTCATTAATCAGCCAGCTGCTCCCTGCTGCCGGGATGCGCTTGGACACAACAACCGCGGTATGACATAAACTGAAAGACCATTTTGATGTTCCACGCAGCACTTGTTAGCACTTTGATTTGCAGCAACTCCCTTAGGTGCCTCAGGGTGCCGATACTCATCACCTCCCACATGTTTTTATTTGACTAACTCCCTGACCCTACTTCTCTTATCTTGAGGCTACAGCTTTGCGTTTAAAATCTCAGAGGGACACTTTATATTTTCGTAGCAGCAGGTTTTATTTATGCGCAGCTGTCGAAAGGCCAGTCTCCTATTTCAATCTTCCTAAAAGCGTGTACTTTCCTTCTCATTTGCATTGCAAATACCCGAGTGAGATGTATAAAGACGGGAGGGGGGAGCAAAATGTAAGCGTGAAATCCACCTACCTGTACTTTAAAATCTCACAGTCCAACTAACGGGGTCGTGTTTGTTAAATCTGTACAAAACCTGAAGGCTATGACCGTTTGTCGTGGCGAGGGGGTTACGTGCTGGGTCATATCTCGTCCTGGCCCTGCACAGCGCCTTGCAGGAGTCTCCGCTGATGCCTGGCAACTGCTCAGTACCAACGCCTGGAGATCAGGAGAAGGGCTGAAGCCCTGGTTCGAAATGGGGGAAGTTGTGGAAAGTGTTTGCAGTCTTTCGTTTGTCATATTACCGGGACACTGATCGATATTACAGAAAAAAATAGATTTTCAGGGACTTTTGGAGTGACTGAAGATTAAGTGCAAAAAAAATTCAAGAGACTGAGACAAAGGAGACACATCACCACTCATTTAACTCGCTAAAATAGCTTTATAATAATCATATTAATAGTACTAATATTAGCCATTAGAAAATGTTTGGACAACGTTGACAGTGTTACATTCTGTGTTGGGGTAAACCACGTCACAGTGTGCCACCTCTCCGGGCATCAGCGCCATCAGACGTGCTCCTCGGACACATCTAGATCCATGGAACGTACAAGATCAATGAACACATTTGTATGTACAAAAGGAGAACCACAACACAACCCACCCGAATCATGGTTTACACACTTCGCTGTGCGGACGCCCTTCCGCTGGCGTCGGGCACGTGTCCGTCTCCCTGGTGTTCTCATGCATCCTGCGTGTCCACGGCGGCATCACCAAGCAAAGTTCATGTCTAATGGCATCGCTATTGCTATGTGCTCCAGTCACTTGTTTGTTTGATTTTTTTTTTTTATAGGCGAGAAATAAAAACATGAACATGTAATGTTTGTATGTACAATATGCTGTCTTGGCACTGAATCAAACGTGTATAAAACAAGAGAACTCAAGATAAAGCTGAGCTTGAAGACAGAAAAGCTCGCTGTATCAAACCCGTTTGATTAAAACTCAGAGTGAGGAACAGATGAGAGGACAACAAGGGGCTATATTTAAGTTTCTGCTACATTATAGAGTAGAATGTGGAGAGTCTGTATCGGTCGGACGTCCATGTTGTTGTTTTTTTCCCTCCTGGCGGGACAACGGCAACGGGAAAAAATGCACATGGCGAAAGAAGTTTGGATGTCCATCTGTTCAACGCCCACTTTCCTCCTGCCATCTCTCACTCTTTGTCGGGAGTGTCCTTCCTCGATCCCAGAGAAAAATGTGTGAGTTATTGTCACTTTGATTTACTTGTACTCCACCTCCCTTTTAGCAGCAAAGCACTTTTAATCGTAAAATCAACTAGTTTTTTGTTTCTGTACACAAGACCTGCTCTTGAATACGGAACAACCCATAGCTATAGTCGACAACACCGTTTATAATGAGTGATGGCAATAATGAATCCTTTTAATGACAATAATTATACTGCTACTACTGATAATAATCATATTGTAATAACAATATATTGAGAATAGCAATGTCAATTGGCAACATATTATTTACATTTTTTGTAAACGTGAGGGTGGCTGGATATCATTTTTTGTTAATTACACAGTAATTGCTCAGTTGTCGCCGCCCCTCGTTGTTACCTGTGTGTTTACTCTGAAGTAACGTTGCAGTTCAAATAAACAGACACGCACATACAAACACAATTACACCTCAGTGCTAAAGGCACATTGGAGTTTCAGTCGAATATCTCCCGGGTTAGAGCTGCTCTGGAGGCAGAAGGAAGTAAAACGGAGCCAAACATGATATATTAAGTACGTTTGATCAAAATAAAAATGTAAAGATATGATTATCGATTTTTATAAAAGAAATCCACACTTTTCAATCGGTTTGTGGTTGGCTTTTCTTCTCATCAACAGAAATTTAACGTATCTACCTTCTGCAATTCCTTTTCTAAATAGTACTTCAGTATTATTGGCAGGGTCCGCCACTGGAATGAAATCATTCCCCTAAGAGATCCACAGGAAACAAAGCATGTTTTTCATCTCATTAATATCCTGTATATTAAAATGATGATCCCCAAAAGGTCCCACACAAATGCCTCCGCCAAACAAGACATGACGAGCCAAATCTCCTTGGCTTCTTTTTCTTCCAGAGCAGCTCTGCCTCCACATAACTGAAACTCCAATATGCTGCTACGGCAGCCCTCCTGCTCCACTTTGTCGCAGATGCACAAAATACAGCCCACACACATCGGCTACAACGAAGCTCTGGCCTCCACCAACGTTTCTTTTTCACTTTCTCTCCCTGTCTGGGATTCGGGTCGCTCTGCGGTCTCGATATAATGGCTACTGGTGAATGGCAAGATCATCTGGGATGAGGCGATTTCCCCTTTCGTTCTCGAGAATATGGAGAGCATTCCTGCAGGGCTGATGTGGTCCTGTGTCATCGGGCTGGGAGAATCCCCCGAGGACAGAGGACTTCGGTCGGGAGCCGACTCGTCCGTCTGGCCGATCCGCGAGGGCGTTTTTGCACTTCTAAATAGAGGTGAAAGGGTTTGTATAGTAGTCGGTCTGGCGTGTTCAGATGACGTTTGTACAACTACACACCCAGGTGCTATTTCTAGCTGAGGCCTCCTGCATTTATACTGTGAAGATATCGGACCGAGGGATTTAGTAAAATACAAAAACGGTATGGAAATCAAACCAGCCAAAATGTGTTTGCAATGGACCTGTTTCAAGGCAAGGTGGCTGGCAAACACCTCGATGTTTGATCAAAAGTATAAAGGAGAGAGTCAGCTAGAATTGAAGAAGTAGTAGTAGTTGCTACGGTGGATAAACATCCAACAAAGCATCTTTGATTCCTGGTGTTCCTCAAGGCCGACCTTGCCATCCCTCTGTGTGTAGGTTTGAGGATTGTGAGGGTGGAGTCAAGAGGCCTTCACAGTGGGTTAACAGTATAAAAGCAGGTATTTGTGCTTTGTTTGATGATGTTGTGACGTTTGAGGGTTACAGAGGAAAAAGATGTGGGGGGATAAGAAAAAAAAAAGAGGAAAGGCTGCTCGGCAAACCCACGTTGCTGCAAATAAATGAAACAGGTCTGATTCTCCGCCCTGCTTTTCATTGTCAGGGCAGCTTGTTTTACGTGGAGGTTGTTCAATTGATAAGCTGAGATTCAAATCAAAATCATCTTTGTTCAAAAGGCATGAGTCACTCAGACAACGGCATTGTATAAATTGTTTTCCATCACAAAAAGTGTCTACAAGCTACAAAATTAGCTTTGCTGTTATCGGTCCAAAACGTGACTCTACTAAACTTCTCAAAGGAGGTTGACATAAAACATGCAGTATTAATGTTCACAAAATCTGCCAGTCTTCTGTGTGTATTGCAAGTGAGAGTTAAGGAGACAAAGGATGGAGCGTCAGTACGATAAAAACATTTTCTTTAACAATACTCTGCAGATTTTCATACTTTTTCTATGTACATATCTTTCTATATGTGTATATATATAGATATATATATATACTGTAAACTGTGTTCAAAGGAAACCTCCACATATAGCTGGTTAGGCACATGTAGGTGGTTCTAAAGGGGGAATACAGGGAGGCGATACAGCAGTATATGTTGTTAGAACCACAGACAGATATACAGTAGGCCAAAGGAGGATCCTACATGGCAATTAATTCTGGCCATTTATACCCTGTGAACCTGACCCAGTACCCCAAAACTAGATAATAATCGATTGGAATTATTTTTTAAATTGTACTGAGTCTGGATATGCCACACAGCTTTAGTATCAGACAATGCTATAATCTATCATAATAATATTGTAGTTTTTCACATTTGATATATGCTGTTTTTGTACATATACTGTACTCAATAGTCTCTACTAATCTAGAAATGTCGATTATATTATAAAATATACATCTCTCATTAAAATATCCCATTTTGCCAACACTTTACACCCAAATGTTAAAAAAAGAGAAATAAAACAGGTCATGCTTAAAGATTACTTTGTGTTTTAGGTCTTTAAAACTTCTGATTTGGACTTTTCACTGGGCTTCATCACATGTCCGTCGACACGCAGCCCTTCTTATTCACACTACACACAGACACACCTCTAGGCACCATCCGTACAGAACACTTACATATGAAATATCGGTTTCGATATAAATAAATAAGACCTCTAAAATCATGCTACGCTTTGTTTTCCGTGGAGAGTATGATTTCAAGAAGTGAATAAAGAGGAAGAGATATGAACACACAGTGCAACTAACATATAGTATCATTCCATTCATAACAAGTGTAACTTAATCTCAGCATAAATACCAAACGCTATCAAGTTGCTTCTCTTCTCTCATTTCACGACGGATGGTGTCCTCTCTCGGATGACTTTTTGGACGGGCTGTGGAAGAAGCTGCGTTAAATACGACTCCCTTTTGTGCTTTCTCGACTCGAGGAAAAAAAACAAAATCCTTCCTTCGTTCATCAGCGGTGCGAGAAACCGAGAGGATCGCACTTCAGGTCCGCCTTGTGGATTTTGCTGAAGACTTTCCCGGCTCTGCTTTCCCCCATTACTTTGTGTTCCGCTGACATAAAACTTGCAATTATGCAAACGTGTCACGAGAAAGTCGCCTTTGAATATTCAAGAGAAGAGAGCAGAAAGAACTGATAAAAAGACGGTTTTATCAGCGTGTCTTAATTCCTGACACAGGCGGAAAGGACTCTCTACGCACCACTGTAGTTGGTTTTAGGTCCTCGTTTGACCACTTGGTGGTGGTGTAGTCTCACAGTGAAAGGGGGGCCTTCTCAGTAAAGTCCTAAAAAGCCACCAAAATATTCTCCTCCCTATTAACTCCCAGCAAACCCAACCCCTGAACACTCGAAACTTCAGAGAGACTTTGTGAAAAAGCAAACGGTCGTCCGCCATGCTCCGTCGCTGTCGAGGCTGCGACGCCACACAGCAAAAGCTCTTTTTGGCAAACACGATTGTGCACACTATGTACAAATAGCACTTGCACATTCAAGCGGCATCACTGCGGGTAATCGATGGGTGCACGGGACGTGGGGAATGCGGGGAAGAGACAGAAAATAGTTTTATATCCTTTGACAGGGTGCCTGGCTGGGCAGATGGCACCGGGGTGAAAAGTGCCAGCTGCAGTTGACTGACTATGCTTGGAGAATGTTCTTTGGGGATCGCCAACCATCTGACTTTAAGGGCATTCAAACTCATGGTTGGAAATAAGTCCATGTTTATTCATCCGTAGTGGTAGCATCGGTGGAGAGTGTGGCTATATCGCAGTTGATTCTGCTGCAAATGGCATTCAGAAGATGGCAAAAGGGGATCCCAAGGGAGATTCTGTTATTTCGCCGTCTCCACAGAGGTTTTGTGCCTTAAGCCCTTAATTTTCAATGATATAGAAGTGCTAGGTGAACGCGCACAGGCATGCTACTACTGCGTGAACCTCCACTGACTACTGACTACGGTTATAAAAGTGGACTGTTACGTGTTTGTGAGCTAAAAGGAAATTCAGAGTATTCTTTGAAAAGTTGATAAATCATGTCCGCTAGCTACCATTTCCCATTGAGGCCTCTGTGTCAGAAAAATGTCCAAATTTCAAGACACTATAATGGCTGTCATTGCTCATTTAATGAGCAAGAGGAGTTAATTCTGTGGTTGTTGTAAGCGAAGTGTTCTATATGCTGAAGGGAGGAAAGTGGAGAAAAACGTGATGACCTGCGGAGGATCCCATACTGGGATCGGAGAGAAGACTGAGGGTCGGCGTGCCGGTCAGCTCGGGTGCCGGGAGTGCGTGAGTCTTCAGAGTCGAGTCTGGGCTTCGGGGATGTAGATCTCGATGCTGTCTGCGCTCTCTGTGGCCGAGTTTTGCCTGAAGGAGGCGGTGCGCTTGGTCTGCAGCAGCCTCCTCCTCGCTTCCGTCCTCTGACGGTCCCCGAGGTCCAGAGACTTCTCCCTGATGGGTAAGGTATGTCCCCCAATGCGAGGCACCACCAGGCCACCCGATCCACCTCCTCCGGCGTCCCCGACGCTATCGGCCCGGAGGCTGCCGCTCACCCCGCCCGCTGACTTCTTTGGTAAGGGAGGAGGAAGTTTCTTATCCTCCTAGCCCGGCAATTGCGAGACGTAGATACAAGATGAAAGCGGACGGTGGATTTATCGTACCGGGTGGTGAAAAAAGGAAATGGTGTCGAATGGTTGTACAAAACGGAATCCCATGCAGAAAGAGACAAACAAAGTGAATGACAAACAAAAGAGCAAAACCATGAACGTAGAGGGTCAAATTAAAGTGAAGTAAATCACGGGCCGAGACGTTATGGGAGACAAATAACCATAATCCCAAAAAATAAATTAAGCAAAAAGCATCTCAGCATGCGTTGGCATCGGGCGACAGAAGGAAATGAAGTGGGAGAAGAAAAAGGTAAAAAGATAATGTCAAAAGAAAAAGAAGAAAAGAGAAACAATTGTTAGTTTGTTATCCAGAATAATGTAGTTGATCAGTGAGTAGCCTAACCTTTGAAGGAAATGGTCTGATTAGCTGCAACGAGTGCAAAAGAGCTGATATACATTTAGATCTGCTTCAGTTCACAACTCAGTTTTAAGTCTCACGGGCATCTCAGTTCCTCTCGCTGTTCCGTATTGTTACAGCCCGCATTTGGTTGGAGGGCACGACCATCTGCGCCACTCTTCTGCACACCGCCATCTTAGCTCTTGGACAGCGCTGTTGGGAAACCAGGGCCGTTTGGACCCCTCGGCTTCTCACCTTCTTTTCAGGCGGGAGCCTCCAACCAGAGTCCTTGAGCCTCTGGAGGTCCTGAAACTTGATCCTGACGTCCTCTATGTTGAGCTGGAGCAGATCCCAGAAGCCTGCCAGGTCCTGAGAGGTGGGCTGGGGGTAGGCTGAAGGGTCCTGGTTGGGCGGGGAGAAAGGACATGCCATGTGATTGGTGAGAAAGCAAAGCTTTATGAAATGAGTTTGCAACGTTTTTGCAGGCGATTCATTTTCGCCTTTGGCGCCGGCGGATCTCGGCAAAAACCAGGTGCCATAAGTAATGTGTGTTGTCATGCTGTTACATTCAATCACACATACTCACCACACTTTGTTGGCAGAGGCGGAAGAACTGCTGAACTTTCTGAGACATGAGCATCTGGGCGCTGCCAACTGCGTTTCGTATCAGTTCGAGAACTAGAGAGGAAACGGCACATTTTAGAAACCAAAGAACCGCTCATTGAACATCGTTTCCCCCGATCCTCTTCGGCACTTCCACCCAAACTCACTCTCCTCTGGCAGTTCGTTCTCCTCTGCCTCTCGCTCCATGTTCTGGCACCAGCCCTCCATCCTCTCCACCTCGGTCTGCAGGAGCCGCAAGAAAAACTCTCCGTCCCTCATGCAGGGCGACGCTCGCCCCGAGTCGGGCAGACTCCGGGGGCCCTCCAGGGACGGAGTCCCCGCCCAAGCTCTCTCGGAGGTGATGGGCAGAGGGGAGTGGGAACGTGGAGGCAAGTGTGGGTGCTGGTGGGGCCGCGGGTCGGCTTGGCAGGCCTGTGTGGTGTAGCCACTCTGGAGGAAGTCCTGGGATTGCATAAGAAATGTGTTGCGACACGTGGTATTTAGACCATTAATTGATATACCTCAGTCATCAGCTTGCAATTCATGAGACCATTAGGTACAACTGAGCTGCTTTCATTTCCTGCGTGTGCGAGGGGATAGTGGACCCCTGGCTAGCGAAAGATGAGAACAATAATAATTGCCCAGCATGTAGCCTGCGGGCCTACCTCTCTGTAGGCCCATTGGCCCTGCGTGTGGACTGTGCGGTGGCAATCCGTGTACTGGCTGGCGGACTCCGGCTCCGACGAGTGCCTCTGGAAGGAACAGCCGAACTGGAGACTCTTGTCCTGCGTGGGCACGGCGATGCTGAGTCCCGGGAAGCCCTCGGGGTCCAAGTCGGCCTGCACACTCGCCGTCACGCTGTTGGAGCGCTTGAAACGAGCCCGCCTGGGAGTCGCAGCAGGGGGCCCGGAGCCATCGGCGTCACGCAGAGTGTCGCGTGCAATAAACAAGACTCAGTCAGTTTGGCTTCTAATTATTGCACATTCCTACTGAAACAAGACAGTCATGCTGTCGCTGGAGTCAGTGCTGCTCCCTCGGCTGTGATAAGCTTCGCTTAATCCTCTGGCATATGACGCACCAGTGTGTGCAAATGTCATGTCAACTGACTCAGTGATGAGTGTTTACTTTATTACAAGTTAATACCCCACCTCCCCTTCTTTGGTGTCTGTTGAGGCTTAAGGTGCGACTTCAATATCCGCTCTCCTATTTCGCCCAACCCCCCCCCCCCTCCCCCCCAAACCTCCCCAGGGCCCCCCGACTTCACGCGGCCATCCTCACATATTGCAAGAGCTGAGGTACATGGTCAACAGGTGCAGTTGCACACGCTGCTCGGGTTGCAGAAATGCGGTGATGTTGGTTAGTGCCCACACCCATGCACGTGTATCTGACCCATTAGCAATGCTGGGTTTAATTAAGATGAGGGCTGCATCCTGTGTGTCATGTAGAGTGTATGATGTGCAGTAGTCCTGGTAACAGTCGAAAAACAAGAGATTCTTGGAACAAAGTGTGCCTGCTGTGATGTCTGATGAAATGTTAAATGAAATAATAGGATCTGGCCTAGAAATCAACCATAGGTGGCGGCACTGTTGGGCGCCCGGCAAATGAAGGCTTTTTCAAATTATATATTAGAATTATTCACATAAATTACTGTGCAAAGACCAAAAACCCATAATGAAGCCACACATTTCATGGCAATTAGCAAACAATCAAATGCACATCTTAGTTTGCCAGTTTGGGTGCATAATTACGGAAAGTTAAATGGCATGCTCAATAAACCCACTTTAAGTTGTGAGTTGTTTTCAAAGAAACATTCTCCCCTCTGCTTTGATTTCCAGTTGTGTCTCGATTACCTTTTATCATCTTCCACTTGGACCCCTATAGAGTGGACCTCTGTGAGAGCCTTTCCCTCTGCGTCTGAATCCGACAGAGTCTCTGAGCTGTCCACCTGGAACACACCAAAGAGGTCCTGCACAACTCATCACAATAAAGATGTTTTCATTCATTCAACATCCATGTTTCTGCTCTCCGGCAGGAAGATGAACACCACTCGTATGTAAAATGTCCCTCTTCACCTGCACAGCTATGGATGGCCTCCACTTTCTCCCGTCCTGCCCCCCGGCCTTACTGAGCACTATGCTGTTCTGGGGCAGAGACACCGACTTCCCCAGGCTGCCCGCGACCCTGCCGTCCCTCTCCCTGGCCGGCCTCGGTGGCCCCTCCAGCAGACTGTCGGCCGAGCTGCTGTGCTTGGCCCTCACCCCTGGGCCCCCTCCGTAGGGCACCAGCTCCCGCGAGCCCCTGACCCCGTCTAGGCTCTCTGCCGAGTTACTGTGCTGTCGGGAACGTCCGGGGCCGGCGGCGGTGTAGTAGCCCCCCCTGGAGGAGCGACCCGAGGGACCATCGGAGCTGCCCAGGTCCACGGAGTTGCTGTGCTGCTTGGGACGCCCGTGGCCCGAGCTTGAAGCCAACTGCCCAGCGCTCTGGTAGTAGGCGTCCTGGTTGGACTCGGTGCTGCTCTGGGCTCGCACCGACAGTGAAGACTTGGACATGCGAGGCGGGAGCGGGGGAGGAGCACCTTTACGATATGGAAAGACTTTAAAGTGTCAGAAGAGGGGTAGAAAGGAAGAGAGAGGCACAGAGAGGTGTTAGAAGCAAAAAGGTACTATATCAACAGGGGCAGGGGAGGTGGGGACTTACAGAAGCGATAGACTGGATGGATGGGGTGAAAGGATATACAAAGAGTGAAAAGAGTGAAATGTGTTGACATATAAGAGGGTAAAAGAATACAGAGAGAAAGAGAGAAAACAAAAAAAAATGAATAAACAATATTGCGTTTGCAAGATGTGATAGAAAGTAGAAAACTCAAAAGCTCCGTTTCTCTACACTAAAAATGATCTTTTGTTAAGCCTTTTAGTAGGAGGCTGGGAGCGACGTGGTGCAAGTGACAGACACGACTCAAGTGGCAATAGAAAAACCTCTTCTCTTTACCCTCTTTTTGGGAAGATGAAGCAATTTCCTGGAAAATAATTAAAATGAGAGGGCAGATTTGGTCTCGTCCTCCTCCCCTCTCAGTCTGGTTCAAACGTAGCCTTTGTGCCGGCGCACACGCAGCTTTCAGCGAATAAGGCATCACTTGAATGCATTTCTTTCAAAGCATCTTCGCCGCCACACAGATTTTTGCGGTTTACACAGCTCTTCGCCATGACGCTCTAGCATGGGAGCATGCATAGTATGTAGGCGTTTGTGTCCTTGAGTTTGTGTACCACACTTTGTGTTTCGTACTTGATGTATAGAACACTTCACAGAGGCTTTAAGAAATACCCGGGGGGGATTTGCTGGTCTGAACTTAAAACATTTGATTCCTTACAAGCACTGAAGTGTCTCTTCAGTCTGCCGTACGCACACACACGCACACGCTCACAAATCACTCCAGGTGTAATGTACATCGGGCTTGAATAAGAGCACGAATGCAAAAACGAGACAAACAAAACACAAAATGCACATAAAACACATGTTTCCGATAAAGAGTGATGCGCAAGAAAGCCAAAGAGTGAGACGACACCAGGAGGAGGCATTCCGGGTAAACAGAGAGAACTAAGCAGCCAAGGACACGGCGCTATCAGCAGAGCGTCTCTCTACCTATTTCTCAGTCTGAGAATTCTGTCATCACACCATGGAGGGTGATGGGAGCGACGAGACACAGAGAGAATGCACATTAACACACGCACGCGTCTGTGCTTACAGAATGCGCACATATACACAAAGACGAGGGAAGTGCTGCAGAATGATTGGGTGAAAAAATGAGACTGAAGGACCAGGAGGAGACGAGGTTACTGATACAAAACGGATGCACACAACCGAGCAACGAATGAGGGTGTAGGGTTTGTGGTTGTTTGTGTGTGTGTGTGTGTGTGTGTGTGTGTGTGTGCACGTACATAAGCTTGCTTTATTCAAAGTAAACAGACACAAGCTGTCATATAAATGCTTTCTCACACTGTCCGTCCCACCGTGTTGCCGCCACGTTAAAAGGCCATCGCACACCCTTGTAACAGACAACACCTCGCGCAGACAACACAGACTCGGTATTTATTGGGGGCGCCAAAGCACAAAACATATGCAGACCCTCACCGGCGCCGCCCTTGATGCTTCCCTGGGGGCCGGACATGGAGAAGACCGAGAGGCAGTCGTCGTCCTGGGAGCAGCCGGCCTGGATGGCGCGGACGTAGCTGTGGCTGCGAGTGCGGAACACACCCGGAAGGTCCAGAGCCTCGACAGCTTGAGACTCCACCTCTCCAAACATGGTCTCACACACCGCCTCGAACTGGCGGTTCAACGTGTCTCCCAGCTGAAGGACGTGAGAGAGAGAGAGAGACGCGCCGCTGTAGTCGAGACCCTTTGGACTGAAATTCCACATTATCCCACAACCAAAACAAATACACCCCCCCCCCCAAACAAAATCATCACACTGAGGAGACGGATCGTTTGTTACCTGTGAGCTGGTCAGAGAGCGGGTGTAGCTACGAGAGCGGGTCTGGGTTTTGGGTGTGGTTCGGCTGTTGGGATAAGAGTCGGTACACTGCTTACACGAGTACCTGAATTAAACGAATAATGCACAAAATCAGCGTTGCTAACAACGTAGTTATTTCTTACATCATGGACTGATCTTTCAGCGTTGTGATACTGCAAAGCATCGTATTGTGACTATGATGTGTTTTTCTGTTTGAAATCATTGTGAACGTTTGTGTAAATCTATACTGTAAAATATTTTTAGCACATAGAACGGCCATTTAATCCACATTTTCAAGGAGATGAATGCATCCATATCCAAGCTCTCCTCGTCTTAAGCCTGCCAGAGAATATCTGAAAGTGGCACTACACCAATCTTACACAATAAAAACATTCATGTAATATTCTCTCTGGATGCTGGAGCTGAGGTGGTGATGTCATCGGGGCTTTTATCCTGGCATAAGTGCGGTACTAAATAAAACACGTGTACTCTTTTTTTGTTGTTGTTGAGATAATGCAGGTTTTCTGTTCTATCAACAGCCGTTGGTCCGCATCGTGTGAAACAAACAACGTTCCGTGGCGAGATGTCCGCTTCTCAAATGGAGCGTTCAAGTAATCAACAAGAACAACAACAACACAGCATTACAGAAGCCAGACGTTCCATTCGGGACATTTGACCTTTGATCCATGCTGATGGATCGTCTGAAGGCGTCCCTCTGGGCCACCAGGGTGGACTTGGGCGAGGTCTTCGGGCTGGTGTCCGAGTCCACGCTGTCGTCGTCGCCCATGGCCTTGATGTAGCTGCCGCTGCGCATGCGGCGGCACGGAATCTCCCCACCGCCGTCACCGCCGCCGTATCCGCCGCCCCAGTCGTCGGAAGGGACCTGAGGCACATCACGTCCGCACCGGTATTTGTGGAGTCATTGATGAGTTACATAAGAGACAGAGGAGGATTCATATGCAGCATTCAGTGAGTACAAAGTTTTAGTCATGTTTTCTGTTAATGGGTTAAACTCCTAAAATAAGTAAGAAGGCATTCTTCTTGCATACCAACTGTTAAAGGGAAAAGCCATTGATCACAGTGAGAAGGAATTAGTGCTGAGTTATTGCAGATGTTGTTGCTGCACCGTTGGCAGCTTATTCTCAATTTCTGTTATTAAAGTCAATCGACCGGAAATATATTTAATCACCCAAAATATATTTCACACCTCAGGGAGAACGCGCACACACGGATAACTGGATGCATGAACGTGAACATTAGGAGAGCGCACACACACACACTGTCACACGCACACATGCATATACACAGGATACAGTATTAGCCGAATCCAGAAAGAGACAAAGCAACTTACAGAAAGAGAGAAACTCTGACAGCCGGTGAAACACTGACACAGAGAAGGAGGAACGGCATAAGCTGACTGACCAAGAGCAAACAAAGCGTCGAGCCAGAAGGCAGGTAAACGGACAAAATGTCGGCAGACGCACGGGGACGGTGGGAGAGAGACAGAGAGACAGAGAGAGACAGACCCATGTGCACGGTGGGGAGGACCGAGGAACAGAGAAGCTGACACGTAGAAGCAGGCCGAGAGCCAGAAGACCGATGGGCAGATAAATGAGAGTCTGATGAGAAAACTAAATTACAAACACACAAACAAGCACACACGCACGCACACACACAGCCAGGACAAGGAACTAAGGAGGGAGACAACAGATATAGAATGCATAAGAGCGACAACAAAAGGTTCCCACTGTGGCCGTCACGTAAAATGTACGACTTTTATAAGCCGGGATGTTTTCATAACTCTTGAAAATATGCTTTTTTATCACAGAAGAAGACAAACTAATGCATTGAACGAAGCAGTCAAACATCAGACTTTCACTGCCTGATACATCCCACATTAAATCCGTTGATATTCCCAAAAACATTTAACGATTTCTGGGGAACCGCAGAAATACGGAAAAAAGACAGTTATCGAGTGCGAGATTGAAACACGTCGCAATCCCGCTTGTTCATTTCTTTTCACTTTGTTTTAGATTTCCATCAATTCCTGAACGAAACATTGGACTTTCTATGTTCTGCCTTCTCCACGGCCCCGGCTCGCCCCGATGCCCCGTGTCCGTTTGCCCGCTGGTTCCTCGGGGGTTTTGCAGAGCGGAGGGTGGACGATTCGTTGTGTGACTGTTGCTGATACCAAAAGCCCCTCTCGCCCTTCACGACTCACAACCGACTTCCACTTTTGTTTCTTTTATGCCAATTTGTTACTCTTAGCTCGTCTGTCCATTTTTTTGTGCAAATGCTGTTGTGTGGTCGCATGTGACCAAATAAAAACCACCTACACCCGTTGACACACACACATACGTTTAGGGCCTCGGGGTTTGGCATCCAGCTGAGTGTGTGCTTTTAAGGTCATCACTTAAAAGATGATTCAGCCTAATCTCCTGATCCCACTGGCCTTCTACTATCTCTCTTATTTTCTCATGCTTCTGCTTTCTCTCCTCTCGCTTTGCCCCTCGGCTACCATCACCTCCTTTATCTCCTTTCTATCCCCGAGCTAGCTTCGCTATCCCTGCATCTCTCCACCCTGCGCCACCACCCCTCTGTCTTCATCTCTCCCTCGCTGTTTCTGTCTTCATTTCACTCTCGCTTCATATTCCATATTCCTTATCTACCAGACGCAGGACAGGGGGACGGCAAAGGCTCAGGGAATGGAGAGCTCCGGGTTCTAAAGGCCCAATGTCGTGATTGACGTTGACACAATGGAAGAAAAGAACTTTGAACATGTCCATTCGACTGACCACAGTAATTCAGACTTGTGAAGATTCACCCGCTTTTTTTCCCCTTCAATTTCCACTTCAAGATGCCTCACCTTTTTCTTGCTGGTGTGCTGCAAAGTAGAGCAGGGGCGACCTATGGTGCGGACTTGCATGACACGTTAACGGCGAAATGGCAGTAGACGGCCTCTTTCTAACTTCGAACAGTCATATCATAGATTTGAATTGATGAAGTATAAGCTTTATGTTTCTTTTCGAAAGCATGACAATGTGTTACCCATTCACTAATGTTTCTCATGCACCTGATTGACATTATTCCTGCTTCATTATTTTGCTTTCTAAGCTCTAACACCTACTGGTAAATACTCCTCCAGCTAGTCGCTAACTGCAGCAGAGATGAGAGGAACATCAGAGCTGGGAGATTTCATCACCATAAGTTATCACTTTCATGTACAAGTAGACATGTAATCACTTGTTAATATCAAAATGCCAAAATATTTTTGATCGCTTTAAAGAATACGTGGTTTTCCCACTGTTGCCACCAGAGAACTGAGCTTCAGTGTGGAGCAGTAGCTTCGATACGGCGCTGCTGCTTGTCCCGAGGTACCGGTGGAGTGGACCTGAACAGCTCTCTATCTGCAGTGCCAGTAAGCCGTCTGCTCTGAAACCATGGAATTAATCTGGCGGACCTCAACACATTAGAGCGTAGCCCAAAAATTCTCCACCATTCCACTTCCCGAAAAAGTAGAGACCTATAAAGTGGCGCATAAAGATATGAGAAAAGCTGCAGTGGGGCAGTTTATCTTGTGTCCTGAGGTGTGAATGTGATGGTAGCCTCAAGCACTGAGGCAAATTGTGGGGGGGTTTGTCTTTTGAAAACACCAACACGCACAATCCTGCTCTGTGTGCTCTATCAGCAGACCTCAGCTGTGTCTAAAAGATGAGAGTTGGAATAACACCAGGGACCTCTGTGGCTACCTGCTGTTTCCGTAGAAACACAGACTGCGCGGCAGCTCTGACTTTGCACAGCTGCAGGTTTGCACGAGCGTTTTTCTGTGTGTATAAATGTGCCTTTTCTCCTGTCTCGCAAGTACACTGACGCATCCATTCGATTTTTTTTTTTTCATTTTTTACAGAATTTGTACAAAATGAGAGAAAGGACACAAAAAATGATCGATCAAGGCAACATGGAGGACTGTTGGGATGGACGTTGATTATCTATGAGGGTCCCTGTTTTGTGATCCAATTCCAAAAGTCCAATTCTCACACACACAATCACTGGTTGACATGCAAGCTACACACACCTGCAAGTAGTGGAAGGTCCTCTCCTTCAGCTTACTCTCCAAGGGCACCAGGGCTTTCTCGTAGCTCGCTCCCCTGGTAGACGGGTACACCTCTCTGGCCTGACTCACTGTCATGGCGGACCACGTGCTCCTTTTCAGGGAGTGGCCCAGGTGCCCCTGACTTCCCCCTCCTTCACTCCCAGCCAGAGCCATCGTGGTACAGGCCATGCACTCTCCAGGCACCGGCCCACCACCGCCGCGCTCCTTGGGCCTCTTCATGGTGAGCTCCTGGATGGCCGCGTCCAGGCTCTCGTGCCCGCTGGGATAACCCCGCCGGCCGCCGCTGACCAGGAAGCTGCTGTCGCTGTCCAGGTTGTCGTCAGAGCTCCACCAGCCTGCTGTCCTGCTGCGGTGGCGCCTGCCCGACTCGTGCCGCGAGTCTCCGCTCTTGCTTCGCTCCCTGGACTTGCTCCGCCGGGTGGAGCGAGGCTGGTGACCCGAGTAGTGGCCTCCTCCGCCATCCTCCCCTCCACTCCTGTGGCCGCCGCCCCCTCCTCCTCCTCCTCCTCCCCTCGTGCCGTTGTACTCCCGCTTGCTTGGTGCCTCCAGAGAATGGGACTTGGCGAAGAGGCGCTGCACAGAGTTGACCAGGTGGCGGATGCGGGAGGGGCTCTCGCTGCGTGGCTCAGCGCCCCCACTGGCGCTGCGCTGGTACTGCAGCGTGTGGAAGCCGTCGGGATGGAAGGGCACCTGCTTGTCAAAATGCTCTACCACGTTGGGGGGAATGCGGTGCATCTTGCCTCCGTGGACCGAGGACAGGCACTCTTCGCAGGAGTCCAACGATTGGTGAGTCGGGTGCTGGTTTGGGTGAGAGCGGGGGAAGGTGCCCCCTCCAGAGTGGCCGTGGGAGTGAGAATGGTGCCTCTCCAGCGCCAGGGCTTCAGCCGGACCCCCGTGAGTGTAATAGTGGCCGTCGGCGTGACCCTGGTAGTAGTCTCTGCCCGGGCCGTCGCAGTCCTCAGGCGACCAGTGGCAGGAGCCTCCTCCTCCTCCTCCGCCTCCGGAGGAGTGCTGGGACATGCTACGGCTGACATGGTACCCTTTCACAGGCGCCGGGGCGTGGTGGGCCGTCCGGGCCGAAAGGGGGCGCTGTGGGCGTGACAGGGCTGCTCTGGTCTCACCTGGGGGCCAAACAGATGGTACCGATTCATATCAGTTAGTCAGATCACTTATATTTCACTTCCTCACAACGCAAAATAACGTGTACCGATTCATATCAGTTAGTCAGATCAGTTATATTTCACTTCCTCACGACACCAAACAACGTGTAACTATTCATATCAGTTAGTCAGATCACTTATATGCCACTTCCTCACGACACAAAATAACTGAGATGATGAGTAGGTGTCGCTGATCACTGCTGCTGTTACTCCTCTGTGGCTGCTGAGATTTAAAGCTTGTTTAACAGGCAAACAAAGCGCACATGGGAAATCACTAGAGCTATAACATGCAATAACAGTGATGGCTTTAGAAATATGAGTCTGACTCGAACAGCAATAAGCCGTAGACGTCTGCGCGAGACAAAAAGGTGCTCCTCAGGATCTGACATACAAATTAATCACAACAAATGGACTTTGTAGAATGATTGTTTTCGCTCTTCTATCAAGTGGCCTGTTAAATTGAAAGTGAAAACAATCTTTGTTTTTCTCATTCCGATTAGCATTTTTATTGTTGTTGCACTTCATTTTTAGATTTTCACCCAACCAAAGACAAAGAGTGCAATGGGGAGCGTTCAACCCCCCGGGCCACAGACAGCTTCCTTCTCATTCATCTCAAAAGCTGCTGGGCTGATAAATCAGGGATATTACCCGTCTTTTTCTCTCACGGTGCCGGTAGAGTTTTGCCTCCATCTCCCGATTAGCGCCTCTCACTACTCTCTCCTGTCTGTTGTTACATTCATCACCCCGGCGCTCCGCGTTGTCCATCTCTTTTTTTTTTTCGCCTTGCGGGGAGTCTCGCAGCATCCTCATGATTAACAGCTGAGGGAAAACAGTGTGTTTATCAATCACACCTGCATCCTAATGCAAGGTGGATATAGGGAGCGAATCCACAAACCTCGGTCGCGTCAACAACAGAGCGGATTCTCTTATAGAGTGAAGCGCCTGAACAACGACGCCAGACAGCACATCCAGGTGACCAGGAAGAAAGTGTTTTCTGCACAAAACAACGGTGCAGGAAATGACAATCAATACACCGTGCCGAGCTTCGGGAAGAATGCTCTGGTTTCTAGTAAAGCAAAAGCAAACCGAATGGAAGAATCGGTTCTCTGAATTGCCGTTTTCCTTTTCACGCTTGGATAACAACTGAGATTACATTACAAATGTGGTAATCATGTATTTTATTGGACTGGCATTAATTGCCGCTGCTGTAATCTCATCCTCTATTAACCACACTCTCCACCAACTATATAATGAATCAAGGGAACAGTTTGTTTATAATGCACTCTCGCTCTTCTTAGATTTGATTAAACGGAGATGAAATCACTCGATGAAAGGCAGAATCAAGCGCATGCGAGTCTATTTGCGCTCGTGTTCGGCGGCTTCCACACAGAGATGAGAGATGGGGGACAGATGCTGGGATAATCATTAAATAGAGCGTGGCCTGTTTGCCTTGATTGGCTGAATGAGAGCCGCCACCCAGGAAGCTCACCCGCATCCGAGCCGTGTCATTGGTGTAGCCGTGACGACGGGCATGGCCGACTCAGCGTCCCACCGTGGACACATTTGTGACAACCATGGCCTACTGGGTGAACGGGGGGGGGGGACGCTTCTCAGCAGAAAAGGTCCAGCACACACACTTTTAGTCAGGGCCAGAGGAAGAGTTTTCATGAAGATGTACAAATAATCCTTTTTTAGGAAAATTGAATGGAACGAAAATGCACAAAAACTGCCGTATCATCATTCGTATGCACTTCTTTTTTTAAAAAGGGAGTAGAAGACAGCCTATAAAACTAATCTCAAACGATTTAGTGAGGATGTAGCTTTGCAGTGTGTCACCCGCGCATGTGTGTGTCCCTGTTTACGAGCGCCGCTTCGCCTGAAGGAGCAAATTAAACCATGTTTTGTTTATTATGAAGTCTCTGGCTTTTTGGAGCCGGCTGCTGGCTCTGAGCTGTCAGTCACACTGACACACACACACACACACACACACACACACACACACACACACACACACACACACACACACACACGCAAGCTTGCACATGCCCGAATGTGTGTTTGCAGACAGTCAACTGAAGAGAGAGAGGTAGCAAAGACGCAGGCGAACGCCGGCTGCCTCTTCTCTTTATTTCCCCTCCCGCTATCCATCTCTCCACATGTCTCCTCTCTTCTCAGCCTCTACTCGTGACCTGCTTCTCTCTATCCGTCCTGCAGTCATGTCTGTCCTTCCCCGCGCCCTCTTCTTTTCTCTTTTTTCCCTCCAACCTGTCGGCCCTCTGTCTGTCAGCACTTCCCTGCGTTGAGTTAATTACAACGTTTATTTCCGTTCTTCATCTCTCTGGCCTCTGATGACCCATCCGTCATCAATCTGTGTCTCCCTCCTCTTCGTCTCTTGCTGGACGACACTATCACAGTGCTCTCAACACACATTTATATACGTTCTTGTGTGCGTTCTTTTTTTCCAAATCTCAATCTCAAGTGTTTCCATTGTTTGGTAACACCCGTACTTCCTTCCCATGTTCTCCTTTAT
The DNA here is from genome assembly GCF_964276395.1 of Gasterosteus aculeatus. Classification (NCBI taxonomy): domain Eukaryota; kingdom Metazoa; phylum Chordata; class Actinopteri; order Perciformes; family Gasterosteidae; genus Gasterosteus; species Gasterosteus aculeatus. Next base: position 13,614,219 of record NC_135697.1, on the reverse strand, counting down.
CATTTTCTCCCTTTATTGCCATTCCTCGTTGGACAACTTAATCCCTCCTCCTCTTTGTGCGGGGTGACGTATCTCGTAGCAGCCGAGTAGGAAGTTTGCATCACCGCGGTTGTGTCATTCTGGAGCGGCTTCTTTTCAAATATTCATGCGATGATGCCAGCTGCTCTGACCCACTTTGCCAACAGCTGAGTCCGACTGCTCTCTGCCGTCGCTGTGGGTTACGGGTCACAGAGCGTATCGCGGTCGGTGAGATGCTGTAACTCGAACAGCGAGAACGTCGGACGATGACCTCACTCAGAGTAATGTTCTTGTCTGTCTGGAGGACGCTCGGTGGACGGAAACCTCTTTTTATGAGATTTCCCATGAATAGAGAGTTCTCAGTGAGGCTTAAATGAACCAGCTGATGGTAAAAGTTTCTAAAAAAATCAACATCCAATATAATCTGTAATAATTCATGAGACGAAGCAAATAGGCTTTTGGGAAATTGCTTTGGAACTGGCTTACTTGCCAAGATTTAAATGGGAAGATTGATACGCTGATGTCAGCATAGTAGATGAACCAGCAGCTGGTTGGCCCAGCTTATTTATGCCTATTTTAGATAAGAGACATGAATCAGCAGTTTCCATCAAGAACCCACCTACAATAAACTTCACTAAACCAAACTTAAGTCTAAAAATGTTGTAGCCTCTTCCTGTGCAGCGCAGACTGCAAAAAATAGTGCCAAGACACGCAATAATGGCACAATAAAAAATAAACTTTAGCACATATACAATGTCGTAAATTCTTAGTTTAAATGCGGGTTTAATTTTGCTACCAGAAGAGGAGACAAAAGCCGACAATGGTTTAAACAAGCCAGGCACAACCTTCGCTTCTAGTGAAACTGGCTGATGCTGCAGTGGGTATTGTGGGTCTTTGTCTTACTGCAGATACAATGGACAAAGTTACAGCGCGGCCAGGGACAGATACGTCGGCTCATTCGACAATATAAGAAGTGGAACCGCACAGAGCACTTATGGAAATAGTGGTCAAACAATGGGAAACTTTTCATTAGTCTGGCATGCGTCCATAAGTGCTAGTACAGTATACTTCAAAGACGCTATTAACAATTGGAGCTGTGCACACTCATAATAGGGAGTACAGCAGACAATAGTGCAACGCATAAAAAATGGGAATGGAAATAATAGGATTGGCTCAGCTGTGTGTTGGCCTGCACTTGCTTCTTCATCAGCCAGAGAGCCGTGCATGCTGGGAAACTGGCAGGGGGGCTGATTGGTTCTTCCCAGCTTTTAGCCATGAATGATCTATTTTCATTTTCTCACTGCCTTCTCACACACACACACACACACACACACACACACACACACACACACACTTCTGATCTTCTGAACCTCTGATCCAGAAAGAATGACAAATGGAAAATTTGAAGGGTGACCCGCTGAAAAGCGCCATACGACTGCAGGGCCGAGCAGCGGGGCTGCAGCTCGTCCACGCTTCACGTTAAAAAAAGGGTAGCCAGAGTGGAATAAGAGGAAAGAAATCCTTGCAAAGGAAGAATAGAAAACGGCTTTGGATTTAAACAAATGCAAGGCGCCCACCGGCGCTGTACAATGTTTTCACATCTATTTTGGATTACGATGTTGTGGCCACACACTTTCAGGTGGGAATAGAGGAGCGCTGATGGACATGTTGGTGTTGATGGCTGCCAAATGACTGTAGTTCTTTGACAAGCCTATGATGAGCGGAGAGGAGGAGAGTGGAGCCCGAATGCCGCCAGAAAGACAAGCTAGGAAATGTTGCAGTGAGAGTTCGGGGGAGTGTGAGCTGTAATGTGTGTGTGTGTGTGTGTGTGAGAGAGAGAGAGATGATGGCCACAGCACTGGGGAAATATGCTCACATCTTGAGGGCAAATTTGAAGAGAGCCTGGGGGGTAATTCCTCTCTCCTGCTCGCCTAGTCTCCTCCTCCTTTTGACCCGTTTTCTCATCCCACCCATATTATCTGCTTGCCTGCTCCCCCCCATCCCCCTTATCACTTTCTCCTACGTCCATTTCCACACATGTTGGCAGAAATGATTGTCCAGCAGGAGTTTACTCTATAGGACCCGCAAGGTCTGCACAACATGGTCACTTAAATCCTCAATTCATGACAGCTTTTTGCATCAGGAATACTACCACACTGATTTGTTAAGGCGGCATAAGATCCTCCTGCTGTGTTCACTCAGTTAGATTCGTATGCGTTTTAAATACAACATTTAGTTTCTTAATCATATCCATATGAAAAGGATGATGGAAAAAGCAGCGATACAGCCGAGGATCGTTTATCGTCATTTCCATAATCGCTTCCCAGCAGGATGAACCAAGGCAATAAAATGAACCCAGCATCGACTACGAAAAACAGCAGAAAGTAGATGGATAGATTAACAAATTAAAAATGATTCATTCATTCATTCAGGTTGATCAAGGGCAGGCAAGTAAATCTAAAAGTCTGCAGAGTACTTTTTTTTTTTGTACTTAAGTCAGCTCCACAAGTTTATTAAAAACTAAATCCTGTGTTTATTGATGCTCCATTTAAAAAGAAAAAAAAGAACCTACATCCCCAGAAATCAAATCAAATCCTTTTGTACAAAGGATGTCAAGAAGACAGAGTCTTAATGGGCTCTTACTTTGGGGAGTAGATTTTTCAAATGAGGTTCTAAATCACACTGATGCTGCAAAATGCAGGCGTGTCTTAATAACAGCCTCTCAGACAACAGCTTGTTTAAATTAGATGACGGGAAAAGTCCGCGGTAAAGCTTCATGTTTACACCTTCAGAAGGCTTCTGACTGCCTTAATGAAAAAAACGAAAAAAACACCCACAGCAATTAGCAGAGCAGAGCTTTCTTGTAAGTGGCTTGCGTCTCGAGGACGTGTGCGGGTCAAACACAGACCAAAGCACTGACGGGTAAACTCACTGCACTGCATGTGAGGCCTTACGCTTCTGTGGGATGCTGCACGTCATTCTACCGTCACACAGTCACTAGACACTAGGGCTTGTGCTCATCTCAGCACCACTGTGTATTCTTCTTCCACCTCCTTGCTTGCATATACCTCCTTTAAACTTTTTTTTTTGGGATCCCCTCCTTCCATTTCTTTTTCTTTTCCTCCTTTGTGTGCGCTAAGAGTGCCACTTAAGTTGCCGCTTCACACCTTTTCTCTCCTTCTCGGCCTCCTTATTTCATGCCGCTCTCACAATGCGCTGTTCCATCTCTCTCTCTCTCTCTCTCTCTAACGCACCAGACTCTCGTGTATTGTTGTATTACAAACTCTCCTGACAGAAAATCAAAGGTAGATGCAGAAATCACAGCTGAGTAGAGAACCAAAACACACACACACACACACACACACACACACACACGCACACAAACAAACACCAAACGTTGACAAAAAAGGTTTTTCCTAATGTCATAAAGTTTGTCGTGTTAGTGCTCACACCTCTAAAATGGTTTTCTGTTTTTCACTTGCCTGATTTCTCTGTGACACACAAACACAAACACACACACACACACACACACACACACACACACACACACACACACACACACTTCTGTCAACTACTGTCTCCAGGACAAAAATCAAACTTCTGGACCCAGTGTGCATGGAATCACATGGGAGGAGACACATCACATCAAGGCATACTTAAGAAAAAAAACACAAGTAACTCACAAACTAACATCGCGCCATGCGATGGATCACTCCCGGCTTTTATCCCGCCACTTTTAACTCCTCCGAACGGCGTCGCACGCGGACACCGACTGCAGCTGTGTCCACAGATGCAAATCACAGACGGGGGGGGGGACGCAGAGGGACGGACACGCACGCTCTTCTAACCAGCTGGATCTAGGTGTTGCTAGGTTACTCGCTGAACTAGGTTACTACGTGTGGAACAGCTTTTGCATAAATCTCACATGGGTGAGAGAGAAAGCGAGATCGCGGCGCGTCTCCTGGGATCGCTAATGATGATCGGCCTCCGCTCATCCTCCGCGGCCGCGTCAGCAAATGCACGCGAGAATTTTGGGCCGGCACTGGTGTGTGTTAAGTTGAATATGTTGAAAATACAAATGTAGGCATGTTTGAAATGCAAACGACGTACGAATGCAAAATGTATACGAGCATTTGCATGATGAGTGCGCGCGGTTGCTCGCAGGGCTTTGATGTGGGATTGCACAGTGACGCTGCTTTTGAGGGCAAAGCCAAGGCAGAGGTACGTCCACCCCATTGCTTTCCTCTCCTTTACTTCTTCTTGCTATGATGCCCATCACAGGGAGACTGCGGTTTAGGATATCTGCGTTTTTTCTTCTCCGCTCCTCGGCTAACTCCTGTCAATGTTGACGTGTCCTTGGGTAAGGCACTTAACCCAAAAATTACTCCCGAGGGCTTATGCCTCTGGTGTGCAAATGATTTCATAAATCCTGACGGGCAGGCGGCACCTTTCACGGCTGCCCCTGTCGTCAGTGTGTGAATGGGTGTGAATGATATGGTGTTAACGTGCTCTGAGAGGTCAGGGGACCAGAAAGGAGCCGTGCAAGTATATAGAAACTCCATTCACCGCCTGGTTTTCTTTCTCCTCCCCGCAACTCCTCATCAGAGAACAAACCGCTAATGTTAAAAGTGAAGCGTGCTCACGGGATTATTAAACTGATGAACAGATGGAGGAAGATTAATAACACTTCACCTCATTAAGGTGCAAAGATAGATTTAGTTTAACGGTCATCTCCTTTTAATCAGAAGTGTTAACGTAATAATGCATGAATATTCCACATGCACACGTACTGGTACAAAAACACCCACATTCATCGAATGGTTGCGTAAACATTTGTAAACTTGTGACATTACAACGACCAAATTCAAACCTGCTGGCTGAAATGGAATCGAAGCCTTCTGTGAAAGTCAGCCTCGTGGATTTTAGCGCTCCCTCGTTCTTTGGGACTTGCTCTCGTTTTCCCTTTTCCAATTTATTTCAGCACCAAATGACAATCCCCCGGAGTTGATTGGAAGGTTATTCCCCTCACATGTCGCGCCTGGTTTTTGGGGGACTGGGTTTGAATTAAGAATGGGAGGCAGCTTGGTGCATTTCCCTCTCTTGGCCAAACAGGATGTGAGGACACCCCCTTTTTTTTTTTTTTTTAAATGGCTTAAGGGAGGTGGGGGAAGGAACCCTCAGCGTATGTTGCACACACACACACACACCTCATTTTAACAACTTCAGGACCCTCTGAGACTCTTTGACTTCTCTGTTTGGAGGTTGGTTTTGAGCATTCTGACACCGAGCCACATTGATCAAAGATACGCGTGTCAGGTTCCTGATCTATTGCCCCCCAGGCATTAATTAGTCATTCAGGTTTCATTATTAACCCGAGAGGCGTTTTGTTGTAATTTGTAGTAGAGAGTGAGTTGTTGAGATATTTCCGTCTGGTCCGAGGTAATGAACCAAAAGACGGACTTTACCTTGCCCGGAGCCACGCCGGCAGCTACAGGCAGGCCGTGCATCTCCACACACCTGGAACGTTTCATTTGTGGGGGACATTCATCTGCATTATTAAACAAATAATGTGTAAGTGTTTAATGACTGACCCTCAAACACTTAATGAGAAATATTTGAAAAACTGTTCTTCAGTTGAAGTTATTCAACGTTCTCCACAAGTCCTTGAGACCATTGTGTGCGACTTTCATCAAGACTTCCTCGTTTCACATTTACATGCGTTACATTCAAAAAATGAAGCTCGGCCTTCTTTGCTTTTTAGTGACGAGGAGCCATGTAAGAACTTCTATCCCTGCGTCGCTGCACGTGCTGCACTGCCGGCCAAAATACAGTTACCTGTTTCATGTGGAATTTGTGGCTGGGCTTTTGTTATTACTGTACTTTTTTTGTGTGAAAACTATGGCAAGAGGAAGGAGAGAGAGAGCGCAAAGGAAGGTGGAATAGCAAAGCATGAAAATGGCCTTAAAAAGCAGCCCGTGCAGCTGTGCGCCACATGAATGTATAATTCCTTTCACTCAATTCATTTTCAGCACAGAGCACCGCACACTTCTAATAGCCTGATATTATCCTAATCAAATTAACTGAAGGTAATTTCATTTCTGTAATAGATACTATCTAATAGAATATGCATACTGCCATGTAGCATTACAACGAAGAAGTGCATCTGACATTAAAATAAGGCATTTGAAACCACGAAACCCAGCGCAGTGAAAAGAACGGAAAGGTCTTTCCAGGCATCGCAGTCACCATTCATAGTTAAGAATCAATGAGAATTGCTCCCACAAAACAAGAGAGAGAGAGAGAGATAATAACAGAAAGAAAGAGTGACATTCAGATGTCATTCATGGTGGAGAAGTGAAAAAGGTACTCCGCCATTGTTCCCCATCTCACTGCGCGAGACATAATCGCCCCGATCTTACCAGGCAAAACAATGGGACCACATGAGAGCGAGAATGGGAAGGAGCAGGAAAACAGGAGATAATGAAGACTTCATTAATCAGCGCCGATACCAGCACCTCATTAATCCAGCCATTGTGGTAACCAGCTCAAGTTCCACCTCGGAGATGTCCTTAAAAATTTCCAGATTGTGGAAACTCATTTGTAGAATTGCCACTGAAAGGAAGCCTTTCCCAGAGCGGGAATCCTCCCCCCCCTAATGGAGCAGCGGCCTCAGGCGAAATTTACAGGTAGTTTGTGTATTTTAGGTTTTTCCAATTAATTCAATGAAGTAGAACGGGAGGAGCGAAGGGAACGACGCGCTTTACCTGCTGTTAGCGGCTCGGCGGGGCTTTAGGGATTTTTAACGGCGATGGAAAAACTGCCGGTTCGATAAAATGTTTGTGAGATAAAATTGTCAGACACAATGAAAATGAGTCTGCAGATGTAATAAAGTTGTCAAAGGGAAGATCGGGGGAAAGCGGTTTTACTGCAGGTTCTGCGTGATGAATAATGCAGAAAGAGTCATTTGGGGTTTGTCTCCAGCGACTGCAGAAATATGTACAAAAAGAAAAAGAGGAAATATTTACAGATGCTTATTAGCTCTTCAACTGTCAAGGAAATAATTAGTAGGTGGTAATTTTTCAGGCACAATAAAATTACATCTTAAAAACTAAGATGTGTAAATGTTACAGTATAAGCTCTGACCTTTTAAAAAAAAAAAGCTAAATTTACCCACTAAACAGTATTTCTAGAGCACATATCTTCAAAAGCAACACCTCTTCCTGCTCCACACCAAGTAGAGTGATATATTCTGTGCCGGAGGCTTGTATCGTGTCCGTACAGCGACTGTTACATGGACAGGATTGCTGCTTGTATCCACAGGAAGCAGTAGTGCCGAGTGCTACAAACTCACAAAGCCTCAGGAACCCTCCTTTGTTCACTTTCACAAGCTCAGAAAAGTCACAAAGTTTGGAGGTTAACGCGTGTGTTCTGATTAGAGAAAATCTGCCCAACATGTTTTTCAAAGGGCACTTACACGCTTACACGTGAAACATTTTTGATGTTTGTTCCACCCGGTTGCAAAGCGTTTGGCGCGATGTTCCCGCTTTGTCAGACAGTTTGCTGCAGAAAACTTCTGCATTGCACAAACGGGCAGGTGAAGACTATTTTTAGGTCTGGCTTTAAACAAAGAATCTCGCTGTATTGTCCAAAGCTGTCGGCAAAATATAACATTCCTGCAGTCAGTCTTGAAAAACGTGTAGTGAAACATGCCAGCAATTAAATTGTACGCCCCAATTTAATTTGTAAACTGGCAACCAGATTCGAAGAAAACGAATAATCAAAATCCAACTAACTAAGAGACAGTTTGACCTTTTTACTGGCTAATTAGGGGTCGAGCTCGCTGGATCCGACACCACATAAAACTGCAGTCTGTCCTAAATGTTTAAATCCTCATCTCAGAGCTCGAACTTAGATATGCAACAACTCATCGGGCCGAATCAAATCCGTGTTGCCGTAGAAGCCTTCCCCGACGTGAATGATATCTGCTGCCAAGGTCAAAAGGTCATGCATTTTAATGCGGCGGGTCCCTCATTTAGAGTAAACGTAAAAATGATCTCGGCAAAGTGTGGTATAATTAAATCTGCCTGCATGTTTACTTGATAAATGAGGTCTGTTAGTGCTTTTCTAAGAAGTCTTTGTTCCCGTAGAACCAACTTCAGATCCACGGATAATCTGGATGATGGAAGTAGTGGAGTGTGGAAGAAAACAATAACGAGAGCTAATGAGGAGCGAATTCATGGAGACAGCCCCTTGATTACCTGTCTGACTCGCAGTAATGGAAGATAATGCGCATATGATTACCCTGTTTCAAACACAATTGCAGTGTTAATGTGTAATGCATACTGGCGCTCGGTCTCTTTTCACCAACTATCATTATTTTAAATCCTGGCCGGTTTGCTTCACAGGCCTACGCAGGCAGTGAGAATCTGCGTGCGCTTGAATGGGTCATTGAGCGAGCGAGGATGATCTGTCCATCACCAATCAATGGAGATGATAGAAGACAGCCATGAGCCCTCAGAGATGCAGCCACAATCAGACAGAAACAGGGGGAGTTATGAGGACTTAGAGAGAGACGCGCTTTGTGAAACTTTCTGAGAAATTTGGGATCTGTGGCGGCTTGGAGACGGACTGACTGACTGACAAGCCATCTGTGGGAAGCAGATGAGATAGACGTCTCGGGCTGAGGAGGCCTTCCTGCACAGAGGGAACAGCTAAATTCAGCAAAACAGTTCTCGGTAAATCCACTTTAAGTCAGAATTACACAATTGTAGAGGAGCCAAGCCATCTTCTGCAAATATCTTTATGACGGAATTCAAACAATTTTGTTACTCAGGAAAGCCTTTATTATTATTATTTTTTTCTAAAATGAAAGCCTGATCCATTCAGATACATAACAATAAGTATTATTGTGCATTAAGATGAAATATGTGACCCAAATCCAAAGCTAAGGCCCCCTTTCAAAAACCTTCAATATGAATTAATGTCCAACTGTAACACAATGGTTTTTATTGTTTGTAGCTTAGCTACCCTCGTGTTTTTATTTTCTTCATATAGTGGCTTGAAATGAAGCCGGAGATCTGCCATTAGGCAGCGGGAACAGAAACACTGAAAAATAGTAACGTGCAAGTTAGTTATCACAAATAAAGAAAATTCTTCTTAATTAGAAAACCTGAGTGACCATTGTCCACTCGTACAGCTCTTTATTTGTACTGAAAAATATATAAAAAAGGCTGATCATTAATAATTCAGTCAATATTGAATCCACTTTTAAATTATTTAATCGTTGAACCCCCAGACCAACAAGCCAATTTAGTTGGTGGTCCATGGAAGAACTCCAGCAGAGATTTAACTTAACTTTTAATTGATGTCATTTTGCAAAGCACTGTTCGCTCTACCGAGTCATGTTTTAGGACAGTGCTTCCTTTAAACACAAATGCCCGATAATAATAATAAGAGAGACGCAGCATCGAGCACAACGCTCTCATGCTCCACCAGCTGGGAAGGTTCATCGTCATCTCCGGCTTGGTGCGGTGAACCATTCATCAAGGCCGCGTGGTGCAGCACATCTTCTGGACTTCGCCATGGCGACGAGTTCCTCCAGTTTTTTTTTCCTTTCGTCATTTATATTTGCTATGCATATTCACCTTTTACTTCCATTTTACTGCAGGTAGAGACGGATCTGTTTGGCCTGTCCGGGACCTCTTTGAGTAATCATCTCGACGACGTCCCGGCCTGATGCGGCTTCACAGCTCAGCTTAGCCTGGATCGCAGTGCTAAATTCCTGATTGCTGCTGGATGTGGATGCGCGTTCCATGGTTTCCCCTCTCTCTTTTTTTCTTCTTTCCCACCAGTTAACATTTTATTCATCAGACAGGAACATCTTCATCCCTGAAGTCTGGGCAGCAGCGATGAGGGTTGATGCGGAGAGGCTGCTCCTCTCAGCAGACAGACGGACGCAGATGAAACCTGATCATTGCGTTATAAGGAATGAATGCTCACACATCACCAATCCGAAAATGATACACGTGTGCTTTAGTCAAATTGATTGTTTTTTGTGTGCAGAATGATTCATCGGCTGAAAATATTTAGCTCCATAACGCCTAGATATGGAATAATTGTTTAGTTGAAAAGCAGCAAGTAGCCACTGACTCCTAAAGGTGATGGTGTGACCAAAAGCTAACGCTGTGGGAAAAAGAGTGCATGTGTGTTAGAAAAGCTCAGTGTTGAGGTTCACGAGCCTCGTTAGTTCCGCAGCTCATCTCTCTAAACCGGAATAAGCAGCTTGTCAGCGCACACTTCTCATCGTCTAATTAATCACAATAAGGCAGCAGTTTACAACATGTGAGCGTTACCTATCTAACTTCTCACACACACACACACACACACACACACACACAGGCCTTGACCTTGTCTGATTGGTCATGCTAGTTTCTTTTTCAGACTCGCGTATATGTGCAGGCATCCGCCGGCGCGACCCCACTCAGTTTCAAGGGCGGCATGAAAGCGGAACGACTTGGGCTCATCGCATCAATACCGACCCTTAACGGCCTTAACTCCTCGGCCAGCTGTGACGCGCGGCGCGCAAATAAATTCTGAAGTCAATCAGAGAAAGATAAAAAAATCACAAAAGCTGAGAAGGGGCGAGAGAGGGAGGGAGAGAGGTGGGGAGCGAAGGAGCGGGAGAATTGCTGGGGCCTGGAGAGGCAGCGATTTGAGGTGCCGCCAAACCACTCGTTCTCATGCTCGACCCCCTGGAGGATCAGAGCAAAAAGCTGCGCGTCGCCTGCGTGCCGTTTGATGTGTGCCGCGTGAGAGGCGACGCTGCTCGGCCTTTCAAGCCGCACCTTGTATTCAGGCGTTCCAACTGCAGGAGGGGTGTGGGGGGGGGGGTGACATCAAGATAAGTCATTTAGTTCGAGCTCATCTCGCAGCCGATAAGCTCCCTCGGAGCCGTTTAACTGTACTTGTGCTCAACAACGGACGTCGCCGCTGGTTTTCACAGTCCATGAGAGAGGGATGGAAATAAGATACAATACAGATGGACAAAAATGTCAAGTCTCATTAACGTTTATATTAAATGAATTATTCTGCTCCTGAGACAAAAATAGTTTTTGCCCTTTGACCCACCGTGTCACACTAATGGACAGATTGAATGGAGGTAAAAGGGTATGCAGGGCTTTCATGAGCCAGAGGTACATTGTTCTCTGAGGGAATAATATTTATTAAAAAAAGCTGAGGAGGAATCTAAAGGTCAGTCCGCAATTCTCCACTAATGATCAGGAGCAATACCAACACTGGTATTAGACCAGTATTGAGGGGTCGTCGTGGGGCAGGGGTTAGAGAAGGTGTGCTGGGAAGCACAAAGTTGGTGGTTTGATTCCTGGCTGCCCCATGTTCCATGTTGAAGTGTCCCTGAGCAAGACACCTAACCCCTAATTGCTCCTCGGGCAAAAATGTGAAAAGCCATGGGTTTAAAGTGTGATGTAACTCACTTTGGATAAAAGCGTCTGCTAAATGGCCTGTAATGTAATGAGACCACCACCCAGATTCTTATTAGCGGGAGATGGAGAGCGGGCCGCTTCGTATCGGGGGGACACGGGACTGATAAAGTTGCAGTATTTCCAATGCTCCCGCAGACGGCCGAACATACGGGGCCAGCACGGCAAATACGTCAAAAAGCAATAATAATTGAGGTCTCCTTTGAGACGTCAATTTCTTCACCAAAGCGTAATGGTGCGTAAAATGATCATCGTTATGCGTTTCCCCTGCGCAAACACTGATTCACTTGTGGCCGGTCGGGATAGAGCTCGAAATGATTCTGCCATCCATTTTGGTTAAGCGTACTGCCCCCCTCGTGCCTGCTTGTGGGTGCCATGATATTGAGTACGTTGGGATGATGATGATCAAGTAAATCAACATGCCATGAAGAATATGAAGAATAAACAATTCAGCTCACTGACATGAGTGACGGAGACGTACTTTTAATAAAAGTTGGGCCCCACTTTAGATTTAGAGGGTAACGTTGATGGGACTTCTTAAAACGCACCTTTTTTCTTTGGCTTTTAACACTATGTAGGTTGTTGATTCTATTGACGGGCAAAGACGTCTGAGGCGACACACATGGTAGAAAGATCTGCTCACCAGCACCCCGTTATATCTGGTGTGGTCTGGGCATATGAAGCTTATTCAGATGTTGTAAAAGTTTGGGTTTTACACCAAAACTGCCATTTTCCAAAAGTGCTGTATATTTTTCCTTTAACTTCACATGACCTATTCATGTAGTGAGTGTACGACCAGCGACCTCCGACATTCCAGCAGAAATGCTTGACCTTTTAGGTTTGAGTGACAACAAAATAAAGGCCGAGAAAAAAGAAAAAAAGAAAAGTTGTGTGTGTGTGTGTGTGTGTCTGACCTGCACTTTGTAATCCAGTGCAAAGGTTAGTGAGCAGCAGGCTGACTCATGCTCAAAACGCACACGGAAATGCGAAACCCCACATGGCCGCACGCTAACACGCCGCGCACGACCGAGCGAGCGAACGCGGGTGGAAAACACCCCGAGTATCTGAAAAGGTCAAGGGTTGTGGATCAATTCTGACAGGGCCACCGGGATATGGACCCAGATGGCGCATAATCTCCCATCCCCTCTGAGTTATGCAGCGTGACTCCCCCTCGCTCTCCGTCGTGAGCTCGCCTCTTGCCAAAATTGCTGCCAAAACATTCATTCAGACCTGGTTAGATGCAGTAAAAGCGCTGTCAAATGTGCAATTATCTTTTATTGGCTGGAATATTTGAATGTTTAGATAACAGGAGCAGAAACAATCACGTTATTTATTGGAAGTTATAATACAGTTCTATAGCACCAACTGTATTTGCACCATTGACAGTGAATTTTGGGACAAACCTGCAGACCCTTGTACCCTCTTTTGTATATAATGACATATTCACCTTTTAAAACGCTGATGGAAGAATTCAAGTTTTAGCTGAAAACTTTAAGAACGATGTGTACCCAAGTCTAAATTAACTGGGACGACAATGTACCTTTCCATGCATAATGAAGTTCTTTCATGTGGCTAAAATGATTATTTCTGCTCTCGCTCAGGTATTTCAAGCCTTGATTCGAGTAAAGAGCTTTGATCAAAAGCAACGCAGAGATCAAAACACACATTTCTGGACAAATCTGGGGCAGTTTTTGTGCTGCATGTGTTCCAGAAGCGAAGACAAATGGAGAGCGAGCGCCATCATCCATGTTCATAACACATTCGTTTGTAGATAACTACACAGGTTTTCCAAAATGACCATTACTGCGTGAAAATACTCATTATTTGTCGTTAAATAGGGCTTACACAAATGGCCACTAGAATAAAAGAAAGATGTAGACACGAGGAGTAAAAGCAGACAAGGAGGACACCGGATCAGCTCCACTGCCTTTCAATTACTGTCCCCTTCTCTCCTGATGCTGCTGCAGCAAAATCAGGTCCAACACGGGGCGGTTGTGCGATTTTTTTTAATGTACAGTATCGATAGAACTCCTGTGTGGGCGCCGTTCGTATGAATCTACAGCCGGCTCGTATTAGCACAGAGACACGGGAACAGCTCTTCCCAAAGTCCCAAACACTCAGCTAGCAGACAGCCGGTCTAAAACCTGCGGGTTCCAATCCAATGATTGAAGTACAGAAATAGCTACTCCAGCACAAATTGGTCCCCGTGGACATCTATTCTTTAGATTTCACCGCCGAGGGAAGGAAAAAACATGTAGAGCAGATTCCTTGCTGTGTCCCATGTTTTCTAATATTACAACGGATACGGTTGAAGGGTTGAAAATGGTGACTTTTTGGGGGAATAAAGCCGACACAGCAGGATCTGTGATTATGCAGTGTACACTAAACAAGTGATTTAATATCACAAACACACAGGCTTATTACACTTCCGGCGGAGCAGCGAGATCGTTCACACGGAGGCCTATTTGTGTCCAGCGGAGACACTTAAGTTATTTTCATCAATCGTTCTTAGTTGTGGTCATTACCAACTCCTGAGGGAAACATCTGTCCCTTTAGAGAATACATTCTCCCTCACGTCCACCAGCTCCTTACTTTCACTTTCATTTGTTTCTGTGGGAAACACGAGACGTTTTTAGCAAACTTTCTGCTATAAAAATGGTAAAAGCACAATACGATGGGTATAAAAGGCTACTTTTGTTTGAGGTGCTATGACCTGCTTATGTTGGCCACTTGGTCCTGCTTAGCCTGCCCCCCCCTTCCCCTCACTCCCCCTCCAAGGGAACCCTTGGGCCTGCCGAGCTTCCTCGGGCCCACAGTTGGTGATCTAGTTTTACAAGCCGACACATACGGGATCCTTCTATTATTCATACTACAGGGAGGGAGTATGGGGGGACGAGGGGGGGGACGGGGTCGTCTTTCAGTTACTGCATCATCAAACAGACAGTTACTGGTTTTAAGTGGCATTTAACTTTCGACGTGGGGGTTACGTAACATCAGATGATCCCCATAAAGGGTTGGATGGTGTATAATAAACTGACACACACACACACAATTCAAACAGGCATATATTTGTATGACTGCAGAAAGAAAGAACGGAAAACACAGACTCGCACACTGTGCGGCTGAAAAGGTTTTCTTTGCACGCACACAAATACGGAGTGATTCCTTCCCTCAGGTTGTACATGAGTGGGCCTCCTGACCAGCGGAGAGGAGCCGGGAGGGAATTACAAACCATTATCCCATGAACTAAAGCGGTTACACCCCCCAAACTGACCGGAGGGAAGCGAGGGAGAGGGTTTAAACGGAGGGGCGATGGAGAGTGGGGCGGGGAGGGAAAACAAAAATGGTATCCAAGAGAAGGAGTGGAACAACAAATCTTGACATTTCTCCGCCACTCGGCATGAAATGATCTCGGCTGGTGAAGTTCCATTATTCTTTTCATTTTAGCCCCTCACACCTCTCCCGTCCGTTTCTTATCTCCCCCCCACCTCCTCCTCCTCCCCCCGTTCCATTTTCCCTGCATCACTTTGTCACAGGTCCACGGTTTCCTTGGAAAGATGACATCACATTAGTCACAGGGTTTTAATCAAAAGTCATTATCATTTCACAGGAGTCTCTTTCTGTGCGTGCGTACAGATTCATCCTTACGGGGATTCATCTCGCAAAATGTGGACCAAGACGAGGGGGAACGGCAAAAAAGATGACAATAAGAAAGTGCGTGTGCATGGTGAAGGTCAAGAGGGTAAAGGAGACGTTTGAAAGGGGTGGAGGAATGATGAGGGCGAAAAGCGACGCAATTATGAAATAAAGGAGTGGAAAAAGGAAGCACAAGCCGTCAGCCAGAGAGCCAACGACGGGAAGTGGAGGGGAGAACGCAGTGATGTCCCGGAGGCCGTTATGGGGGCGGAGCGGCGCTGGTGGAGGGTGCGAGCCGGGGATAATCCTTGTATCCCATTGTCTCCTGTTTTCAAACCAATTATTGTCATCTGCAGCCCTATAAAAAGGGAGTTAATGAGGGGAGCGAGGCTTTGGAGTGTCAGGGCACAGTCAGGGCACCGGAGATAAAAAAAAATAATAATTTAAAAATCAGAGGACAGAGAGAAAATGGAGTGTGGGGAGAGAAATGTGGTGACAAGGCAAAAGGGATGGAATGTAAAGTTAGAGAAGGAAAAGTCAAGTGTCAGAGAGGCTGGCAGCTCAGTGATGCATCTACGCTTTATTTTCCCTCTCTGTCACATACAGCCCTTCTTTTTACCCTCGACTTATTCTCCACTGTGCCTTCTCCACAATAAGAACCTTTTCTGGTCAGGATGTATTTCACAGTCTTATTTACTCATATAATTCTTATTTAAAGGTGACGACAATCATATTAAACGAGACGCATACTAAAATGGCCCTTCAATCTCTGCAATGTCTGCGGATCTTTACATCATGAAAATGACCTTGAACTAAAAATCAATCCAGTTGTTGGACTAATCTGTATTCGCACAGTGTGGTTTCACCTGACAGGCTCTGCTCTCGCCTTGGTCACCACATGCCATTTCAAACCCAAATTTATCAAATCTTCACAGCGTCTGTGTGTACATCGTGTCTCTTGGGAGTAACATCTGTCTGTAATTAATGAGTACATTTATAGTGCGAGGAATCTCACTTTCTTACACCAATTTTAAGGGTTGGGCTTTTATTTGTGGACTGTGGCCATTAAAAACTTAAAATAACGTCAAATGGATTTGTTTCATCGGGTGTATCCTCTATTACACCTACAATTGTAAAGTCAAGTTGATACAATTACAGTTTATTACTCAAGTAATATGCAAGTACCTAGTTAACAGCCTTAGTACATCAATCCTTACTTTTATCACGATGCAAAGTATATTTTGAGCATTTTAGTGGAGTCAACGGAAACATGTGAAAGAAAAATGAATGTTTATTTTTAAATTGTCTTTGAAATAAGCGTATTGTCTGAACTTTTGTGATGCTGCTGCAGTAGAAGGGGACTATTTCTGATGTGTATTTCTTTCTTTTTCAGTGTGTAAGCGTTAGTGCCAGCTTACATTTATCTCCACGCACGAATCAAACAGTATTTTACGATTCAAATCAATAAATAAGCACCCTCACTCGAGTCACTTAACAACCACATAATTCAGTGTTCGTGTCCAGTGTGTGTTTTGAGAACATGTTTTCAGCTGTGACTGGCAAGGCGGGTCCTCGGGGGAACATAAATGCTGCAACTGACTGGAATTTGCAACCACCTCCCCCGAGACACAATGCGCACACTCACTTATGTGTGAAAACACACACACACGCGGTGTGAAAAGTTGAATCTGTTGAATTTTGCAGCTTCAGAAGTGCACCAACCTCACTTTACCAGCTACTTTCTGGGACAAATCCGATCCGTTTCAGGCTCCACCCTCTCTGCAACTGCAACAACTGAGTCGCAGCTGAAAATCAAATGCAGCGAGACCGACGGAGGCTGATAAGGTGATAATGACAAACCAGGATGTGATTTTTCTTTCGCAGGCTTATTTTAA
The DNA here is from genome assembly GCF_964276395.1 of Gasterosteus aculeatus. Classification (NCBI taxonomy): domain Eukaryota; kingdom Metazoa; phylum Chordata; class Actinopteri; order Perciformes; family Gasterosteidae; genus Gasterosteus; species Gasterosteus aculeatus. The sequence continues at coordinate 13,597,172 of NC_135697.1, read as the reverse complement.
ACTTCACGTGTGCTTGTGCTTATAACAGAGTGCGAGATGGAGCGATGTTGGCGGAGGGGGGAGAAGGGTGAAGCGTTGCAGATATAAAGAAGTGAAAGACAAGAGAACAAGTCGTTTGCATGATCAATGTGTGAGGAGTGGAGGAGGAGATCTTAGTTGTTAGTCAGCAGATCGAGGGAAAGACTGATGTTACTGCACAAGATTAACCCTTAGTGTCTTAACACTGTCACGCATTCATTACGATTTGCATTCATTAAAAAGTGCGCACATTCATTAGTCGATATTGTTCTGAAATCCTATGAGAGCCCACGGATCCGCCCAAATCCCCCTCATCAAATCGACGCAAACACAAAGTCGCCATCCAAACAGGATCAATCAAAGCAGAAAAGCAGCATTGTTAGTTGATTAAGCAAACATAATCAAAAAAATGACATCTTAACAGGATTACTGCTAATCTTCATCACATATCTTCCTCCGATGTGCGTGTAATTGGGACATTAACGAGTACCTTTAAAAAACCACAAAATGAAATCATTTTGATATGCACAAACATCTCTAGAGAAATCAAAGTTGTATACAACATTAAGGACAGAAAGCATGCAAAGATGGTATCATTACACAAGAGATATAAACAGAATCCTATGTGTAAGGACAAAAATAAATTAACCTAGAATGAGTTTAACTCGATGGCCCATGAAAGGTGAGGCTGCAGAGTTTAACTTCACTATATACCAAGACTGCAATCAGCCCAGTTGTTTGAATCAGGTCCGTCTGGTGTAAAACTTCGGGGTAGCCACGACAATCCATCCAATAGTTAATGAGATATTTCACCTCGACGTGGACTAGATCGATCCACCGCTCTGCATGAGGGACAGCCTCACCATTCTGAGCCACACCAGCCCCAGATTACAACTCAAAGGAACAACAAAATATCCAATTCCACACATTCAATTGAGCATAAAGCGCTTCCAACATGTCCGACAGAGATCAACTAAAACCAGTTCCAACTCTTCTCGCTGGATGATTACGTCTGACATTTGTAGGCAACATTGGCATCGGCGATGAGAGACGGGGTTGAACCCAATTCAGTGTTGAGGACACTCCTCTCTTGTTCTGGGGCTACGGGGTGTTTGGGTATAAATAGAGATGGCTGCCAATGAGTGTGTGTGTGTGTGTGTGTTCTAACTGATGGCCGCTGGTCATGCGATCCATGCCGCTGTCTAATTATTCACATTTGATGGATGGCTCTGATTAAATCATATGAAGGCTGATGCAGTCACCACCTCTCTCTGCCTCTCTTCCCTCTTTACCGCTTTTTCTTTTATCTGTCACACACACAAGTTGGAATTCCTATTCTTCACTCCCCTCTTTTCTTTCAATGTTGTATGCACGGGACTTGAGTTGTTCAGAACAGATGAGTCCAGCTTTCAACATTGATAAAAGATACTCATAAATCATCTGGAGTCAGGCAGGGGAGGCGGAGGTGGAGGGGAGGGAGGTGAGTGACACCAAAGGAAGAGAATTGAGGAAAAATAGGCAGATAGAGATGCAGGGGAACATGCAATTAGAAAGAATCGAATGATAATAATGAGTGAAAATGTACGAATGACCGAATTACTGATCAAAAAAATAAAAATTGAAAAAATTGAAACGTTTTGGGATCATTTTATTTATAAATTGTATTTATTTTACTAAAGATTACATTTTCCCGCCGGCTATGTTAAAGTTGTTGCCTTTGCTCTGAACTCAACAACAACACGATACTTACACCCTATTTAAAAGACCAACGGGAGCCCCGAGGTTGGTGAACACATTTATGACATGCCTTTTTGTCATGTCCCTTCTATTGTGTCCATTTTCCTGTCAGCTTATACAAAGCAACAGCTAGAGGGTTTGACAGTGACAGATGGCGCTTTGTTTGTGCAGCTCAGAGAAGAAGAAGCAGGCGAGTAAATAACCAGTTTGACCCGGAGAATTGAGCATTGATGACAAAAGTAAAGTTCATTTTCTTCTGGTGACGGCGACATAAAACTATGAACGTCAGTCAAATAACATCACTCCTGTATCAGGCCTCGGCTGTCGAGGAGGTGCTTGCTGTGCCTGACTGATGCAGAGAGAGCGAATCTTTTTAATTATTTTATCTGCCGCTGAAACGGTTCACTGCAGATAATCGAGAAACACAATTGATAACCCGTTCTCCTGCAGGCTCGCTTCAGTCAGCCTCTTCACAGCTACACACACACACACACACACACACACACACAGCTACACAAATCCTGATGTGCTCCTAATGAGATGCTCTCTTTCGGTGCGACAAAAAGCTGCTTTTTCGAAGATTTACTCTCTCAGAAACCATATGCCGAACGCCAGGAGACTCGGCACGGAGCCGCGCGCACATGTAGACAAGTAAGTACACATGCATGCAATAATGAATGCACACCCACATACAGCCACCCATTTAGAAGTGGAACTTGAGTGATGGGTAAAAAACTGGAAGTAGGCGACGGATCTCTGCAAAATAAACCTCACATGACGTGAATTTAAAGTCTTTTGAGGAGTTCAACGTACTGTAAAATGCTGTTAAATTAAGCATTCTAGAAACAAGCTGAAGGAATCTTAGTTAAAAGGGAATGAGATTTAACAGCAGCAATAAAGAAATCAGACAATAGGCTGTACAACACAACATCTCGCAGAGGCGTTTTGCAGCATCCGTGTATCTTTACTCGTGTATTCGATGATCGTACGTTCCATCCAAGTGCACCAGCGAGCCAGATCGCACGGTGCCACTGGCCTGAAGCTGCTAAACGGAACCCAGAGCAGACCATTCACTGATTATTTACACCTGCACTTTACCTGGTGAGGTGAATTGCCCTGCAGGCAGCAATGACGGACGCAATGATGGTAGATCGCTGTAACAAAACAGCAAAGGGGGTCTTACCAGCACATTCTGATAACTGTGATTTAACTATTGTAGAACGTCACCACAACTTTCTGCCTGACGGCCATATCAGAGGGAGTGTGCACACACACAAGCACACACACACACACCGGACACTTTGTCTCCACGTCTCTCTAGCTATGAATGAGTGGAAGCTTCTGAACTCCATATTGTTGAATATTGACTCTGGTAAAAAAAAAAAAAAAAACAACGAGTGATGCATGACTGCACCAGTGGATAAATAGGTGAATGGGGAGGAATAAACACACAAAATGAAAGACGGGTGGTAGGTAGATGGATGGGAGACAGTCAAGTGGTTAGAGAGGAAGAGCATATAGTTCCAGAGTGCTTCCAGACACCAGATGGACTGAAGAGCGCTGGCGTCAGAGCGGTAACAGAAGACTCAGGGGAAAGGAGGGAGAGCAGAGGGAGAAGAGGGAGGGAAGGAGGAGACTGAGGCTAAGAATAGTAGTACAACCTCGGGCCAGCAGAATCGGTCGGCCCTGCTTGCTATTTTTCACTTTACTACTGTGCCAGCCTTACTCGTCTGATATCCTTGTCTACGATCATTCTGTATCACTCCCTCCCTTGGTCATTATTCCAAAATAAAAGGCCAGCTTTGTCGCATCGATGTCAATAGTCCTACAAAACCATTGAAAAGCCAATGTCGCATGGTGGGCCCCAACTTAAACAGCTGCATGCCGTGTGCAGGCCATGAATGCACCTTTAAAAAGAAGAAACTTCTACAGGGAGAAACTCAATACCGCTTCCCACGTCACATCAAACACGATACTAGCGGCTGAGAAAGAGAGAACAAAGAGCGGTTCAGTCTTGATCCGCACTTCAGTGACGTGAGTTAATCCCTGAAAGGTTCCGCAGGGAACCCTTATGTACTGCTTCTCCGGGGGAATCGATTTCAAGGACACACATAGGCCAGAAGTGGTATTTGCGAGGTACAGGTGGCAAGTAGTTGCAAGAATTATACACATGTGTGTGTGTGTGTGTTGGCACAATCATAAACGCCACTAACCACAGACTCATCAGGAAATGGTGTTCCATGTCGTCAGGAAGAAACCGCCGGCTGAATAACTTGCTCTCTGCAGAAAGATAGAGAAAAAAAACACATCAGAGAAGCTCAAACTGCAAAAAGGCTCACATGAGCTGATTCGAGCAAGCATCATTGTACCTGGAAGGAAGCGTTAAGCTCGGTCTCATTTCTCTACAGCGCGCCCGTCTGTTATGGGAAAAGCACCCACCCCATGAGCTCCGACCTGTAAAACAGTCCCCGGCGTTGACTGAAAATGCAATGTGGTGGAAAATGTGCAGCTGGGCCCGTCGGTCCCAAACCAAGGAGCTTCACCGACTGAGGCAGCAGCTCCCGTGCTCGGAGCGCTGTAGGCCCTGGAGCCACAGATGACGGGACAACTGGAGCATATGAGGAGAGAGATAAACTAGCAATGCAAATAACGGTTTGGGAGTTGGGGACGGAAAGGAATAGAGGCAGAAGAGGGGGGGGGAGGGAAGAGGAGGGCATCACTAATAGGCTAACAGTTTAATTGAATGTGCGCTGCGTCCAATTACCTCTTAAAGTTAGCAGAATGTGTGAAATCACTTGTACTGTAAAAGCGAAATTAAAACACAAACTCTGGCGCCCCGAACAAAAAATATCACTGCGAGTGTGTCAACCGACGCCAGTATGTACAATAAACACCTAATTAGCCTTTAAAATACAAAACCATTGCTGGAAAAGGGTGCATATGGCAAATGATGCAGAAATACTTCAGTAGGGGTCCATCATAGCCCCCTTAACCTTTGTCAATGAACACGTGGAGTTGTAAATGCGTTTGTACAAATAAAAAAGTGCGTTTTTCCTCTATGTGTCTCAGTGATCTGAAGGCTAAATGCTACTGAGCTGAACGTGGTCGCAAAATGAGAATGCCATGGCGTTCCGCACACTTCATTGCCGGTGCATTAGCACGCTGATTACTTGCAGTTAGAATTAGCTCCCTGGACTGTTTTCTTTCTGTCATTTTGTGCCACATTATAGCTGACGCACACTCTCAGCGTGTTTGCGGCTCCATGGCAACAGCAACTCCTACTTCATTGGCACGGTTTGCATCCATTCGAAAGAATCGCCAAAAAGATTCCTCGATCTATTCTGCAAATGACAATTTCACGAATGCCTCGCGCAAGCCTGATCTTAACTTTGCTGCACATCACGTAGTAATTACTTGTTGCAAGGCAGAACCGAGCCGGGTCACTGCGGTCGCATTCAGGGACCAGAGTGGTCCACCATGACAAAAGGCTTTATCATGCATGCGCGACATGAGCACTGTACCCTCGTCATTCCAACACGCAGGGTCTGCCGCTGTAGTTCGTCAAGCGCTTTGACTGTTCTATTGATTCGCAAAAAAAAGTGTGCGTGCGTGCGTGTGCGTGCTCGCGGGTGTGATGTGTCGCTGGCTAGCTAGCTGCAGAGATAATTAGAACACAACTCTTTTCGCTGTCCCTGCAGGCCTCAGATCCAGCTGCTTTCATCTAATATAGGTCAGCTGTGACAAAGCCGTGTCGTATGGACACTGATCAGCTCTGCTAGTCTCGTCTACAAATGTCCTCATGCAGTGGAATACGTGGGGAGGATGCTTTTTGTTACACACATGTTGATGGTATACACATGGGGTAAACATACTGAAGAGCAGTGGTACCCAAAGTCTGGGGCGCGCTGTGGAACTACAAGGGGGGAATTCATCACCAACCAACACACGGACAGCAACAGGTAAAACAATTATGACAAATTGATTGCAGACAAGTTGAAAGAAAGAAATCAAGCGGAACCGCCGAGAGAAAGATCAGGGATGTAGACGGTTGCAGCATGCCAGGAGGGACAGTTTGTGGCTGGTGACTAAAGCTTAAAATCAGATGCAAGTCTGTTACAGCAGAAAAAAAAGAGACGCGACCACCACGACAACGGCACAGCAAAAGGTAAAAGTAGGGAAATAGGACGAGGAATACTGGATCTGTCCACGGTCTTTGTTCCGACAGAAAGGGTTTGGGAACCACTGGTGTCGAGGGACACACACTGAGACACTGAGACACGGTCTGTGACGCCAGACAAAGTCAACCGCTCACACTTTCATCTGCCCACCAGTTTATTGCTACTGCCCACACCAGCAGATAGAGCACATCAGTAACCCTTCATAGCAATAGAAAGATATTGCCAGACAAAGTCAATGCAAATTCATTCACTTCCAAAGTTCCAAAATCAATACAATACCGGAAATGGTCCTGTTTCTGTCACGGTAAGAATGTGTGTACAGTCTGTGGCAAAAGAGTTGCATTAGATTATGGTATTTCTACTGGAATCTAATGGATACGAGTAACACAAGGAACACTAAATTAAAATTGAATGCATCAAGAGATTCGGTGAATTGAATTCTGCTCGTGTCACCTGGTGACTTTGTAGTCACACAATTCTGAGCACGAAGAAGCTCCTAATTTATCTGTTTAGCAGCAAATGCCAAGAAATCATGTTATTTTGCTTCGCTCTTCTGTAAATGTTTATCCTCTTCAAATAAACTGCCGAGATGGCTCGATCTTATTTAGCAGCAAAGCCTCACTATCCCCATTGACTTTTTCTAAAACGCCTTCGCTAAACTCACACACGCTGTGTCACACTTGTTTGCTGACCGCCCGTCTTCAACGACACGTATCATGTAGGATCACCAGCGGTCACCTGGCGGAACGTCAGCGGGCCGAGACTGCAGAGATCTACAGGACGTAAACCCGAGAGCGGCTCGGACGAAGAGGAGGACCGAAGGAAGAAAAGGAATAAAGCAATTATTCCCTCCTTTTTTGCTCCTCCTTTTAAAAGCCACCCTCAGGTGTTTTTTTCAACCTATTGTATTGATAACCAACCCAACAGAAGAGCATCATTATCTTTTATCTGCTTTACTGCAGGCGGCCGGCTAATGGGGCAATAATTGGTGCAAATTGCAAAGTGAACAAGCAGTGGCGTAGCCCACGGGACGGGCCTGATCCGGGGGCCTCAGCGATGTCGCATTGCGGGGACATCGGTGTGTTCTCCAGACTCTGACCGCCGCCTTGTTCTTTCTCATTCCGCCGACCCCCTACGCATGTCTGTGGAGCCAGTGGGATCCCGCGGGGGGGGGGGGTTAACTACTGTGGCTGTTTATGCAAATACAAATCAATACTCGATAGTTCCTCCTTGCTATTTGCCCCCCCCCTCCTCCCCACCTCATTTCCGCTCTATCTCTAAGGAGAGACTGCAGGGGGGATGTAAGGGGGGGGGCATTAATTAGGGCCAGACACGCACCAAGGATTGCCCGCAGGGGCTGAGCAGTAAAGCCAGGTCATAAGAGGCCAGGAGAGGACAGGTTTTTACCACTGCAGCCGGGAAACGATGAGACACGGCAGCCCGGAGTCACGGCCACAGGCTCCTACTACACCTGTGTTTGTTATTTCGATTTTCGAAGTTGAGTTGAGCGCTGCTGCCCCCCCTTCCCAGCCTCGGTTGTGCTCTCCAGGACATGAGCAGAGATGGAAATGTTTGGATCGTACTCCATGCGGGCTCCTCCCCCGCCCGCGGCAAACAGACAAACCCGGTAAAGTTCTGCATTTCGACAACGATAAACATCCTTACCGGTAGACGATGTCCTTCATGCCGGTGAGCTGGTTCGTCCGAGTACAAAGTATGGTAAGGAGAAATGTGCCATCCGGAGAGCTTACAGACGTCATATACACATATGTATTCAAATTGTTACTAAACCATTTGTTTCTTTCTTCTTGCATTCTGTGCCAATGTAAAAAACAGAACTATACTAATCCAAAGCTTGTGTCCGACCCTTAACCACACAAATGCCTTATAAACAAAATGATTTCTCCAGTATGTGTGTGTGTGTACGTAGAGATAGCAACGAGTTAAAGTGATAGCTTTTTGGCAATTTTTCACCTGACATTTTTCATTTAGACGCATCGCATTACTGCGTTCTCACCGTTAGGGGAACTACTAAACCCAACGAGTCGTAAAGCTTAGTTCCGTTTGCAAACCGCTGCCTTACATTCAGCACATGGATTCTTATTAACTTCTCTGGGATTTCCACAGGATTACGGACAACCTAAGCAACTTTCTCAACACTGACCGTTGCCAATTAGATCCTATTAACAGAACACGGACTTCGGCTCTGCAAACACTGCAGGGGATTTCCATCGGCTTAACATAGAAGTTGCCTGTTTTCCTTCCATATGTTCTGCTGCTTATGCTCACACCGTGACGTCGGGCGATGGGACGGGGACCTACAGTGAAGCGGAATGCCCATCATGCACCACAAGGATCATGCTGAGAGCATCTCGAGGAGATCATATCAAATGCAAATGCTCGACGAGCCCGCCTTCTGAAAGGAGCTCCGTTAAGCTGCACACGAGATGACAGAGCTTTAGGGAGCGAATGAGTCATGCTTTCTCAGGAAAAAGAAGAGTGAGGACAGGAGGACGTTACTTGAAAATTTCTTTTAGGCTTAAAAAATTACAATATAACTAACAAAATGTTAGTTGTATGAAATACTGTAATCCAATACCGACCTCGTAGCTTAATACACATACAGCACAGGACACGGCATGGATCCATCCAATCGCAGGGATCTACCCAATTCTTTCACCACAAAAGTATTAAAGATGAAAAAAAAAAAGGTATGGAGGGGGTGCATTAAATTGTAAGCGGCTTACACGACCCCTGAGGGTTAAGGATCAAGACCAAAGCCAAATAGAGAGTCCAGGTTAGGGATAAACAGGTTGATCCACAGTTCAGCCTCAGGTCTCCCGCACTGATGAAGATGTCCTGTGCTTGATTAGTAAATTTGGACTAAATTTAGTTATTCACAGTAAGTCTTTACATTTTTCAATTAACTGTGAATATCCACTTTTTATGACTGAATATCACTATGACTATTCTGTGCAGTCATAATACTTATGATTAAAACATTCAGGGATAGATAGCAGCAATTGTGGGAAAAGATTGGCAATAAAAAAGGGATTTGCCAGAGAGCCGTCCTTTCACCTTGACTGAACAAGAGATAATAACGGTGGCAGAAAAAAGTTGTAACCCCAAAAACGGTTTAAGTTTTACTCGTGTACTTTTGTGATGCTTCAAAAAGTCTTTGGAATAAAAATGTATGACATCAGTATCAGAGAGGAAACTCGCGAGTGTCACCTTGTCAAATTCTCTCCACATGAGCAGCTGGACTAAGAACTGGTGAGCAGACGCACACAGAGAGGTGACTGGATGCAAAACAAGCGCCCCTCCCCATCTCCTGCCTTGATGGGGTTTTTACACTCTGTTCTGACTCCAACGCGCAGTGTGTGTGTGTGTGTGTCAGGGAAACGCCTGCAGACACACGAGACGGCACGCAGCGAGGCGGTAGTGATACGGTGCTCTTGAGCTGGCACTTAAACCGCATGCATAAATGAGAGCGAGCGCCGCTGAGGCCGACAGCGGAGGTAAACGGAGAGAAGGGCACGGGACGGTCGACTTAAGGTAGAGAAAGTATGGGAGGGAGGGAGGGAGAGGAGGGGAGGGGGGGAGGATGATAACGGATATGAAAAGCTGAAGCTGGGAAATTGAAAGGGACAAAAAGTCTTCTTTCTGCCTCACTTGGTTTCGTACAAGTGAACAATGTGTTTTTGTCACATCTGCGTGTGGGACTGCCTATAGGAGCTTTAATGAATGCATCTGTGTGTGTGTGTGTGCGCACAGATGCAGCTGTGCTTTGCGTCACGGTTTTCACGAGTGCTCTCAAACACACGATTCTCTCTGGTCAGGGCAAAACACTTAAGAGCCCAGCTTCTTCTCCAGTACTCACCTGACAGCTGACCATTTTTCATAAGATATCTACTGCTCTCTCTCTCTCTCTCTCTCTCTCTCTCGCTCTCCCTCGACGCTGAAGGATCCCTTGGTTCTCATTAGGTGAGTCCTTGGCAGCAACTGGATGGAGGAAGCGAGTGTTTCCTTCACTCTATCAGTCTCTCACCCTCTCCTCCACCTCCCACTACCTTCCACTCGTACAACTTCAACCTCTCTTCTTTTATTTTATTTTTTACAACTATGCCCCTTTTCTATTCCGCTGCATTTCACTGCTCTGGTATGGACACAACAACAATAGCAGTATGGCGCACAACGGAGAAAAACAAACAAAACAAAGTGACCCGTTCATGGCTAATCACAAGCAGACAATTTGGAGAATGACTCAAGTTCTGATTAATTCATTCCACTGCTTGTGGTGAATATGAGCAGTCGCCGCGATGCCCACGAGCATCCAAACTACCAGGATCTCTCTCATTATTCTCAGTCAGACTTGCGAAAAGGATTTTGATGACTTGTGGGTGTTAGGACCTATTTGAAATGTATGCACGCTCATGTGTGAATCCCTAAATGTAATTTTCCCGTCCGCGGCCGCTCAACCGGAACCAAATTCAAAGCTTGCTAATGCATTATGGATCATTAGACAAATATACTGACGGGGCACTGATTGCAGAAATGAATGATGCATGCCGTTTTGCCCCATTGTGAGTGGATAAGTGTGTGCAATTGTGTGAACTTGCAATTGTGTGCGTTCAGTTGCGGTCTCAGGGCAATGAATAGGACGCGCATTGGAGGCAGACTATTGGTGATACGTCACAGGGGACGCAGACGGCAGTCACTTCATCGGGTTTCACTCAAGGTCAAATGCAGTTTAACAATGAGAGTGAATCGGGGTTTTTGAGACCACGTGTATGGTATGAGCTTTATTTTGGATGGCTGAAAAAAAACAACCCTCAGTTGCCTTCAGCGATGAATATTCATATTCTCATATTTAAGTCATGGACACAAGTCTTTAGCTTTAAACAGATTCAAGCATCTGCTCATCAGGTCAGATTTAAACTGCCACTGCTGACATACAAACTGACACTCCAACTATTTACAGTGGACTTGAACCATCCCTGGGGCTTCAACTTCAACTGACATTTCAACTGCTTTCATCTCTTGCTCTTTAAAATTTCAGCTCTGCTAGTTTCATCTTTCACGCTACACCTGACAGTTCAACTGCATACAATGCACAAACTTTTCAACTCAAATGTCAACTTCTTTTGGCTCTCGAAACTTTCAAAAGACACTACAAACCATTTCACCGCTTTGACTTCGGCTGACACTTGAACTGCTTTTAGCGCTTCATTTTAAGATATAACCCCTCTTAAGCGTCTCGGCTGCAGAGCCTTTCCGATGTGCACAGCTAAAATTCCCTTTTGTCTTTTAGCTTCTTCTCTGTTGGCCCCAAATGTAACACTGAAATGAAAAGGACACCTTCATGAGCACAGATCTATAGTGCGTGTATCGTTAAAGCTGTCTTTCAACAGGCCTTTAGAGTTCGCTTGAAATTTTCAATGAAGCCTCGCGAGTGCTGAAACACGCGCGCCCCTTTAGATCAATTGACCCAAATGCAGCTAAGTAAGTACGCCGACATCAACTTTCCACATGTCACTTCATCCGACGCGGGGGTATTCGCCAATCAAAAAGTTCCGCAGGAGGAGAGGGGCGAATGAATCAGAGCAAAGTGTAGGGGTCGAAGCAAGGTCACGGATGATGTCATGGTGGAGCGGGTCTCTTTGAGTGAAGTCATCAAAGCCTCATTATTCCTTTCAGTCGGGTCAGCTCGGGCAAATTAGCTTCACCACTCAAGTGCGTGTGCGCAGATGTGCGCAAGTGTGTGTTTTCACAGTGTAATTTGTGCGAGTGCAAAACGAGCAGGCTTTTATGTTCTTGAGCATCCCCGCACGTGTACGTGTGTGTGTGTGTGTGCATTTGTGTTCACACCGTTACACTACAATGCTAATTGAGATTCAAATTCACCCGTTCAAAGCAATACTCAGCACTTGTGGTCAGATGCTGCTCATGGAAGAGGAGACATCATCAAAAAAAAAAACAGTGGCCCCATCAAACAGCCCCATTACCATGACGAGAATTACCGGAGGAGGCAGCGAGAGACAGAGAGTAAGAGGGAGGGAGGAAAGCATCAAACAGAGGAAGCACATCCAGCTCTTCGTCTTGTACCTGCTGTGCTATCCCCCACTATTGACATTTGCACCATATTTTTCATTCAAGGGTGAGTAAATAATATACAAGCGAGGAGTGTACATTTCTTAAAGCTGTCACCAACGCGTCAGTGTGCGCAGCAGCAGAACCAACGGATGCACCTATAGTTATAGACTGGCTGCCTCCGTGGAAAATTAGCATATCCCTGCTCCCATAATGCTCATAGGTTTGCGTGTCTAATTACAGTACAACAAGCATCAAAATTGATTGCTTGCGAATCTCTGTGTTGCGTTTGGGGAGTCGGCTTTCTGCTACAGTCATCTGGAGTTTGCAGTCGGAGCGTGTGCACGTGTGGAGTAAAAGCGTAAAAGTGTTCCTTTAATGTGACCTTTAAGTGAGGATGGTGGGAGAAAACGTTATTTTGTCCCCCCACCACACACACACACACACAGAGTGGGATATTGGGTTAGTGCACCGCTTCTATAGACTGAGGATGCACCTTACTATCGGAGCATGCAGAACCCTGTATCAGGTGGAGCTTTGCCAGCACTGTCACAGCCGCTTTGCGATTCTCCGCGTACACGTAACCTTTGCACACATTTGTCACATTTGTACGCGCCCGAAAAGCCTGTATGAGGATTAAATCCAACACGATGGATAAAAAAAAAACACACCTAGTGCATCTTTTACACGCGTCGGCCCGAGGCAGTCCCGGGTTTTCCTCTGATAAACAATGGGTTTGATCATGAATGCGGGTTTCACAGATTCACAAAAGGCTGCCCTTATGTTTGCATACGTGTTCTCTGGTGTGAAACACAAATGCGGCAAAACCATGCCTGAATTCAAACATCCCGTTTCTTTATCTCGTACCAATTAGCGGAGGAAATAAAAAAAGAAATGAGAATTTGGACTGCAGATGTCAGACAGTCCTGCATGCACACCCCGGGGAGAAAGATAGAGAGGGACATTTAGACACTAATAAGCAAATCGGAGCAAAGTGGCGCTAAGAGTTTTGACAATGAGGAATGTCGTGATACTGAATCTCCCGTTCTCCGTGCTCTTCGATCTCATCCCGCTCATTAATTGGCTGTCACGCCTGTGAGCGTCTCCATGTGTTTGTGTGTGTGCGCGACATCGAGCATTTGGTGATGATCAACATCAGAGAGCCGCGGGCTGCGGTTGCCCATGGCGATGAGCGGCCACATCATTAGAGAAAGGTGATTATCTTATTCCGTGTGACCACGCAGACTACATTGGTGACACACACTCACAAGCGCACATCTCTCTCAATATCAAATTCCCAAATGACTTGACTGCCTCTCACATTATAGTTATGCATTAATTGACGCAGGTTAGAAGACAAATGAAAGAGAAAGTTACAGATTTTGCTCAAGGTCAACGTAAAAGGGAAACCAAAATGAAAAAGAGCAAAGTAAAAAATAGAGGTTGCTCATTTTCTCTCCTACGGAGATTCATACGTGCTGTGATGTAGTGCAGAAATTGTCCCGTGACGTTCCTGCTGTACTATATGGTTGCGATCAAAAGTAATCTAATGTTTCCAGGTACTTTATAACCAGAGTGAGAGAGAGTAAGACACAGCGTGTTAATTCAATTGAGGTTTAGTTATTGTCAGGAGTCTTTTGTGGTGCAATTCAGAGTTGCAACTTCCCTGCTGCTGAGGAAAGTGTCAAAACTACTAATCCTTTTCCAGTAATCTTACACATTAAGTAAAGCTTGGGAAACTTTCAAAATACTATTTTTACTTTTTGATGGTAAACATATTTGGGGGGAAAATTTTAAAAAGCAATATATGACTTTTGACCGGATGTATATCCATTCAATTCAGCACCTGGATATAAATAGGTTGCTTCGTTTTGATTAATTAAAATCCCGATCTCATATGCAAACATCTGTCGGTAAAAACGTCCTGAATAAAGCAAATTATGACGAGAAGCAACAATACAGGCTGAAGGTCTTTGCAGAAACAGTCATCATCACACACTTCTATTGACAATTAAGAAGGATCACCTGCTCCATTGTATGCTTTACTTTCTGTTTAACTCACCACATGCGCGTCTCACAATGTATCTATTTGATATATAATATAATATAGAATGCTGACTGCATCATCTGACATGGAAAACATCCAATCACAATATTTTATTCCCACAAATTCTGGTATTTTCATGGATTCTCCCTCCTAACCAAAGTAAGGTTAACCGCCCAAAGGACGCGTGTTGGATTCCAAGAGTCAGATGATGCGATAGAAGTACATCTCTGAAGAAAGGCCATGCAATCATGAAGTCAAGTTGTGCCGCTTTATACAGTTGACTGCTCGAGTACGACGCTATTGGTGGAGAAATCACATTAGAACTGAAATTCATTTCATGATGCATGTGAAGCCGACCGATAACGATCATCTTTCCTCTCGGTTATGGAAGTACGAGTCGGTCCGATGCTGAAATTTGAAGACCCATTTTGAAACTTGTCCCGCGACGTCGTTGCTCATCAACTTTCCGTGTTAATTTTGACATCTGCTCATTATACAGAGCAGGAACGTTTGTGCCCCGTCAGCAAATCTAAAGGAAGAAAGCGGCATCACACAGGGAAGCGTAGACGGAAAAAAGACGCCCGCAAAGAGAAACACGGCATAACGCAATCCTTCTTCCATCTGAGTGAGAAACGGAGCCACTGAGATGTGTTCTTAGCAGTGGGACCACATCATCAGCCACATCTGCTTCCATCCCACGTAGAAACGCATTGGATTTCCAACACGATATGGAATTTCATCAGTTTTTTTCATGCTTATTTTTTCTGAATATACTGAAGGCCACCATTCTCACAGCTGCCCCTGTTGGCCCGGCAGCAGCGCGTGTGTGTAGCCGACTGTGTGTTTGTCCATGTTCATGAAAGTTTTTGTTTTTTTGTTGAAATCTGTTTGGGGTGTGAATCATCTTTTCCCTCCAAGACGTAAATAAAAACAAAAAAATGTATGTTACGCCGAAAAAATATGCCCGACCTGATCTCAGATGTCGGCGTCCGCTGTGTGCATCGGTGCATGCAGCTCATTTTAAATCCATGCACTTTCTCATTCGCTTGCAGGGGTCGCAACAAAAAATTACAGTGCATTCCTTAAATCAAACTGTAAAACCATTTCACAGGAGATGCAGCCCTGCATAGCATTACTCCGGTTTTCCTTTGCAGCCCATCCCCACAGACTCCCTTCCACTCCATTCGGAGCACTCAGTGACATGCATATTGCATGAGAATATAGCTTGGTACAAGGCATAAAGCCTCTCACAAAAACACACGCAGAAACACGCGTCCGTAGAACGCACACGAAGAAAGCGCGCACGCACAAAGCAACACACAAGTTCAGGCCACGGAGCCTCTGGTCCACATGGCACCTCTTCTCCTTTTATTAATTCATCGGGTGGGAGCTGCGCACCGCGAGAGACTGGAAACATAATTTAGCGTGCACTGCGCTAACAGCTGGAGCGTATCTTTAATAGACTATAGTTACATTCCCCCCGCTGCCCCGCACATGACAACAAACCCAGTAGCCGAGTTATGTTTGATCCAGTTAGCAGGCTGCAAACAGGCCGAGCCAGGGAGCTAAAATCCCCTAAATTCATTGGTTTCTGTTGTTCATCGACTAGCAGAAGATGGAACAAAAGGAAGGGAGACGTATCACCAGTTGGAAGGAGGAGGAAATTATGTTAAAAGAGGGTAAAAAACAAACAGCGTAGCATTCCACATATTTTTGTAAATATTTGAATATGAAACATCTCGACTGTTCAGTCTTTCACGCTTTGGGTCAACCTTCTCTTCGCTCTCTGGTTGTTTTGCAAAAAGAAACCCAGCCCTGAGGTTGTGGGCAGAGGGCCAGCAGAGAGAGTTTGTTTTGTGCAGCCTGGTAGAGAGTGTGTAAACTCAACCCCTAACCCCCACCCTCCAGGGATCCAAACCATCCCATATGCATACAACAGTTAGAGCAGCTATATGGATCTTCGTACAGTGCACTTTGCACAAGGCTACTTACTGCTTATTTGGATGCATGGTACCAAAATTGGATGACCATCCCCCCCAATTAATTCCCTCCAAAATAAATAATCACAAAGCTATAGCTCGGGGTAGAAGTAGCTCGTTCTTTTTGCAGCACCACCAGATGCACATTCCGGCTGGCCCTTTTTATCTAGCTTTTTATTTCCTAGCTTAAATTCCAGCATTTAGCATTTTGTTTCTCACCAGCACTTTCAAGTTTCAAGCTGGGACGTGGTTGCACCCGATGAGACGAGTGTGTAGGAGGGTGATCAAACGAGGATCGGCCTCACATTTAGCCTGCATGCAGCGAAGTTCCAGTCTGTTCACCTGGAAAAGTATAAGACAACGGAAGAGAGAGTCAAAAGGAGAGAGCGGATTCTAAAATATCCTCCAAAGTCCTCACTGGCTGTGCAGCTTCACCCTGCTTCAAAAAAGGGATTGCTGTCAATCCGCCAGGATACGTTGGCTGGCAGCTGTGGGTGCTGTTAAACACTATGAACTGTAATCCAATGAGCCAGAGCTCATCTTGAGGAGGCCTGGCTGCCAATCGAAAGGTCTGTTTATATAAGTCCGGACACAATCCCATCATAATGGGCTTAATCTAGTCCTCTCCGATCGAGAAATCCACCCCCCAAAATATCGGACCTTGCCCCGTTTGGCCTACTGTGTTTTTAGTTTTTTCCTTGCCTCTACCAAAATAGTTTAGCTGTGCACTCAAAAAGGCCAGAAACCGTTTTGCAGCCTCGATGTAACAGCATAAAATGTTGTGGCCTCAACAGATTCTCTGAATTTTGAGTCTCGGGACCCTCAATTCTTATTTCGTCTTGGATGAGTTCTCACATAACTCCACAAAACTCAAGTAGGAAATAAGACATTTCAGAAGAACATAAATGACGACAGTGTTAGATGTGTTTTGTGTAAGGTTATGCTTTACCAAGTGTGTGCCTTTAAAGTGACGTAAATCAGTGCTTCTCCCTTGGATTAAGCTCGGTAATGGATACGCCACTACTTGTAACACACACACACACAATGGATTTGAAGGGATGAATGTCAATCAAAGCATTTCCACCTTTTACACAGTGTTGGATCATTTTTCCTTTCTTTCACCTAATAAACTATGCAACAACACAAAACTGCAGCTGGAAATGTTGTTCCATCGATTGGTCCACCGATTTAGTTAAGAGAGACATATCTCAACTCTTACTTTGGATTGCCTTAAAACGACATTCCTGCCGGAGGATGGAAGCGATGACCTTGGTAAACCCTGACTCTGAAGTTGAATGCCTTAACAAGACAGTTGGCAAATATATTTATTCACCTCCATGGTGATTTATTAATCTCTTTGGTGATAAGGCAAGCTACAACTTTATTCACAAATAGAATTCTTGTGAAAGGGAATGATCAAGGACTCAAATTTCAGAATAAAATCGAGCAAAAATACAAACATGCATGAATAACTAAAGAATAAATGTGCATTGTAACTAATGCTAACACGCTAACCCAGGACGCTGGCCAAGGATCTGACCCTCTTTGTCATGTTTATTAACAAAAAACTATCGATAAATGATTCTCTGCAACACTGCAGATTCTTCAAGGCAACTTGACTGCTTTTTCTTTTTTAAACAGACGATGAAAACAGATCACCCTCTGCAGCCGAGCGACCAAAACAAAGTCAAAACCAAACGACAGTAAGTGGGCATATCAGTCGTGTGGAGAGCGAGCCGCAGAGCGGAAAAGGTATCATGGGGAGCCATTTAAATAATGACATCCCTGCAAGAGGAATAACGGACGTTTTCAGGCCGCGTGTGGCCGCCCAGAGATGTGGCCTCATAACAGGAAAGATCAGATCTAGAAAGCCCCATTGAAAATGAAACATTGATGAGTGCAGCGAACACACCCCTGTGTTCCAATGTAAGAGGCCGACAAAGCCACGCATGGATGGTCACAGTGAAACACACACACACACACAATTAAGTCCGGTGACACACTCATAGTGTCTAATTAGCACTGATACCTTGTTGTAAAGGGCAAGGCTGTCTGCAGGCTTTTGGGCATGACACCCCCACAATACCCCTCATCGGGAAGGAGGGAAGGGGACACTCACACACACACACACACACACACACACACACTAAAACAGCGAAGAGAGGACACAAAATGGCTCTGCGATGCGCAGCATGTGACTTTCCGAGGCTGTGTCTCGTCTTGTTGGTTGTTGGATAATGGTTGTGAGGGTGTGGGTTGGGGGGTTTCACACCATTTGTCACAGTGTGATAGCGTGTGTGAAGTCTCCTTGTGAGGGGGATTGGAAACGTGTCGGACAATACGTAGCGAACTGGAAACAGCACTGGCTGTACATCCAGTCGCATCCAATTGTCTCTCTTCATCAGTCCCGCTCGTTGTTTCGGTCACCTCCCTCTCCAGCGGTGCGGGCGGGGGACCCACGCTTTCCTCTCACCAGTCCGCCAAACTCCCAGAAAGCGGCAAAAAGGGAGATATGAAGAAGAAAAAAAAATCGATTGGCAACTGTGTTCAAAAAGGGGGACTATAAGAGGTGTAAAGACAAAATGGCAGGACCAGTAATGGAGACGGAGAGAGGCAGTTAGGGGCCACGCGTGCGTGAGGAGACGCAGGCGGGCCGAGCCAGAGAAGATTGACTCCGTGGGAGTGCGACGATGAGGGATTTTCAATGAGAAAGAGAAACAGCGTAAATTGATTTTGGATCAACTTCGCAGCGATCGGAGTACCGCTATGCAGTCATAATTATGACCAAAATTTAAATAATCACCATCTTGCTGAGTCGCGTTGGTTGAGAGGTGTCCTATCACACACACACACACACACACACAGTGGCACACAAACCCACCGAGGTATCAGTGGAGCGTGTACAGTAGGTGAGTGGAGCGCTGTGATGGGCTGGAAGCTCAATGAACCGCGAGTCCTCCGCTCTCTCCGTCTTGTGTC
Source organism: Gasterosteus aculeatus (assembly GCF_964276395.1). Classification (NCBI taxonomy): domain Eukaryota; kingdom Metazoa; phylum Chordata; class Actinopteri; order Perciformes; family Gasterosteidae; genus Gasterosteus; species Gasterosteus aculeatus. Next base: position 13,578,144 of record NC_135697.1, on the reverse strand, counting down.
GGAACAGATGGCAACACTGCCGAGCCTCACACTCATCCATCATTCACCATTCATTTAGCCAGGCAGCACACGTTTGTGCGTGCGTGTGTGCTCTTGGTTAAAAAGGGACGTGGGCTGAAGCTCAGCTGCAGGATTTCAGGTCAGCTGTGTTTTCTGTTTGCGTTTCCCCCTCGAACAACTACATTTATAAAAAAATATATATATGCCTGTCTAGAAGTTGCACTACATCTGCATGACAGAAAAGCAAAGAGAATATCCGATACCTGGTGCGAATTTGGAATTTGGTACAAAGTATCATGAGACGAGGTGGATGCCATGTGTCGACTGTGATCGTCCTGAAGCCTGAGAATGCTGAAAGTGGCGCAGTGGCGGTGATGCCTGTCAAAGCGCCTACACGTCTCGCTCTACCCTTCTGCAGCACCGGAGGAGAGGAAGTGCAGATGTGTAGTTAGTGTTTTCAACTCATCTCGCTCCCCCTCCTTGTAGGGGTTTCCGTGAGTTCGGCGCGCCTTGGGCAGAATCGCTGAAACCATCTGCTCTGGTGACTCCGCCTTTCCATTTGGCCTTTGCTCAGACTTTCTACGTCTTTCTCTTCGGTCTTCACTCCCTTTTTTTCGTCTCCTTCGCCTTCATACTCCTTAGCAATACCAACCCCCCTCCCCAGCGTGCTTCACTGATTATTTGTGCTTTGTTTAGTATCTCAAGGGTACCTTAACCCTGGATTCAAAGCATAGTCATTCATTCTTTTGCTTATCGACGCAAAAACATTGCCTGCTGGCACAAAATCAGTTTAATATTTAATTGTATTATTTCCGTTTTGGAGAACAAAAGCAGATCGCAATCAATGAGCTTTCACGGTACGCATGTCTGATATTGAAAATATAATTTTCTGTCAGATGGAAAAAGTCTGCAGACTTTGCAGACTTTATGTCAGATGGATGGAAAAGCCTCGGATGAGAGGAGAGAACCTGCCGGGAGTCAGGACAATCGCTTAAAGAGGGCTTTAAAATGTCTAGAATCTGTTTATGTTGTGATGTCCGTCTCGCATCTAGTCTTTTTTTTCCACTTCTGTGTTTTCCTTCACTTTGTATCTCTTGTAAACGAAAACCAGAGGGAAGTTTGATTGGTTGTAAATAGTGGAAAAGCTCTTCCGGGCCCGACCATCGCCCCATTCTAAATGTCAATCAATGCTGCGTCCGTCCCATTCAACCAGTCTATTCATCAGCTAATTAAGAAGAATGGCCACTTAGCCAGATCAATTCTGCGAAGACTGCTGCACTACCAAAGTCCAGCTCTCTAACTACAGGTCAAGGTCAGGTAAGTAAGCCCAGAGTGACGGAGCTCCTAGATGAAAATAGTTGGGTCACCTCTCATTTATTCCTGGAGCTCTGGAGCCATTTGTTGTTCATTTAACAAAGATCTAAGATTCGAATGGTTGGTGTGGTTGTCTCGCACACACACACACACGTACACAGAGGTGGTAATAATGGATCCATTACAACTAATACCGCATGCTGAGCTTTGACCAGCATCACACAGGCTTCTGTCAACAAACAGGTAGTGATTTGACAATGCATCCGCCGATGAATTATTCTATTTTAAATTAAGCTTTTGTTATGCTGCTGGAAGCATCTGCCTGACCCGTGTGTTTTGAACTGAATCCATTCAACGATGCAAGCCGTTCAATTTAGACCATAACGGTCCTACATTTTTAATGTGGACACAGAACAAACGTCCGGGCGCCGGATGGAAAACTGGAAAAAACAGACGACAATGAGCCACGGCAGATCTTTTTACCGGCGTGAACAAATCACACAATCCATCCGTTTCATATTAATGCTACTGCTGGGAAAGCAAAAGTCCAAAGCAATTATGGCTGGCTGCAGCTTTCTCTGGGATGAGGAAGTCACTCACTATTGTCCAATATGTCACTGGTCAAAACCGAATCATAGGAAACTCCAGCCAACAGATTACTCGAGATCTACAGTAACATCCAAAAAGAATCAATCGCGCACTGCATCCAACTTTTCGCATTGCCAGTTAACACTTTTCCTTTCAAAATTCCTGTTAGTTAGATGTTGAGCTTCACAACTTTGAGGGAAGTACATGAAATGGACTTGACTGCGACATCAGTCAGTCTGACACCTTCTCTGTCCACTCGCATTAAAGGGGGGAGAGACACTCGGCGGGTCTCAGTGGTCTCTTTCTGTCTCTCACTGTCTCTCTTCATCAGTCACACCCCTTGTTTTTACTCCTGGAGTCTTTCCTTTTACCCACGGATGAGGTGTATAGTCACACAACAGATAAACTTAAGGTCTGGCGAGTCTGCAACAGATGTTTGATTATGACTGAGGGTCTTGTACTTTTGCAGGTTTAACAAGGGATCTTTTATTGATCTAGTGTGATCTGCGGGTGGAATAAGCTGCTATATCATAACTGAGAGCAGGCTTGACCAGATGATCGCAGCTTATTGGTTACATACAGACAACGCGTGGGTAAAGTAGAAGGAGTTTCTTTTGTAGGAGCATCTCGGTCTTCCAGCTTCTCATAGTTTCTTGGATTATCACAAAACAATGGAAATGTTGTGGCTATGGAAGTGGCTAGTTTAGGACAAATCATATTGGTTAATATGAAAATTAATGTTTTAATAAAGTTTTATTTTTTCTGTTCTTGTAAATGGCAACAGGGTGAAAGACAGCAAGCTGATGAAGACTCATTCATCTGTTGCTCCCTGCACATTTCTAACCAGATATCCCAAATGTGCACTTCATGAAAACTAATAAATAAACACAAATTTTGTGTGCAAAAAAGTGCATTTGAAGAAAAAAAACAAGCATTCATACAAATGTGTAGAGTTGGGTCACATTCCGGTTTCATGCAAACCGCGTGAACAGGCATTTGTCATTATGACACGCTCTGGCAAATCAAACAGTAGCCTTACATCAGCAACCTGCGCCAAAGGCATCAGGCTCCAAATCCAAGTTGTATTGCATTAGTGATGTAACCCCGTGGCAGTCCATCACTCTCTGCTGTCGTTTCCTTTGTCCCATGTCTTTAACTGAATGACACTCACCCCCTGAGCACATTAGCGGGTCATTTAGATCACCTGCTGTGCAGGGGGTGGGCACTGGCTCCCAATTAAGAGCAGCGGTTTCCCCTGTCGGCTGATCGGGGTGTACGAACACCCTTTTTAGGGCTTAATATAGGTGGTGAATTGCACTCTGAGCATTCAGATCTTCCCTTGATGTAATGCAAAACTTATTGCAGCAGAGATTCTGAGTCAAAAACGCTGCTGTTTGTTCTTTTTGAGAATAATTTGCCATCTTAGCTCCCCGGGACATCTTTAGGGCAGAATGCATTTTCAGCAGCAACACAGAAGTGATATACATCATTGAAGGCTTGGAACCTGAATAATATTTTGAGATACTCAGCATCATGATGTGTGTTAAAATCTGGACTAAATAATAAATGTAACATCTTGAAAAAAGATTGTGAGGGTTTGAATCCCATATAACAATGCACATGCTCTATTGTGTATTTTTAAATAATTCTTTTTATAAAACTAACTAAAACTTTTCAAAGCCTGCATCGCTGCCAGTGTAAAAAGTTTTAATGTGAAACTAGAAGGCGTTTTTCTATTATTTATCATTATTCTCCCAGTGTGTTAACACCTCTGGTCTCAAAGAAAAGAAAAAACGCCGCCAAGAGGTGTTCAAAAAAGCACAGCCCAGGTAACGTTTATGTAATATCGGACCGGTTTTAAATTATTAACGCCCCTACACGCGTGCTACATGGGCACATTATGCACACACTGAACAAAGCTGAGAGCCCTGGAATTACTGCTGCATGGTCCAAACTGTAGCAGGGGAGCTATATCAGGTGGAGGTTGGTCATAAAACTTTCCCTTCGCCCAGCGTGTGTGTGTTTGTGCGCATGAGAGAGAGTTTATAGTATTCGCTGGACTAAGCGGGGTGGGAGGTCTGATTTGTAGCTGTAATATCGACAGGCAAGGCCTTGTAATGAGGTCTTCCCTTGAGGGATTCCTCCACCCCCTTAAGTTGCTGTTAAGAAAAGCTCACACTCAAAAGGTCAGTATGGACTTTTCCACTAATAGCGTTCGATCCCCAACACCGACCCTTACTACTCTTCACTATGTGCTGGACTTTAGCTTTTTAAGGAACTTGTCAAATTGACATGACACATTGTGAAATTGTTTGTCAAAATTCATTCCAATGAAAACAACAAAGATGCACAATCCCGGGAGGAAATGGTACAGTAAGAGAAAGAAACTACCTACTGCCAAGTCATTAGGTAGTTTCTGGCTCTTTAGTATTTTAGATGTTAAGCTATCCAGCAAGTAGCCGGCCCTGCCATTGGAAACATAGTCCTAACGATCCAAAATTGAAGCTTTTTTAAGCCAAGTAGGCGACTAACACAGCGGCCGTTGTGTTTTTAAGTGCAGAAGGCACGGAATGTTCTCAACAGTTCCACATCAGACATAATGGCCGCTCCATACGATTGCACACCTTTCTCACTTGTGCTTGCGTCGTTGAACGGAACAATGGAGACAAAAGGGAAAACTGGCCATCAGACAGAAACTCATCTTGGGCAAGTAACACCTTGTAAATCGCAGAGAGCGCTCGGGGGGGGGCGGCGAGGTGCTCCCTCTGCAGTTGTCCACACTTCTCACACCCTGTTCCTCCACTGACATATTGGCCAATTAAACTTCTAAACTCTGACACTCAGGCTCCCGCCCTTTTTTTGCAGTATCTGGGGTGTTTTTGTAGTGTGTGATCTCCGGATACTCGTTTCAGTTGAGCCAATGGATGGATCCCTGTTTGACTGTGAAACAGCAGATCTTAGATATGAGACAGCAAAAAATCCCCATCCACAAAATCCCATTTCCTTCCCGTCCCCATTCCGTCCCTGTGCTGTACGGCATAAAAGACATCTAAACTAATGCTGTTCATATCCTCTGTCTTTGTCTCCAATAAGCTGTCGTCATACCAAGGCTTATTCATAAACTTCATCCAAACAACAGAAAGAAAATAAAACCGTTCTTGTGATGCCGAATGGCTCTGCCACAAACAACCACAACGAGGCTTAGGAATTGAAGGAAAAGTCACCTTCAACTAGGAAGGACAAGTCACCTTGGTGAGGTTGATCGCTAATTTTCCTCAAGAGTATGTTTTTTTGGGATGTTGGCCGATAAATCCTGGCATTTCTTCATTTTTGCCCCCCTCACGTGGACGACAGTCCTCAGGGGCCACACACTGAGTCCCGATTTCAATCACTCATTTCGCACTACAAAGTGACGGCCTAGAAAGAATTTCAAACCTAATCATATAATTTCCAGGTGGCCGGCTAAGGCTGATTGACAAGCCTATTCATTTTCTTTTCAGTTAAAAAAAAAAAGCCCGGGGAGATGAAAAGGCCAGAAGATCTTTCAAAACCGCGGAAACCATCAACGTTTTACTGTTGATGGTGATGTGACAAATCCTGTCCGGCACACAGCCATAAAGATTGCAATAAAGACGGTAATTGACTGTCACACACTGGCGGAACATTTCTGCAGGTTATCACAAAGACGGCAAACAGCTGCAGCATGCCTGTAAACTCATTGAATATCGTGTGTGTGTGTGTGTGTGTGTGTGTGTGTGTGTGTGTGTGTGTGTGAAAGTGACCGGTTGAGCGAATACATCCACTCAGGATTATGGAAACACTGGATTATTTCCCTCACATTCAAGGAGAGGACGGCTGCTTGAAAATACTTGGAGATTAAACAGTTTCCTCAGTCAGTGTTTCACGCTAATGCCGTTACGACAACAGTAACCGACAGCTCCCAGAAAAGAGACGCTTTGCGGAATAAGTCGGCGGGTAAAAATTCACAAATGCTCTGTATATTTGTCAGTTTGTTTTGGGTGACAACACTTTTTGTTTTCCTGTTTTGTGTTTATGCGTGCACATTGCAGCGTGACGGAAATATGTGTGTGTGTGTGTATAAGTGTGAAGGCCCTGACACCGAGCAGTAAACAGTGGAAGGAAAAGCAGGATGACTGAGCCTGTTGGACTGTAGAGAGATATTCCTTTACAAAACAAGAGCAACAAAGCCTCAAACCTCTTCTCTCCCTCCCTCTTTCTCCCTTTCTGCTCGGCGTCTATCATTTGGAGGAAAAGCCAACGGCAGAGACGAAAGTGCAAGACGACGAAGGGGAGAAAACATGAGCGTAGATGGAAAAGGGAGCGGGGTAAGTAGGAGTGTACTTGAAGGTGAGGGCCAGGTGGTTTTACAAAGCTTCGGAGTAATAAATGGACGAATGGATGAGAAGAATAAAACAGAAGTATGCCCCAAAAAAGCCCAGATACCCAGATGAACACAGGCATAATAAAGAGAGGGAGCGACGTTGGCAGGCGAGATGTGTATGTGGGCCTTTGAGTGCATGAGATTGAGACTGCGGGATCTGGCAGTCGGCCGTTTGACGCCACTGCACGCACAAACACTCGCGCGCTCGCGCTGTGAGCGCAATACATCTCCGTCCGACTTGTGGCAGTGACCCTCTTCCAATTACCCAGCGTGCATTGCTCCCACCGAGAAACAAGCCCGTTCAGTGAGTGCCGTGAAAGAGCGGCAGATGGACGAACGTAAAATACAGATGAAGACTTTAGGAAGAGACGACGGGTGCTAACGGTTTTATTTCCTGTCTGAATACGATGCAACATCTGATAAACTAACACAAACAGCAGTGATGTGCTTTTATTCAGTCAATAGTGGCGCGCTAAAGTATATATTTTGTTGTGACTTATATTTTCTTGGCTGTGCCGCCGTGTCATTTTCGAATCAAACTGAGTCATTTCCCAACAAGCATTGGCATGGCAGCCTTCCGCCCCACAGAGTTAAGCAAACAGCGCAGAGACTGCATTGATTCTTCCTTTATCACTACAACACGGAACGGTAATTGAAATGTGAAGATTTCATGTTTTTTTTCAATGCAATATTTTTTATCTAAATGATATAGCGTAAAGGCTCGATCACATTAGCAGGGCAAAATTGACACTATAGCAAAACAGGCGGTTCCACAGTTCTACAGAGCAAAGACTACTCTCAGCGCCGGTGAGTACTGCTAAGTACGCAAAATGATCAGCCCGATAGCAAGGTCTCTAACAAGTTCACACAGTTCAGTTCAAACAAAAATAAAAACATGTTGGGACAAAACAACCGTTTTCTCTTATTTGGCATTCTGTTGTTTTGTTGTTTTTGTTTGGTTGTCAGCAGAGTCGGGACTTTTTGCTGCAGGTTAAATGCATACATTTGCACGTTAAAGCAACTTTGAAACTAATGCACAACTAGGAGTGTGTTTGACATGGTAACAACTTCTGTCCATCACAACAACATGTTCTCATTATGATTCAAATGACAATATGTTAATTTTTCGTAATTATGAATCATAGCCGCGAATGTGTCAAACTAATTTTGTCACCTGCGGCTAGAGGCATTGTCTCTCCGTCTGTCCACTGCTAGCGTATCACACCGCACCCATGGCCCCAATATTTATATATATTCAAAAGGGTAATGAAATTTAATCGCATCAATGAGATCATCTCCTGGTTACAGCCAAAGGCCAAATGGGAATACTATTGCTCACTGAGCTCTGGACAAGAGCAGAAGCAGGATGTGGGGGAGGATATAAGGGGCCTTATTTCAGGCAACAACCTGAAGGGTGAACGCCATGTAGTACTTGAATGGCTCATCTTTTTGCAAAAATAAATCCAATTGTAAAAGTCTATGGCAAAATTACCTTACTTCTTACTTGATTAACTACCTCGGTATATATTGTCAAAAAACGCTAGTTTCAAGTCTCCTTGAATACTGCTTAGTGTTCAATAAGAAAATTAGCCTCCGTTTGGTAATACATTAGCCGATAAAGCAGGGTAAGCGGTGTGGCTACCTTGTAATTCTCACGGCACCATCACAAACAATTCTAAAACAAGATGCCAAACACGAGGTCTCAAGATGGCCGTCCTCAAAACAACGTGCCCCTCCCTCTTCTCAGAACAGGTGCTCTCCATTTGGCAATCTGCTCTGTGGAGACAAAAAACACACTGGCCGTGATCAGTGGCACAGGCCGTCACACGCACTCGATGCCTCATCTACATGTTAAGGGATCAACTGCCTGAGGCGAATCACCCGAAATCAACTAATTCTCACCTAACCAGTGTGCAGTTGAGTGTCAGAAAGCGACAAGCTGCGTTTCTGTAATGGTGTTATCAGCCCTCAGGCGAGTCGCGGTCACTACATTGCATTAAGGCAGCTGCTGAGGGCAGCACAAACTCCCAGACTCGATGCCAGGGTGGCCTGCAACTAAGCCTCCATAAATCCTATTTGGTCATTAAGATATTCCTTGGAGTAACCTGGCTAAAGCGGGCACAGCCACTTAGCTTTTCTTCTGTGGAGTTTGGAAGCGTTGATTAACGTGCCGCAGTTTCTATTTCCGCTGACTCATGCAGGGACCAGCTCTTCTCCCCACCTCGTTCAAATAGGAGGCGGGCGGATAAAGGGCTCCACTTGGTCAAGCGGTGTCCAAGAGTGTGAGATGGGCTAATGGGAAGCTGTGTGGCCCCAGCGCTCCAGAGTCGTGTCAAGTCATTATATTTTGGCTAGTTTACAGCACATAAATATGTGAAAGAGAATAAACCAATAAAGCTGCATTGCATGTTGGCTGATTGCGACGCTAAACATGTTTTAGACGAATACACTAACGCAGAAAGAAATTGCCGTGATGCAATGCACAAAAGAAGAAACAACACAACCTGTTTTGCCAGCTTCCATGTTCTAACATCATTCCGGGCCTCTCCCTCTCCTGTCACTGCTCAGCTGCTGTAAGTAGGGCACATCCATTTTTCCCTCCGCCTGTGTCTTTCACTCAGTCTGCGGCTGTGACCAGTCCACCTGTCTGGGCCACATGTGTCATAACCCGCTCTCAGTGTGTGTGCGTGCCGTCACACACAGCATCCCACCCAGGCCGTCAGAGAGATCCTCCCCTCTGCTCCTCTGTGGTCCCTTCAGTATGCTTCTCCATCCGTCTTCCTCTCCTTTCATGTGATTCCCGTTCCCTCAGCTGTGAGTCCCTCACAGTAGCACGCCATCAATCCTCCAAACGTGTGCAATATGCAACAATCACAGACTCACACACGCACACACACACACACACACACTTGCAAAGGCGCATTTCCCATACAGGGGTATGGCTTGATAATGACATGGAGATTAAATAGCAAGGTGAAAGCGTGGATGCCCACATTATTCTGCATTTTGTACACATAGGTGAACAAACAGGGTTCTCTAATCCGTCTCACTATTGCAAATACTTACACAGTAGGTCACTGCCCGGGCAGCAAAAACACCCGGCAAACGCAGCTGCAATTATTTATTTTAAATAAAAGTAAATTGAATAAAATTAATCATTAGGAAGACAAAGGTCAAATCTCTAATTGTATTACTTCTAAAAGGTTTTGGGTTTTAAAATGCAGCTTTGGAGAAATGTCAATCGGTGTCGCGGGTGAAGTTCACAGTCAGTTGATACAACATTTTACTGACAGGAATACAGGCCGGGTGGTTCAAGCCTTGGCGAGAGGCGATTACTGAACATTTGACTGAAAATGCTTAATAATTCACACAAAAGGGCACTTTTGAAAAACCTTAAACACTTGAGCTAACCTATCCAATATTAAGCGGCAAGTCAAAGCCCACGTTGAATTATATACTTTCATTTCAGCCCACAAGCTGAAATCTCTCTAACACCAGATGAGATCTCCTTCATATTACTTTAATTTGTGGGCCTGAGTGGGGGGCAATGAGAGGCATATTGAAAGGGAGGTCACTACAGGTCGTTAGTGAAATAGGAGAAAGCATTAAAACGATTTGTTTCCTTACACCATAAAGATGAGAGAACGTCGATGACAGATTTCTTCTACTATCTATTATTTCCCACTGAAGCTCCCACATGAGAAAACTTGGATGCTTCCAATACGAACTATGATCAAACTAAAAGAGAGTAACGCATAATCTGAGGGCGGGGGGGGCGTGACCTCCCCACTGGCACTCTGCAAAGATGACAGCTTTAAAGAGCCGTAGCTGGTTAAATAAAGAGGTCTGGCGTTGGTTGCGTGGTGTCTTTGGAGAGGTAATCTTTCCGTCAACCAAGCTGCTGGCTGAAGACAGGACCGAATACACAGATGCAGACGGAGGAGAGGAGGAAGGAAAAACACTGGCGGTGGGGAATATAAGACGAGAAAGGGAAGACAAACAGGGTTAGAAGTCTGAAAGGAGATGATCGAGTGATTAGACAGATGGAGAGTGTAAACACAGGAGAGGGGGCGGCATGGAGGAAGGAGCAAACACAGACTGACAGTGGCGAAAGATGAAACTGGGAGCCGGCTACCCGGAGAGGAATGGAGACGCCGAGACTAGCTGGAGGCTTTCAGATACTGTACGAAGCAATAAAACAGCGCGCGCCTGACAAGAGAGCTGGAGGGACGAATGAAACGAAGGCCAAGAAAGACGAAGACGGCGCAGAGTCATGAAGACGTCGGGGAAAGAAACAAAGTACAAGGAGAGGGTGAAGCAAGAGCAGATGGGGGCTTGGTATTGGGGGGCGTGAGGGGTGTAGAAAGATGAGAGAAAAAGCATAAACAGTGATGGGAAAACGAGAGCGGATAGAGACGTGAAAGGGCAGCAGAGCGGCAGAAATCAATTCCCAATAGGGGTCGCCGGATCGGGGCAGTGGAGTGCAAATGCTACATTATAAACACTGAGTAGTCCACGGCCGCAACACAAGCCATCAATTTGCCCTGGATGTGCAATGAAAGGTACTCTCATTGCTTCCCTTTTGCGAGCGTTCCCCACATGAACGGAGTCGCCGTTCAATCAGAATCTACTGAGTAGCCGCGGAATTTACAACTCGTAAGGTTGACATTGCCAGTATTTGGTAGGGAAGGTTGTTTGACGTACTTTGAGTGGACCAAGAGGGAGATGTTCAATACTGATTCACTATCTCACCTGCGCACAATTGGCCCTATTGCTGTGTGTAATTGTTGGACGCGGGACCCCAAATCTGAAATCAGTGAGGAGAGAGGGGGGGGGGGGTTTAAATAATCCAATGAGGTCTTTGTTTGAAGCCCACTGGCACCGTTAGTCCAATGCAGGTTTAAAGATACTTGATCAGAGTGAAATCTCGCAGTCTGCTCATTAACTACACATTCTATTTCATTAGGACTAAGGACAGATATTAACCTGCGTGTCGCTTTTATGATGGAAGTCGAGAACAAAACCATTAGTTTAAGAAGTTGCTTTGTTTAAGCCATGAGTACAAAGCAGATATCATGACCACAAAAAAAAGGTACTCATTGTGCCGGGGATATTTTCAGCTTAATGGGCTCAGGGAGGACTTGAGAGGATTGCAGGCAATAATACTTCCAGGATCTAAGGTTTAATTTCATTGATGATATCACCTTGGTGGCCTGGGCCTCCCTTTTGTGTGCCTGTGAATCAAACTCTGCCTCCTCTCTCTCCCGCATCCCCTTTGTCTTGTTGAAATGTTGCTCACGTGTGTAAAGTTTGCTTTTGGATTTTGCAGTCGGAGGTGTCAATAAATAAACCCCAGCGTTTCTCTCCTGCTGCCTACTCTGACTCCCTCACAAGCAAACACCAAAACACGACTGTGTGCACGCGCTAGCTTGTACACACGCTCGCTTATGAACCCATAAACACGGCTTGCCAGGGGCTTCTTCATTATTAGAATTCCCACCGCCGGTGAAGAAGAATGGAAGCCTCTCAAAAAGGATCTCGTGCAATTACCGACGCAGGTATTAGCTGGTCTTTGTTCATTCATCCAGCTTCCCTTATGTTTGTCCGCTCTTTCTTGCCATTATTTTTCATACTCTCTGCCCTCAGACTGACTGCCAGAAAGCGACTCTAATTGCATCGGGGGATCGGCCTTTAAAGCGTTGCCATGGTGACCGGTGGAGCCTTCACTCGCTCGCTTCCCTTACTTTAGCTAAAGCTCGCTCGCCGTCTCGCTCTCTTTTCACTCTTTTTCTCCTCTTTCATGTGCGACTGTACTTCCTACTTCATCCATACTTTTCCAACCCCCCCCCCCCCCCCCTCTCGTTTTCCCAATGAAAGCCAGGGGAGACTTCCCTGAGGATAAGTGATCTGCAGATGTGGGAGGAGAAAGCCTTGCCAATGAACACTTTACATGTATGGAGGCATCCAGCACACATACCAGTCCCCCCCTCCCCCACATGGCATCACTCGCATGGCTTTGCAAGCCATCCTTGCGGTGCAGCATCGTGGAGCCTCGTCACAGCTGGTCAGCAGTAAATAATTGCCGTCAGACAGCTTTCACAATGAGGAAGGAACGTCGTCAGTCGAGGACTGAGGACACATAAGGAAACATTTTTTTAACACTTTTAACTTTATCTAATCGGGTGTGGCACTAAGTAAAAGGTTAAATAAAGCACTTAATGCTTGGGTTATTTCCAATAAAGCAATTTTGTTAATGCGGAGCGGTTTGCATTGATTAATCACATCAAGTTTAACTTAACGTGCCATGGACATTCAAACATCAAGATCCCCCTTTTAAGAATGATATGAAGGTTCTAAAGGCGGGGCTACTTTGAGTGACAGGTGGGTATCGTACAAGGGCGCTAGCTTTCTGATGTGACGTGTCAAATAACTCCACCTCAGCTCAACTGACAATCCACCTCTTTGGCTTATTTGGTTTAATTTAGGCGACGTCGCGAGAGCCAAAACGGATTTACAAGCCCTTCACCCTACGGATGACATCAAGGAGACTACGTCCTTATTTTTACAAATACTAATATTTTGCGGAAGTGTGAACAAGGGTGAAATTACTTCTACAAAACAAAACAACAACATTTTAAAGACAGACAAGCGAACAAACTATCCACCTACCCACTGTATCTATCCATCTATCTAACTGTGAGTATCACATTCAGATATCGACGTAACTGCGGATGAAGTGGCTTTCATCTGAGCCACCTGCTGTTTAAACCGTAAAGAAGTGTGGCGCAAGTGTGTGTGTGTGTTTGTTGGATGACATTGATCTGCAGCCACGTTCGGCTGGGCGCTGATACAAACGCGGCACAACAGGAAGTCGGAGCCCCGGTAGTTTTGCCAGTTTACAGCACACATACAAACAATCTGTCCCTGTCTCTCACACACACACACACACAAAGTTCACACACATAAAACAGCGACATGAGCAATAAAGCACGCAAAGCCCAGCAGGCTCTGCAGCTATCATTGGGCAGTGTAACCTGGGTGCAAGAAATACATTAGTGCACGGCGTCTGTTTCTCTTTCCCTTCTTCACTCCTGTGGATCACGGACTTTTTATGCGTGTTTGTGACACGCGTGTATTTCTGCAACCAAACTGGTCCGCGGGTAAAAGCCCCCGGCGATCGAGGCATTTTCTCGTTACATCTAAAAAGGCAGAGAAGCCACAGGGAAAACTACACATTGTACTTACCATCCATCCCTACCACACGTCTCCACCCTCCTTCGCACTCTCTCTCCATTCTCTGCCTCTGTTGGTCACTCCATTTCACACAGGCCCCCATTTTCACCCCCCGGTCCCTTTTCCCTCTGCCCTTATTAATTCAGGTGTCTTTTCTCTCACTGTATCTTTTCATGTCTCAGAGACACGGGAAGCGAGCCTGAGAGCTTAAACATCACCGTTGATTGAACGTGTGCTTGAACTTGCGCATACGTAGAAAGAGTTATTTAATTGTTAAGAGCGGACAAAATGGATTGCAGGGCCTCGGATGCATCAACGTGATCTCCAAAACCCGTTCGTAAAAATGTATGCAAAATATTTGACATAGAAATTCGTAACAATACATACTAACTGGCGGTGGTTAACCACGCCCCTTGAGTGAACGTCTCTCCGCCATGTTGGATTTTTTGAGGGGGTTAGGGTTAGCATTGTATTCTTACAAGTTAACATTGATTTCTCGTTTAAAATGCAATCATAACACGTTTATTTTACATCGTTAGACTTCACAAAGTGTGTTTACGGGGTGCAGGTTCCCATTCACTTTGAATAGGGTGATATTTATTTAGTATGTATCACTACAAATTTGTATCTTCAATATTTTCGTATACATTTTTCCGAACAGATTTTGGAGATCAGGCTGGATAAATATATTAGATTTCTTTGTGGGGAGTGATTGCAGAGTGAGTTTGTAGACTGTGTGTGTGTGTGTGTGTGTGTGTGTGTCAAATATCGGAATATGCTAAATGCTATGCTATGAATACATAACATATTTTTGTTTTTTTAAGTTGAAAATACTATTGAACAGCATTTCATCAGCTAAGATTGTAATATGTATGCATGTGGCAGCAAATACTCAGCAAAGCGAGAGCCCTTTTATAATCAGCAAAACATCACTTAAAAAAGATCAAGGCTACTCAATAACAAGGCTAAATCTGCTGGTTTGAGGTAGTTTGATAAAAAAAAATATGCTGCTGGATAGATTGAAAGCTAGATAAGAGGAGAGAAGGAGTAAATAATGGACACTGAATACTGTGTGTGAATAAAATAGGTACATCCGCTAAATCCTTCCCTCTCTTTAGGCTTCCTGAGAGAGTGAGCCAGAGAAGCAGTCAAAGGGAATGATGCAAAAAGATGAAGCCAGAGAAGAAGAAAGGCGAACTCCATTGCAGCCGCCCGGCCCCACCCCCACCCCCACGCGGAGACAGTGAATTTTAGGTCATGTAGGAAAGCAGCTATATGGAGTGTGCTTATACCAGCCTCCAGAGGATTCAAATGGGAAACCATTGGACTTGACAAGGACATTAAAATCCAATTTATTCACATTATGACACCCGTGAGTTTATTCTGGACAGCTCCTCCCCACACAGCACACACACACACACACACCCACACACAAAGTCAAAGGCTCCTCTGGAGTGTCATCAGCAGTATAATTTGGGATTTATTACTTTGGCCACTTCACTGCGACGCAGGACGAGCGTGAGCTTTATCAGTCTTCTCCACCGCTCGGCACATGTCCATGTCCTTAAATGCAGATTGATTTGAAAGCTGTAAATGAATTGGAATCCAAACACAAACATTTGCTAATGATGAGCAGATGTGGCTGAACACACATCCTCCGACTCCTCACGCCCACAGATGGGTTAATGCAGCGTAATAACAAAATCATTAACATGAAGTGGTCAATGATCGTTGTTTACCATTAGTTTAGGGAATGGTCGTCTATTATAAATGGCATTATGGGGTGCAGGTCGGAGTTTGTAATGGGAGGGTGAGTCTGACATTTCACCACACCGAGTACGTCTACAATTACCTCTTGACATTTCTTCATCATGCTCATATTTAGGCCTCTTTCACCGGGCTCCAGTGTGTGTGTGTGTGTGTGTGTGTGTGTGTGTGTGTGGAAGTGTACGCTTAATCCTCTTATTTACCACCACTGTGAACATTTACGGCTGTAATTTACCTTCCCGTCTTTAACAGTGAGCAGGCTTTCGGGGATCTCAGCGTATCCACACAGAACCCAGGCTCAAAATCCCCAAAACGGCCACAGACAAATCTCAGTCAAGAGGACTTCTTTTAGTCCACTCCTCATCTTATTCTCACTTAAATAGAGGGCTTTTTTTTGTCTGAGCAGCATTGATATTTCGGTGAGCTATAAGGAAGAAGCCCCTCTGTGCGAGTGCGTGTGTGTGTGTGTGTGTGTGTGTGTGTGTGTGTGCCTTCTGCATGGCCCAACTTCAAATGCAGCGTCTCCGCTTTAATCGGCTCTCCTCCTGCACTGCGGACTCAACAGAAGACACAAGTGAGAGAACCAGGCTCCTTCTGCCACTCCCATCCCTCCGCCGCTTTCGGCTCTTTCTCCCTCGATTTTTCTCAACAACACGCACACAGATGCACCTTTCCTCTCCGTCTCCCACACGTATATTCACGCGCTCGCCGTCTAAACACAGCACGCACTGGAATAACACTGGCTTCCAGTAATAGCATCATCCTTCTTCTCTCCCCCCTTTCGCACAAACATTCACGGTCACACTGCATCGCAAAGTGTTGGCGCAGGGAGGTGAATGTATCAGGCATATTAAGTCATACGCCGAGCAGCGGGGTGGGGGGGGCGGGAGAAAGCCGGCAACCTTGTGATTTCAGGCACTGCAGCATTGAGAATTGAAAAGCCAATTCCAATTGGAGCCCAGTAATTAGAAGTGACCTGAACGACCGCACTGAATATAGAAGGAGGGAGAGCGAGACGCACAATGACCTGAACCGGGAGAGATGGTGTTTCAATGAAAAACTTCGGGGGCGATTATGTTCTATGGTAATTTTGGCTTATCAATAGCATAACATTTGAGCAAAAGGAAGACTTTTTTTTTTTTCCAATGGTAAAATGAGATGACTGATCTCGAGCCATTGCTGCTGCACATTTCTACATTTACATGTTGTGAACATGGACTTTGGATGGAGCCGGAATAGCTGTCCCCCCTCCGGCTCTTTCTCTATGCTACAACTTCTGACTCCAGCGATCTGTCTAATGAGCACACAGGAGATTGACATTATCGTCTCTTCAGGTGATGCAAATGCTTTGCACACTCAAAGTCTATTTAAAGTCCAGGACGAACCGTTTTAAAATACTCAAAAAATAATGATAAATGGAAGAATTGTCTTCTTATTTACCCCAATGGAATAACCATGTTTTTTCCAAAAACGTTTCCTCTAAAATAATAATTTCTTCCCACGATTCATCAAATTCAGTTGTGTTTTTCACAACTGAAGTTTTCAGGGCTAAGAGATATTACCACTTGCTTGTCTTGACGAACCCCTTTATTAATTTCCTCTCTTTCAATCAACTTCCCACCTCATCCAACCTCATTCTCATTCCTGCAACCTCGCCCAATCTCTTGTGCGTCGACCTGTCCCCGTTCTCCCGTGCTCCCCATCACTGCTGACCCTTAGTTCCTCTCTGTCTCTCTCTCTCTCTCTCTCTCTGACCCTCTCTCAAACTCCCCGTTGGCTTCACCTTGACCCTCAGCCTCGTGTCTATCTTCCCTCCAACACTGATGTGCTAAAACAGAGACCGGGAAGAAAGGGCTGAGCGGACAGAAGGGGAGTTGGAGAATGTCAAGAGTGAGTGACAGGCAAAGTCACATTAAGTTGGAGAGGCAGTGCGGATGTGAGCTGTGGAACTTATTTCTGAGTGGCCACACACTCACACAAACTAACACAAACCAACACAAACCAACACACCCGTCCAAAAGAGCTGTCAAAGAAAAACGGTCACACTGGGCTGCACAGACAGAGCTCAGAGGACACATGCAAACAAACACACACACACACACGCGGGGCACCAACAAATCACATCACTCCCTCGATCCCTGCAGACACTTTTAGTCAAAACTATATTTCAACACCGAGTATAAAACACCAACCTTTGTACAACTTGGTCATTTAACTGCCTTTTAGAAGGGGACTGAGACTGAGATGCTCGCATGGAAAGTCGTCAGTCTACTAATGTGAGGTCGGGTAAATTCCCCCATTTTTTTTCACAGAGGCAACAATGAGCGCTTCTGATTGGACGTGCGGTGCAACGTGGGTGGTGTTACCCCACCTGGCTGAGGACATCGCCTCAGCTTCCACCCTGTGTCCACAAAGCGGCCCTTTCTGGCAGAAGAGGAGCCGCAGGGCGATGGAGAGGGCTTCAACCCAACGTCGGCGAGCACTTCTTTTTTTCTGTTTCTATGACAACGATATCGTCGCTGTTGTATGACGGATAAGCATCTCTTCTATGCTTATTATTGGTTTTGAATAGTTGTTTCATCAAGTGGAGGATTTCTCCTTCACACTTTGAATAGATGACTTTAGTATGTCTGAAATATATAAAGTTCAGTATAAAACAAAACAAGCTACTGCTCTTTTTACTACAGTGAGGTCAGCATTTCCTTTCGGGAAAGTTAAAGTGAGCCCTGATGCACTTGTAAGTCACTAAATATACTGCAACGATGAAATATTTGTGAGACACGAACATGAGTTCTTCCATTAGACAGTTGTCATCTGCTATTAACAACATTCCCTACACCAAAACTAGTTTAGCTTCTTATTATCAACCAAAAGCAGAGCTTTAATAAAACATTTTATTGAGGGAGTAAATAGTTTATGCAACTAGGCCTACTGGGAATTTGCCTGTATGCAACAAACCCTGCTTTGCTTTAATGTTATAAAGGACAATGCTAAAGTTCAGCAAATCCTCTCAATCAATTGAAGAATTTACCTAAACGATTTAATCGCTTTTCAAAATCAATCAATAGACCGAGCAACGGTTCTGGCACCCAATGTTTTTCCCGAAATTCCCACAGGCGATTATCTCTAAAAAAACTACATGAGCATTCGTACAGTGATCATTGTGACGTACTGATGAGTGCAGCCAGAAGCAGGACGGCGGTGCGGCAACACATGCGTTCAAAGTGAAGGGTTTCGATAGCTGCACAAACATATACACTCACTTACAGTTTTGCTATGCATGTGTAGCTGCACACATGTATTGAGGTGCACGCACACACACACACACACAGACTCACGGGGGAGGTGAATGTATTCCATTAGTGGGTGCTGTAGATACCAGAACCGTGGCTGTGCTCAGCCTCTAATGGCCTTGGTCCCGTAGCCCTCAGGTGATCTAACAAATGCAACTGGCTGTCACATTGCACAGGAGTGTTAGTGTTAGAGTGTGTGTGTGTGCGCCCCTTGTTAGTCCGCCCCAACCCTACCCCCTGTGGAGCTTGTCTCTTGCCTATTTACTCACCTGCTGGTGTATCACTTCATATGTGCCTGCTTTTGCCACCAATGTGTAAACAGCAAGGGGGTGGAATCCAGTATTATGACATTTGACGATCACAACACATAATGAATAAAATAACAATATATTGTCTCACATTTCTTAGAAATGAGTTCCGCTCTGTATTTAGTTTAATTCTCACTGAGTCATGATTCATATTCGAGTGTGTTTCCTCATTAGCTGTGGCCGTCACATTGCAGGCCGGCGTCCCTCAAGGTCCCTCAGGGTCCGTCGGGGTCCCTGCAGTATAATGTTGGGCCCCTGCACCTTTGCTGCCCCTGTATGCAGTCAGATCAGAGCTGTGTGACATCTGCGCGCCCCTCGTGTTCTCTTCCTGGCAGCGGCAGCTACCTTTTGGCCCTTCCCCAGACAAGCCACGTTTAGCATGAAAAAACCTGGACTTTAGGGTTGTCGCTACAATGAAATGTTAAAGATTACAGTTCTACTTTGGGGAGGAATAAAAATGTGGACTTTCAAATTCCATCCGTTTTCTCTACAAAGCTGTTATTCTTTTTTCACCAACTAATTCTGTCAGCTGGAAAAATGAAATTAAAAAAGCTTAAATATCTACAAAATGTGTCGAGTCTGACATGAAACGATTAGCATTGGACAAGTCATTGTTATTTCATCTCAGCGTGTCCTATTTCTTGTCAATAGGGAAATTATTGCATTAACATTAACATTTCTGCTATTAACTACATACAACTTCATAAACCACTGTTATGACTGTGGTTTTTTTGGAACCAAGGAGCCAACATTATATCCTAGAGGAGGCTTTGGCATCGTTGGCGGCGCACGTTGGAGCTTTGGGGGCCCCACATTTGTCAGCACTGACAAATGTGGACGCTGCGCCACATCTCTAAAGGATTGCAGAATATATGACAGGATTTCTGCTTCATCTAAATCCCGTATTTCACTCTGACTCAAAGACACTCCCCCCACCGAGACAGTGACAAGAAAAAAACGGTAGAGAAAAGACTGTGAACTGTGCCTGTGCGTCTGTACGTGTGTTTTTTTCGCAAAAGACACGTCCAAGGAAGAAGGAGAGCACTGAGGCTTTACTTCTCAAAACTCACATTTAGTCTGTCCTCTGTGCTGCCTCTCCTCTTTCGTAAAGCACCGATCTTCCCGTCACATCGCAGTGTGACTCAGCCACCCCCCCCTGCCCCCCTACTCCCCCCACTGATCAAACACCTACCAGTCCTTCCTCTTCTTCATTTACAGACACACAGTCGGAGACAAAAAGCTCCCAAGAATGCCCCCACGCGGGACCATCGTGTGTTCCTAAAAGTAAGAAAAGCCGTCCTGCAGGGGGAAAGAAGAGAATAACCAACAAGCACCCAAATGAAATCACAACCACAAATCTATGTCATTGTTCTCTTCTTTCCTTGAGCATCTGACTATGACGCAGATTCTTTTCTCTCCAGCTTTTTTACATATTTGACTGTCCTTAAAGTCTAAAACGCACAAATATTCATGGCCTAATGAATCTATTGGTTTCCTTTCAAGTCTCCGTTTTGACGACGCGATTCCTGATTGACCAGCCAATGTCAGACGAGCTGCCCGACGGATTAGTGGTTGTGACCGAATTGATAAGACTGATGGTTATTTGCGTCGCATGCGGGAGCATGAGAGGAAAGAGCAGAAAGCGATGACGAAGACAACAGTGTTGGTGATCTTATCGTTGTGATCCACACGACAGATCCTTAACGTGCCGCCGATATAATCTGGTGATAAAAGTGTATTAGAGGAAGCTGACAGTAATTATTTGTTGGAAAGGCTTGGATGTTTATATCTAAATTCTTTCTCTTCAATTCTTCAAATCCATTAAGTACCTAACATACTCGCTGCAGCCTCCAAATCGTGCACAAACATGACTGGTGGTCAGATTCATCACAGAATGTTTTCTGGAGTGTTGTGGCGGGTCAAACAGAAATCTGAAATAAACAGCAGCATTTTCTAATTGACCGGACCCACACTTGTCCTTGTAGCACCATGGTTGGACTGAGCCACAGAGAATGCTAATCATCAGCCATCAGCGTAGCCGGAAAATGAAGTGTGTCAGCAATTAGTTCTTTTAGTCAATTTCCAGTGACATCGTTGACATTGGTTCGCCATTTTTGCATCCAGAGCGATCTCTGACCTCGTGTCACCTTACGCGATGACAACTCTAATTGGTTCCATGCAAGGTATTAACATGTAGAACACGGGATGAAGAAAATCAGACTTCAGATGTAAAAAGTGATATTAAAGGAGAAAATATTTCTCCTTCACAATGACACCAATGTGTCAGATAAGCTGGTTCAGTGGTTCAAAGCTTCAACCTATGACGCTCTGCACGTATCCCTCCGGTTCTTTTGCACATGTCAGCCATTGAGAGTTTATATCTGCCATTGTGTCTTCAACAAAAACAGTCCTTCAGTCCTCCACAGGATTTAAGTTTATAAAAAAGAGCCGTGGTTGACGTTAACTTGACTGCCTAACGGCCTGTTTTTCTTGTCTCCTCCCAGTGAAGATGTGAGAGAAAGCGAGGAGGCGAGCAAGTGACGTGAGGACAGAAGAGTGGAAGCTGACACATGTGAAACCTTTTAGTTCCACAGCTTAAACGCTGTCAAATACTCACAGGTGCTGCACAGCTGTGTGCCACGTGTGAAAAGTGTTGCATTTTTACATCACGCCACTTGACAAACGATTCTCCGCATAGGATACACATGTGTTTCCTCGCTCTAAGCTCCTCCAGAAGCCTCCTCTCTACTCGAGGCGCATTTACGGGATTGGAAAAATCCTCCACAATTGGAGAGGGAAATTGATTTTGAGGTACCGTGAGAGGACGCGCGGAAGAATAAGTTAGCATAATAAAAAGCGCCCGGGACTGGATCCAGCCCTCTGCAACCCGGTAAAGTAGAAGCTATTATAGATAATGAGAGGTTGGATGAAATACACCTGATAAGCCGAATACACCATCAGCTCCAACTTCTGCAGATGAGATGCTAAAAAGAAACCGACGTAGATCATATAGGAAATGGGAAACAAGGCGTCTCACTTGTCCATATTTCCATTGGTTGAGACATCAAACTACTCTGTAGACTCAACAACAACCGTGTTTGCTCCCGGCGGGCATCGAGTCATACTTCCATGATCATTACAGTAGCTTGAAGGTAACTTGTGCTGTGTGAGAATTTCGGCGTCCGTCCTTGAAGCACGCGTTGGGGGTCATACAAATTACAAAGCCTATCGTTTGTACTAATGAGGGTGGTCCATTTTGAGTATAACGAACTAAGTGGGCATATGAAAGAGGGGGGAATAAAAATAACTGCCACTTTCCCTCTCTTGATATCAATATTGCAAGCTGGTGTCGGTGATGCCTGGCAACAAAGCCTTCAGGAGCTCTTGCATTATTCAGAGAGCCCAACAAGCGCCCGGGCTCTGCCATTATCTATTTAAATCGGAGTGCAGACATGTCCCATTGAAAGCGCGTACTTGCGCCGCCACCTGCCCCGCTTCCCAGAGATTGAGAGGGGCCGGGGAGAGGAGGCAAGGGACCGCTCCATGTAAAAGACGGAGGAAAACATCAGCAGCGGCAGAGCGGGGGGGGGGCGGAATGGCGTTGTTGGGAGGGGGTAGGTAACGTGAGGTAGAGAGGTAAAGGTTGCAACCGGATGAGGAGTATATGGAAGGAAGTATAGGCATGCCAGCTATTAGCGGAGAGGTTAGACAAATTAAATAAAATGGGGGGGAAAACATCTAGAAAATGGAGACAGGGTAAGAAGTAATGGAGGCATGTGTTAAGAGCGCATTAGGGAAATAGGCAGAAGATGAGATGGGGGGGTGGAGAGAATGAGAAGATGAATGAGTGGAGGGAAAAAGGGAAGAACTAAGAAAGAGGAAGGAAGGAGGGAGTAGGGAATGGGATTGGAAAATAAGAGCTAAACGACAGAGAGTAGGGAAGAAGGAACTGAGGCATTTTTTCAAATGTGGTGCACCTTGAAGAGTAAACGGAGGGGAATGGAATGAAGAGCCACCGTATGATGGAGCATTTAAAGACAACTCCTCTCCATCATTTCATGTCTGCCTCCCACCTTGCTCCCCGCCTTCACCCATTCATCAAATGACCGCTAGCCTAGTCATCGAAGCAATTGCTCATCCACTCCATTAGGCCATCAACCCACCCACTTTAATTCTTGGGATCGCCCTCCTGCTTCGCCACCCTGTGATCATCTGCAGGTGAAACACTTCCCCTTTAGGTGCCGACACGAGGGGGGGAGAGCCATGCTTCGACCGTAAAAAATATTGAGTTCAATTAAATTAAATTGAGTCTGGCATCAAGTCTTCTCTTGTCTTTCCCATTTACTTGCCATTGGGGAGCAATAATTTAACATCCAATCAATCAACTTGTTTCGCGGCTTCTCCTCAAGTCACACGTGTTTGAGCTGTGTTTTGTGACGTAAAAAAAAAGGAAAATTGAAAGGAATGGATTTTAAAAGTGTGTATCTGCTCGTTGCCACAATAATCCCCGGAAACTAGCTAACTACTCTTCAACACAGTCAAAAGAGGAGGATGCTGAGTTTTCACCAAGGGTATTGAGCTTTAGACTCGGGCTGTTAGCATTAGCGAGTCTTGATGCCTTTTTGTTTGTGAAGTTTGAAAGTAGTTTCACATGTTGCATGAATGTACATCCTTCAGCTTAATCAATCAGTCATTCTCCAATCCCTAAGGAAGTCTTAGTTTCTTAGATTTCTGGAAAAACCAACCGTCGCAAAGACAAAACTTAGATGAGGAGGAGGAAATCTGCAAAGGTCTCGCCATAGTTTGTTAGTTTACAGGCCTTCAATTGGCTACTCCGCAATCGAAAATGGAAATGAAAATCGTAAAAAAGGGAAATCTGAACTCTGTTGAATATTCCTATATAAAATGTAATTTTTCAGAATTTAAAACGTAATTGAAATGATAAATGTAATTATTAAATATGGCTGTTGATTGTTTAGGGAGGACTCTCTTCAAGTATTACACATTACGGTAAAGATGAAGTATCTTAAATTGATAAAAGTCTCAATTTTTTTATTCTGAAAGGGGCATTTTAAGAACATTTTAATTATAGGCATGTTATTCTGCACAAATGCTTCTTGCACTCATTTCCAGCATAAATAACAACAATTGATGACATTTTTAATGGCACCAGTGGGTCCCATCAATGCAGCAATGCAAGGAAAGTAGGAAAAAAAGGCGTTTTCACAGCTGCGAGCCAGCTGCTTTTCAATATTGTTTCTCCTGCAATTACCATGGGAACAACTGATGTGTATGTGACGGTGTATTTCCCTTCACCAATACTATAGAATATACAATAAGAAGATGGAGTGCAAACACACATCTCCTGAGCAACGTTTCCCAAGCCCATAACACAGCAGGAAGCATGTGCTGTATATCCTTCCCTATTGAATTTTTCTATTGTGAGTACAGAGACTTGAACACACACAAACACAATACAGGGATATTTGTTATACTGTATGACTTGCTGAACTCCAATGGCTGTAACTCACTGTCATTCGTTATTAAAGAAGGACAGATGAAAACACACCAGTCCACAAACACCTCTTTGACCATAATGGACACACGCTTACATTTCCAGAGCACTTGAGCCAGTAAAATCAGCGCTTACTCACTTTTCTCTCTGATTTCACCGTGAAATGCTCACTGATGACTCGGCCGCAGCTCCCCACACAAGTCCGGAATCACTGCCGCATTCGCTCGCTCATTCTGTCAGTCAGCCAGCTGCTCCCCCCACCCCCTCCCCCAGTACCCCTCCCCCACACAAACACACACATCAACAACAACCACTCACATAAAGACGCACGCGGGCAACCGAAGGCAAACAGACCACCGCATGAAAGGCCAACTCGCCCCGGCTCGGAGTGGCCGATGGACTCGGGCTTGGGGGATCGCTAGTGTGGAAAGGGGAACAATTTCATGCCTAAGTGCGTCAGAGGAGAGTACACTGGGAACACGAGCAAACGTTTTTTTCCACCCAGATAGGTTACAGCAATTACCCTCGCCTCTTTAACCTCGTCGCACGCGCCCACGAGCTCGGTCCCAGGTCCCATCCACGAGACCGTCCGAACACGGAGTTGGTATTGGAGTTTGAGAGGGGGCTGATTAGTGTGGCGTACGTCCACTGTGAGCTCTCACTTCCCGTATAGTGATTATTGGTTTGACCCATTATCCTACCGCCACTGGTTGCGATTAAATACTCATCAGTGAGGGGAGAACAATGTGCTAACTATAACTCTCTAGTAAGAGCAGCTCAATTATAGCAACAATAAAGTCCCGTTGATGGATATGAGTGGGAGTGCTGACAATTAGAAAAGAAGTGTGAACGATATGAAAATGCACGATATCAAAGTGACGCACTCTCCACCCGTTGCTAAATCTACAATAGAGACCTCGCTATTTTAATAGTGTTTGTCTTGACGGCAGCTCTTCCAGCCTGCCAACACAGAGAGGGAAAAATATCTGCTGGAAAAAAAAAGAAGCCCCTTTGACACTGCAGAAAAGAATTGCGACAATATCCATACAAAGACCCTTAGAAAATGTTAAGGGGGCATTATGCAAAATGGGAGCAGCCTTGACATTATTCAATGCAAACGGGAACAATATTGGTCACTTTGACAACCGGCTCAGTCGCTGTATGTGTAATTGGTATGCTGGCAACTTTCTGAATTTATAGACGTAGAATCCATCCATCTTTCTGATGGACCCACCTGTGAACTGAATATGTATTTCAAACCCAGGCTTTTATGTTCTGTACATTACAGTTGGTTTCATTCTTAAACATTTGGAGACTGCAAGCCCATGCCGAGGCTCTCAGGGTTAGTCTATCGGACTTTGGAAAGCTCCCTTAAGAGCCACGGAAGATGTTAGACATCTCTTTAACAGGCTGGTTAGGCCTCTTGTGTGTTTCTGTGAGGGGCTGAGTGCTTTCCATCCTTTCCGCGCTTTATCAGATGAATTAATTTCTTGAAAAATCAAAAGCCTCGCCTTGAACTTGTCGCTCCTTGTTTATGTGGGACAGAAACGCCTTTAAAAAGTTTGGTTACCCGTAGTGTTAATGGTTCATTTTGGTCTACAACAAGCTTGAGGAAAGCAGATTTTATTCATCAAATGCTGGATCCTCTCTGCATTCAAAAAGCCACGGATGCACTGTTTTTTTTAGCCTCAATAACATCTGCAGCATCTAATCACCTCATCTCTGCCGGCCTGCGTTTCATAACCGTAGTAATCTCCCCCCCTATTTCTGTCAGGCTCACTGAGGCAGATACAGCTGGAGGACAGACAACATTTTAAATGACAAATGTCACAGCCACTGATTAACTCAAAGGTAAATGTTACACCGCTAATTACCACAAGGATATTAGCAGGCAAGCCAGATTACAGCGTGCATCATTCATGTTGGCCCTTGCAGAAATTACACCGGGAAAAGCGAAGCTGCATCCTGATTATTGAAATCGAGAATAACGCCACCGTGCGTCTGATCCCCCGATCTGACTTTCATCCAATTAGAGTGCGGTTCACTTCACATCTGTCAATCTTATTGAGCTTCGATTGGTTTTAACTGCCGTTGCAATCACAGTCCAATGATATGGCTGCTTCTACGGTTATAAAAGTTGACTGGTTGATGTTTCCGTTAACAGACACCTTTAAACCTCACCTCCATCAGGCGCATGGATGACAGAGCGTGGCGCGCATATATATTGCACATGAATGGCCGCAAATGTGCTTGTTGTGTAAGTGAGAGTCCAATAAACCCACCAGTATTAGAGTTGAACGCTTGATTGATATGCAGTATGCAAAATGGGCTCTTTATGGCATAACACAGCGCGGTTTATGAGAGCCGGGGGGGAGTTGAGATATGTGCAGAGCCAGCCACTGGTTACCCCAAGCTGATGTTATCGACAGCACACATTCAGCGAGAATTGCTTCAGAGTCACCTGCAACAATATAGAACCCCCCTGAAGGCCTGTCCCCTTGTCATTCAGGTCAGTCATTTTCGAATTTGTCCAATTATTTAGTGAATACCGGAACAAATAATGTTATTCCCATCAGCTTCAGCGGCTTACGTACGTAAGAAGCTAAACTACTACCAAACTTCAGCATGTTAGATCATTGTGCGCATTGGTCTTGTGACTTATGCGAGTTGCTAGTCACGTTAATCAGATGTAACTGAGTCACACTTGCTGTTTACCTGAACCGTAGCGCGTTTGGTGCTTGAACCTCACTTTTAAAAATACATGTCGATAAGGACGTGCTGTCCCTTGACTGTTCCACTGAAACAACATCTCTTCTGGCGCTAAGATACCCCAAAAAAAACCTCTTGACAGCAAAAAGATACCGTTTTTTCTAGAGCAATCACTCTCCTGTGACGTGTCAGCCGCATCAATGATCCACCGGTTTCACATATTTCAAAGTCCGGCTCTATAGGCACTGCCAAGATGGCGGCCGCGATAACCACCCACTTTGAGCTGCACGACGCGGGTGATGTTGCTGAGACATCTCGTGGTCCTTCGCCCGATGCTGGGGAACCTTAAACATAGATGCTGATTCATCTTAATGCATCCATCATCATTAATGTGGCTCTCATGTGAAGGCGAAAGTAAATGATGGGATCTGATGCAGTGTGTGTTAGTCCAACAGAATGAGCCTTGGCAAAATTATACTTGCGCACTGCGTGTCTGCCTCACAGTTTGATTAGACTGAAGAAGATTTGGATTGTTCCAAAAATCTGCTTTCAGAAATTGTAATGGGTTTTATTCATTGTTTGGAGTTGTTATTTAAGCCCACACAGAATTATAATTGAAAATGGAACTACAACAAAACCACTGAGATTTCTGTAGAGGCATATTGTAAAAATATATCTAAGTTACGATTATTTA
Source organism: Gasterosteus aculeatus (assembly GCF_964276395.1). Lineage (NCBI taxonomy): Eukaryota > Metazoa > Chordata > Actinopteri > Perciformes > Gasterosteidae > Gasterosteus > Gasterosteus aculeatus. Next base: position 13,550,321 of record NC_135697.1, on the reverse strand, counting down.
CTGCATTAACACAAGTGTCCCTGTCTAATAGCTCGCTGTCCTTTCAAACTGACCCTTTGTTTCCATCTGTGGAGGGACACCATCAGAGCGTGTCCTGCCGTATAATCAAACCTGCTGTTTCATCAGACAGATTTTCACATCTGACATATTGCAGATACAAGTGCAGATGATTGAGGGTGTCTATACGGCTCTTTCTTCAAACGGTGTGATGAGCAGCACAGACTGGATACGAAACACACACTCGCCACACAGTACTAATTTCAACCCGTGGTTTGAACCATGTCGGGGGAAGATGGGTTACAGTATTCAGGGCCAGTCACAGAGCTGCGTTTGATGCCCTGGTGTAGCTTTAATCATGTATTACATTGACTCTGCAGTACCTGGTCAGTAAGTCAACACTCCTCTTTTGTTATTCACTGATATTTGGTTTCATGAAACCAAATGGGGGATGTTCAGTGTAAATCACACAAGGCAGGCAAGCCTTTTAATGCATTAGGCACCCCTCACCAACTCACACACATGCACACATTAAGCCAGATAGAGCCAGGAATCACAGTAATTAGAGGCAAAACCGGTTCCTTTTAATTAACTCCAAATGCATTAGACGAACGCAACTCAAGCTCACGCAGTCTGTGATTTCCCGATGATTCCCCACAATTACCATGTGTACGGTGACATCATAGGAGGAAGTATCAAATCACGGTCTGATTGGTGGGATAAGCCAATCACGATCCCTGATCCATCTGCTCCTACCACAGACCGTCAAGATAAGTCAACTAATGGCCCATAATGCAGTAAGCCGGTGGGGTTTCATGTTACAGAGGCAATGCTTTAGCAGGAAAAGAGGCAGTTGCTGAGATAAGTCAGGAGGAAACAGATGTTGAGATGCCATCGTCTTTGCACGAGAGACCCACGGCCGCGCCGTTTAAAACTCGCCTCCTTTTATCATCCCGCTGGTGATGATGGTGGTCCTTGGCTGAGACGTCATCTGCTCCCGGTCCCAAGTGCACGGCTCTTTGTGCGCGACACTGCACGCTCGTGCTCCTCTTGGTTTGCAGCGCCAACGCGATACTTGTGCAGCCAGGGCCAAATCCTCTCCGGGACGCACACGCACGCACGCACGCACGCACCGGCTGCAGCGGTTACGCACGAATGCAACTCGGCGTCCAAAAACCTGCCCGAGTTCTTAACGTGTGTTTCTTGAATTGCCAGCCCTAAGAAGATGTGGTGCTGTTGCGTTTAGAAGTGCGGGTATGTGCGAGGGGGAAGGGGGGTGGGGGTGTTGTTAGAGAGGAGGGGGGGTCGTCCTGCGTTCGCAAATGGTGCAACTTCTCTTCTTTTTTTTTCTTCTACCTCCTGTCAAGTTTCCACAGCTGGGAGCCCCGCTGAGAGCGCACCGACCCGTCCCTGCTGCCTGCGTAAGGCGGGTCCGATACAAAGCAACACCCGGTCGTTATCTGCACCATGCAGTCAAAGAGACATTACTGCATGCACGGAGAACCAGCGTCCACGGAAGATTTACTGACACCCCCCCCCCCCCCCCCCCCCCCCCCTCTATCCGATCCCCTCATGAGTAACCCTCACCTTAAAGTCACTGTGCGACGTTTTCAATCTTCGTTGAAGTAACAGTAGGAGATACACACGCCTATTCCGCGGCTCCGCGCTCGCTGTGCGTGGAGGAGCACGGAGGAAGAAGAGACAGCAGTGAGAACCAGCGGTGCTTCATTCTCTCTCTCTCTCTCTCTCTCTCTCTCTCTCTCTCTCTCTCTCTCTCTCTCTCTCTCTCTCTGTGTCTCTCTCTCTCTCTCTGGTTCACGTGCAGCGCTCCCCACTGAAGAATTAACGACAAACCGATTGGTCCGCGGGATCCCAGGGGTCCCTCTTCGCTGCTCAAGGAGGGGCCAAATATAACCGACGCACAGGGAGGGGATCAATCTATTAATCAAAAATAATTATTAGGATTGAATGTTTCCAACGTGGTCACAATTTGGTACTGACTTGAACATACTCGATACTACAAAAGTAATATGCATTATTGGATAATACGGATGGGAGGCTATTTGTTCAGCTGTATTGGCCCATCTGATTGAAGATCCAATATTTGCAAAAACAAACAGTGCCCAGTGCAGAGGATGCTGATACCTCACCGTGTCTACATGACCTTTCCGACAACGCCATCAAGCCAGGCACTTAACTTAGACACGAGCTGCTGTAAATGGGTCAGAACAGCGAGAGAGGAGGAGGAGGAGGAAAGACTCGTTTAGGCCTCCAGGCCATTTAGTGATTGCATGAGGGTTTTTATTTCAAAAGATAAATGATACTAAGCTGATACTTTGAAATCATAACCTGCATTAGTTCCATCCCCCTGAACTTATGGATGAACTGCTGAAAACGGTGTAACGTGTGCTCCTGCAGCATGACAACGTGTGAGGGGAAGAGGAGTCACGCAGCGGCAGGCTGAATAGGTGTGCATACAGTATTCGCGCGTGCAAACGATAAGTCGTTGGAGCTCTTTTTTTTTTTTGTCAGTTCCTAACGGGGAGCGTCACTTTCACAGGCGCTGAACAACACCTTGGGTGTTAATTTCTTATGATGCATTCAGCGCTGCTGCTCCCACAGAGACAGAAACAGACCGAGGCTCCTTGGAAGCTCAGAGCTTCTTTATTTTGAATGTCATTTTGAACTTCGGCCGTAATGTTCCAGTTGTAAGAAGATAATTTGTGGTGCACGGATTCTATTTAAACTCAGCTCCCACTTCATCAGCAAAATACAGTAAACTCCCCATTAAGAGCTGATTCATATTTATTACATGGTATATTAAATTAATTTTAATCTAAGTCTAATAAAAATATGTTTTTTTTAAAGCATAATTTGTTGTTTTATGTCATAGTTCACAGTGTTTCACACATTTACTGCTGAAGCACTTTTGATGATGATTCGGCTGCTTGCATTGTAGTGCGAGTAAATTGTACTATTCTCCCCAATATTTTAACTTGTCATCGTTTTTGTAAGATAGTCCTGTTAAGTCGTTGTAAAGCGGTGACACTTGGTTTTTTTGGCAGGCTTGAGTTTCAGCACCACGGTCAGTGACACTGATCCAGGCCACCGACAGCGGGAGCGAGTGTTTTTTAACCGCTCAGCCCGGAACGCCGACACTAGATATAAATGTCTTGACTTTAAGGACCTGAGATGTCTCGTCTACTTCAGTCCACTCGGGTTGAACATTAGCGAAAGTCTTTTGAAAATATTTTGACTGAAAATCCACCTTATATTACATTAAACGGTTAAGTTTCAAATCATGTCGGCAACTACTTGGGAAGGAAAAGGATGTGCTTGCCATTCATGTGCCATAATACGCACACTCCAGCATGCACGCCAACCCCAACAGCAGCCCTAGTGGCCTTAATATGATTGCAGAAGGCGAGTGAGTGTATTAAACAGGCCAAACCGCCACACTGACATCTCCTACATCGGCATCCAGCAACCCTCTGGCTCAAGCATTGTTGAGTGTCTCCTAACAATGCATCGATGCCCCTGTGAGGTGTAGAGAGAATTTCGCTCTAGCGTTGGCCCCATTATGTTTGTGGCATCTTTGGTAACCGATTGCTGTCCAGCTCAGGCCCCCATAACAAGGCCAGCGAGATGTAGCCGAGCACCCTTTCTCCTTGAAAGGCAGCCTAATGAATATTTATAGGTTCATTGGGTCAAAGTTTAATTTCCGCATTTTCTACACAACACAACACAGGGCCTCACACATCATGTATGTGGCAGGGCATTCATCACCAGGCTAGAATCGTTTACAGCTCGGCCTTGCGCCACCTGCTTCACAGGCCACCTGCGGATCTGCTTGTGTGTTCATTAGCACTCGTCTGAACTACGCTAGAGCCACATGTCAGAAGGGCCTGACCTCGGCTAACTTCTAATAAAGTCAACCCACTAGTTGATTCTTTTCTTTTTTTTTTTTTTTTAACCGTGCAAACCCACCGCTTTCCTGCAGATCGGGAGATTGGATACCAGAATTGCAGCGGTCATAAATACATTTGAAAATGCTATTTCCTGGGTGAGAAAAATTGTCAGGATTAATTGAAAAACCTATAATTCTGAGGTCTGAGTGTTAGCAAAGCAGCTATTTAGCATAAGAATTCATCTTTAGAAAACGCAATCAAAGGTATTATTTTTGCACAACCTTTCAGCATATAATACAATACCGAACCATACAACAGAACTAATTGCAGGAACATATTGTGATTACTGTAAAATTCAAGAGATGATTTGACAAATACCAATTCAAAATGATGATAATCATGTCACAAACAAGTAATAGCATTCTTTGAAAAAAAGGGGGAGAGGGAGGCGGAGGGTCAATATAGGTCGTTGTTTTTTTCCCTTCTGTGGCTCTCAGGTTTAACTGTGGTCTAAGTGCATCATCCCCACTGGACAAAATGGATTGATCACCTTCAAAAAAAACACATGTGATCAATCCGCGGATTATCCCCTTTGGCCCTTTTGATGTGCGAGAAACTTGCCGATCCACCGTGGCCTCCTTTTTCTAATAAAGCTTTCATCAGCTGCCAACGTGCACTTTCATGGTGTCTCTCCAGGCTGGCTGAGATCAATAACGCCTATCAGGTATACGGGTCCCTAGGCGTAATAAGGCTGGGGGACACATGGTGAGCAGACAACACGGGAGATCTGGGCGACGCTCTGATTGGATATAGACCCTGAATTCAACACTGAGACATGACACTGTGCTTTCACATGGATGTAGAAGATAATGCATCAATGTACTGATGTTATACTAACTAATGTGAATCATACTGCAGAATCAGGAGCCATTGGTGGGAATGGAGTATTTGCTAAAAGGAAGCAACCTCATAGTGAGTGTATGAGATGCAGGGTGCAGCTGTATTTAGATGACGCTGTGGAGATCTCACAGACTGTGTTAGTTGAGTGTGATATCACCCCCCCCCCCACCCCCCTCTCCCATCAGCCTCAGTCAGCCTATCAGGGTTCAACATGCACATACATCATGTCAAAAGATCTACAGCCCTGCTAATGTCATGCATATTTCATCAAACAAGCAAGGCTGTGGAGCCCGTAGCTCATATCACATTGACATCTTTACTAACCATGACGAAGTGATAGACACACAATGCTATCTCTGATGTAAATGTACCTTTTAATGTGACAGACTGACTGATTGTTATCCTTTACCATGCAAACAAACACAGACACAATGCAGGCACACAGTGTTATGTCACATGGAGGATACTCCTAAAAGAAGCAGTGACATTTTTACCTAGCTGTGCACATTATTTTGCAAAATAGCACATGTCACGAGAACCTTCCTGTTCCCCGGGAACTTTCTGCACAATCAGACAATTCTTTTTCTTTTATTCTTTGACTAATGTTATCATGTCAGAAAGAATAATTTTATAAATTCAGGGCTCCTACATTTGAAGCGTTACATGTCTATTTCACTTAGATAGGATGACGGATCTTCTAGTGAACACAGAGTCAACGGCCACATCTCTTTGAGGCTGTGCACATATCTAAATGGTCCTCAGGCTAGCGGGAAAGTTAGAGGATTAGAGAATTTTGCCAAACCATGAAGTAGCTATTAGTCATTTCAAGTGGAATTTTTGACATGGAGTAGGCATACGATAAGTCAGGAGCTCACCAAAGCCATTAGGATTTATCCTCCAGGAATCATGAATTTCTGAAAAAATGGTCCTGGCAAGCAGTAATAAAAACATTTCGACCTTGTGGTGCACCTACGGGATTGATAGCAAGGAAAAGAGAACTGAATTCAGTTGATTTATCTTAAGGGCACCATGAAAGTCAGTTAAAATCTTTAGGGCAAGTCCTCAGATTCTTGAAGTATTTCAGTCTGGATCAATGACCTTAAACCAAGTGCACTGAGATGGCGGAAATACCGTGTTTTGTTACAGTAAAACATGGCCATGAAATCAATAGAACCATGTCATGTCAGTAAATATAGTGTGCACGGAGGGTGTTCCACCCTCTTTTTCCACCTTGTTGTGATTGGTGATGTTTGCAGTTAAGCATTCAGCAAAGCAAGTTGAGGTTTATATAAGACTCAGGTCATTAAAAATGAATCACAGCCATGGGTTTGATGTGTTTGCTTTCAATACTGTGTTTTCTTTCCTCCTGAAGAAACCTAAGGTGTCAAGTTAGCGAAGCCAATGATTTTGTTGTTTTCGGTTCTTGTTGTTTTCAACCGAAGAAGATGCACCTGCCTGACCGATTTTCCATCCTCAAACTCATAATTCCGTGTTAAAATCCATTTCTGAATTAGTGTTACCGTCCAACTTTCCCGTCCGCATTACCGATTAACACTTCATGACAGATCTGTCGTAAAATACAATAGTGCATGAAAAAAATGTGTGCAGCGGTGAGGAATTGATTGAAGTTGGCTATTAGTTTCATTGATAACCGGCGCGAGGAAACACACCGAAAGCACAGGAAGGCCTAACACATCTTCCTGAATGGAAACAGTCCTATTATTCTCTGTCGGCTGTCCCGACGTCGGTCCTCGCCATTCATCTCCGGGTGTAATGACCAAAGAAAGAGCAAGACGCTGCTCTGTCAGGAAGATTCACTGCCAATTTGCCAACATCCTTTTTATAAAGCTCCGCTCTGTGCGGCGGCCCGAGTGGACGGTTCCAGCGTCCTAACTCCTCAATAATCTACACATTGGCTCGTATGACGGTGAAACTCTGATCGGGAACGACTGTGAGGAGATGACTTCTCATCAAAGACTTTAATTTCACTGGGTACGGTGTCAGCAGGTGATGAGTGGCCGTTTGCAGTTGGATTGGAATAGAGTGTGCTAGGACATGTGATGTGGGGCTGAACGGTATTATGGCTGGCGGGGCTGTTTTTTTGAATTGATGTTTTCTATAATGCAGTAAATGTATTTGAAGAGACTGCTTGCGTACGATCGATCACCGTTTGGGTTTCTTTGCCGACACGAGGAAGCCATCGGGTTTGAGTGCAGCAGCGTTGTGCCAAATTTGATCTAGGATATGAAATCTTGTCCTGCAGCAACCTTTATCTACAGTGCATACTCTGTTCGCCTCTCCTAAGGGGACAATGCCCTTTTCAACCCAGCGTATTGGCAACATCTTCTTCAAGGTTTTGCATTGTCTCTAAACTTTCATTGAACCGCGACTGGAAAAAAAATGGACAGATGTCAGTTTCCAAGAAGCACAAACTCACAATGCGATCGCCATTTGCATCGGAGAAGCAAGCTCTTTCCCATAAGTATTATCGATAATACAACTAAGAAGGTTGTTTTATGATATTAAGTGGCAGAACTGATGGTATGATCAATCAGTTTATGGCACCAGTGAAACACAAGATGAACCTAAATCACTTAAGGCGGCACTCAAAGCAAAGGGCTCTAACTTACATTCTAGGCTTTCTATTTCCACTGATCAGTTTACTAAAAGTGTTGCATACGTGATTAAATTAGACTAAACCTTGTTTGGATGTGCAGTAAATACTGACGATGTGCATCTGAAACCAGTGCACAAGACACCTTCCAGCACTTGTATGAGGCAAACCTTGCTTCCAAGTCAGTACAATGAAAACCCATCAGGCTCTGAATAGACGTGGAGATAATGCTCTGGCAGTGGGAGGACGATAGCACAAAGACAGTAAAACAAATACACAAATTTCAAGAAGAGTGGTGTTCGAGTTATTTACATGTCACAATAGTGATGTTCATGTTAGGTTTTTTTAACTTAGTAAAAAAAAAAGTAACTTAGTTTATTAGTTATTTTAAACGCCAAACATGTGTTTCAGAAACATGCCTAAGTGGTTTTATTGCTTGAACCTAAATAAGAGTTTTTTGTTTGAATTCACAACATTAAAACACTTAGTTGGAATCTTAAGGGTTCGTGACAAAGTAGACTGAGAACATGTGGTCGGATCTTAATCTAAAAAACAACCCAAATACAACATTTAAAAAAATTGCAATAGTCAATTATTAAGTAGCTCGAGTGTAGTATTATTAAATGTCATTTCCGCCGATTTCTCAGCTGATTATCGCAAAGATTGCATCGAACCAATTTGATTCCAGACAATTATTCCACAATATCAAAACCAGGACACGGGAGAGCAACGCGCGGTTTGAGTCGGACCAAAAACCAAAAACAAAAGTCATCCTATAAGAAGAAGAAACAGCGAGATCCACGTTGTAGGCGCGCGTGAGGCCGGAAACAAGGTGACTGGCGCCATTGCGCGGCATCATGGAACATTACACGTGTCAATCCAAAATCCCCAAATCTTCATGTGTAAAAATAAGAAACACACACAAATATATAAACGTAATAAGAATGAAGGACACCACAGGGGTAGTTTCGTGCTTTAATGATCGGTTTGTTTATTCGTGTTTTGCCTAAAAACAGCTGGACACCCCCCCACAGTGTTTTCCATTCCTGCCTCGACATCTTAATAAGCCGCTTAGCCTCTCACCATCAAATAAGCGAAGTCAGGCGACACTAACCCGGGTTATTCACGACAACGGGTGGTCTCTAAACCGAGTTAAATAGCAACACCGCACCGCGAGGGCTACTTTGAGAGTCCATCCCATTTCCTGGACAAAGTTCCTGAGGGACGGGCCGAAGGAACCGGGCATGGGAAAGTTCTCCCCGCTTTTTCCGATGACATGCGTGTGCTTTTTAATAGAAAGGCAGGCGCGACGCGAGCGGAGCCGCACTTCGCAACGGAACGCCGAAAGCTCACCGAGTGCCGAGGACACCAAACAAGGAGACGAAGGGCGCTTCACGAGAGAGAAAGGTAAAGACACTTTTCAGACGAGGGACGCGACTAGATCTGACAGAGCAAAACAAAAAAGATCTGTTTAATTAAGACGCAATCGCGCGTTTCTATGTCTAGATAGTTCTATTCAGAACTCTGATGTGGTTTTTATTCCCATTTAAGAAAAAGAATGTCAATATCAACGTAGTGTTTTTCACTTTTGCTTGGGTCATCCTACTTTTGTGTTGTTATTTCATTACTTTCTGGGATCATAGGATGGACCTCAGAATCTTAATTATATCAGTCCTTAATATTGAGTTGTGTGGTTAATTATCTAATGAGCCTGCCTTGTTTTATGTTTGTTTAATTCTGTTATGGGTTATAAGCTACAACATGACTGGAAATGACTTTAAACGTAATCAAAGGTTGTGTGACTTGAGGTGACTGTTGAACTAAAGATTTCTTGGCTAAAGTGTCATATTTTATACTGGACATACATAAACATTTTTCTACGGCGTATGGCGAGCTGTATATGTTTATTGCGTGGTATATTTGGTACAGAAAACATGAATACCAGCAGGGTTATCTGACCAGGATCCCTGACCGGCCATTGTCTGGTCTCTTCCTGTCAGAAAGTTTGTATTTTCACTCTCAGGTCAGTTTCTTTTCCCACAGGGCAAGAAATAACAAGAAAACAAAAATAGTCTCAACAAATAGACAAGAGCCACAGCAACAGTCTCAACTCCCACACAGGATGTTTTTTCAGTTGTGTGTGTGTGTGTGTGTGTGTTAGTGTGTTTGCACGCAATGCTGTTATCAAATCGGTCCCAGGATGAATGAATTAAGCTAAGCTTTAATTGATTCATAAATGTTTGCACATAATAATCCAGTGTAATGTTATGTAGCCTCGTTTCTCTTAAACCCATTTACTGCAGTTTCACTGTGAAAGCGCACACTATTTCCTTTCATATTAAATGTTAACTTTAGTGCCATGTGTTTTTGTTTAACTTCATTTTAGGGTATGGAGGCCCTGTTTTTTACCTCTGGATGATGAGGAGTTGGAGCCCACCGCAACAACGGTGTGAGCTCATGGAACACTTAATAAGACCTAATGGGCAGCCAGATACACATGTTCCCCAGTCAAATAAAGACTCCATTATGCTGAAAGGGTTGGACAGACGTAGCTCATTTGTTGCTTCTAGAACTCATTAAACATGTGTGCTTTGACTCTGCATTCATTACAACCTTTGAGGGAAGAATACATGAGTTAAGTGGCACATTCAGCCGAGCTGTTGAGCAACGGAGCGATTAACGAAATGTGACCCGCAACTACAACTAAACCTGGCACCAGATACAACTTGGACCTGTAAGCCTTGAAGCAGCCTGACATTAAACTTTGACAACCTGCCCTCATGTAGTTTCCTCAGTTGTATTCCAATAAACACAACAGGTGAGCTAATTCATTCCCTTATTCTCCCCCCGTCTGTCCGTCCGTCCTGATAGGAGCAGAGGATGTCCAAAGCTGACTGGTCCTACCTACAGCACCTGCTGGAGGAGGGCCAGGAGTATTCGACGGGCATCAGCCGCGTCTGGCTTACCGTGCTCTTCCTGTTTCGCATGCTGGTCCTGGGCACCGCCGCTGAATCCGCCTGGGACGACGAGCAAGCCGACTTTGTCTGCAACACGCTGCAACCCGGCTGCACAGCTGTGTGCTACGACAGGGCCTTCCCCATCTCCCACTTTCGCTACTTTGTCCTCCAAGTCATCTTCGTCTCCACGCCGACCATCTTCTACTTTGGATATGTGGCCATAATGGCCGGGAAAGACAAGCAGAAAGAAGAAGAAGATGGGAAGGAGGCGGAGGAAGGCGGTGGTGGAGGTAGAAGTGGAGGGAGAGCATCAGAAAGGGACGATGACAATGTGACCAGAGACAATGCGCCAGAGAAGGAGAAACAAGGGGGCGGTGGCAGAGGTAGGCGAGCTGAGAGGGACCCACCTGCCGCTCCTAAACTGAAAGGAAGGTTGCTGTGCGCATATGTGTTCAGCATCCTGTCCAAAGTGCTCCTGGAGGTCGGCTTCATCGTAGGGTTGTGGTTCCTCTACGATGGCTTCTACATTGCAGCGAAGTTTGAGTGCACCTGGTCCCCCTGTCCCCACACCGTGGACTGCTTTGTGTCCAGGCCCACGGAGAAGACCATCTTCACCATCTACACCCAGGTGATTGCTGGCATCTCCCTGCTCCTCAACCTCGCCGAGCTCCTTCAGCTCGCCGTCTCCCACCGGCTGGCGAAGTACTACCGTACCCAGACCCAGGACCACCTTCCTCGATCCAAGCAGGTACCGGCTAGACAGGAGGCGGCTTCCGAACCTCCGCCGGATTCATCCAGGCCTTACAATGCAGGGGGTCATGTCAACCCCCCCGGGCCGGGGGAGGCTCCATGCTACGCCACACCTTGTGAGAGCTACGGGGACCTGGGGATCGAGGTCGGCTGGGGTCCCGGGGAGGTCGGGAGTGACCTGCTTCCCAGTTATGTGAACTGCATAGGGGCTATGAAGACCCACTGCCCAAAAGTCCATTATAAGGCACACCCAAAGCTCCCTGGGAAAAAGACTAAGGGTGTCCATAAGGAACACTCGGGGAAGAAGCATTACGTATGATGCAGTCAGAGTGGGGACGTTTATTTGCTTACGACCACGGAAGCTGTGTTGTTGTTGTTGTTGTTTTTTCCAGGTTCTTTATTTAAAACATGAACCCGCACATGACACTCGACTGCTAGGAGTGCACAATCAGAGCTCAAACAAGGAGGGGGGGAGGGGGGAGAACAACTATTGCACTGTGAACTGGATGCCTCAGAGGCAAGCAGAAAAGATTTGCCAGATAAATGGAACCTTTTCAAAGGAAACATTTTGAGAACACTCCCCAAGGCGAAGAAACCGAGACACCACAATGAGATTACAGACATGAGACGCCTACATGGCAGTGGAAAAAACTGTGCAATGGGGGGTCCGCGCTTTAACTAGATTTAAGCATATTCCTCTGGACCCCCCCTGCTGCCTTCTCTTTCTCCCATGGCTCCGACCACACCGTGGAATGTACTGGTCCCCGGATCCTGCTCTGCTCCCCAGAGGATAATGGCTGCGTGGATGCAGACATGCATGCATGCACTCGCACAATATGTGTCCCCCTTTCACCCAGTAAGACTTCTAAGCCCCTCAAGTCGGGGACGTGGGCCAGGGAAGACGAGGTTTAAGTGAAGGAGAGCCAAACTAGAGGAATTCTGGGATTGTAAATGACTTATCATTGCCGGTAACCATGGTGATTTAGCAATGAGGAACCAGGGAGGGAGAGGACCACCGCATACTAGTTCATGAGAGCTGAATAATGGAGGAAGACGTGCATCTTCTATGAGAAGGAAACATTTTTCCGAGAGCTTGAGAGAGATCAGTGATGCATATTGGATGGACTGAAAGTAGTACACATATGTGCAAACTGAATTAAATGAAATGACTTCATTATGTGAAAACTGTATTTAATGTTTAAAGTATTATGAAGAAATACCGGATTTAATATTTATTTTTTGTGGAAAATAAAGTTTTAAAGTTTAAATTAATGATGACACCGTCAAGTGAGGATTCATGTCTATTGTATAATAACGCATTTACCAAGAGGACGCTACAGAG